>NC_064924.1:52189844-52496775 GCF_023897955.1 Schistocerca gregaria
ACCTCCCACCTAACTGCCATTGTACTTGCAGTGGATCCTGATGCAATTTGGAATTCCTGTGAAAGTTTGAGCCAGGTGCCCGGATACTTTTGATCACATAGTGTATGTTCTGATAAACCAAGTAAGTCCGCATTTACGTTCTGTTGACCCCTGTTACGCACCAGTAGTGACCGTCGCTCCACAGGACCTAAGTTGACACTTGTTCAGTGGCAGGGGCAGGTGTTAGGGGCTGTGACATGTTGCAGAGAGGTAACTTGCGTTAGTTTCTGGTGGCACGGGAATTCGGTACGGGAACTGCGGCAGCCGTGAACCCACCTCTCCGGGAAGTAGCGGTTCCTGCGGCGGGCGCATTGTACTCCGAAAGGAGTGAAGAGGCGAAGTTGCCGTCGTAAAACGCCGCCCACGGAGAGAAGAATACCGTTGACTGCTGAATGAATCCAGGAACTCGGGCTATGGCCAAGTGCGGGCCTGCGATATTCGGAGGGGCTTTTCGGCGGGAAGATGGCCGGAAGGGAGTAACACTACACGTGGCAAACCCTGCCCTGATTTGACACCATCACGTGACTCATAGTAAAAGGCAACTGGAGATTGTTGTTTTATTCTATACGTACAGTTTAACGGGTTAGCAATGTGCATGAAGGGAGAATCACGTACCAGAACCATGGTCTATGCTTGTCCAGCAAACGGTTTTTATGAGTGAGATGTGAGGAGAGCATATCTTCACAGTCGACATTATTTTATACATAGGGTGTCCCAGGAGGAATGGTTAGTATTCAAGGATATGACAGAAACGATCACTGAAACACAAAATTCCGTACATAAGCTCTGTTCCTATTGATTTTAAAGACAAAACACATTTAATGTACATTGTTATTTATTTCCTGTGTTATTCAATACATTGTCAGGTTTACACATGTATACATGCACAACAGTTAGCGAACACTACAAAATGCGTATTACAAAGTATCAGTTGAAAAATATGTATTTTTAACGCATTCACCCTAAGCATCGATACGTGTAGAAAGTCACCCTGTGCTGGTTGCAACACTACGCTGCACTATTTCAGTAATGTGTTGCTCCTACAGCACAGGTTGCTTACCTACACGTTCGGAAGAAAAATGGGAACTGGAAAGAATACCTGTTTCACGCAGTGTGCTGAAAACACTGGTAAACACTCGACGATAAGGAATTCGACGTTTGGAAAGAGTCTCCTTATACAGCAGCAAGAGCTCTACTTTCGCAAAAGCCGTGAACAAACAATATCTGCACATTACTCATTAGTGTAGGTGTGTGGCATTTTAGCCGGTACATGTACAAACGCAATTAACCGATGGTTCCCTCTGATGCGCTCTCAATCTCCGCCCCCCCCCCCCCCCCCCCTAACTTCACTGAAGACGCGCCGCGGACAGCTGTGCGTTCATCTGGCTACTTTGGTAGCATTAAGACATCCCGAGCAAAGAGATTGAGAGCAACGAGCTAGATTGAGCTTGAATAGAGCGTCAGAGAGGTTGGGTGGGTAAGAAACAAACTTGTGCGGCACTAGCCCAAAGGTAAATTTAAATTAAGGGTGCTCTATCACTGGAACCGTTCGGAATAGGTGGTATGTCAAGATGAAGTTTTTTGTTTCAAATGAGTGCCTCCTGTCACATCCCTGAATTCTGACCATTTTCTGCTACACCCTATGTATTCACTTTTCCGTTTACTTATTCTTTCGTCTAATGGTTAGTTGGTATCGACCTCTAAGCCAATGGAGAAATAAGTGAAACTTTCTGGTGGGTTTAAGCTGCGAGTTGTGGGCAGTAAGTACGCGAAGGTCGTCGTCAGCGGTCGTTCGTAGAACGTGGACGTGGTAAGTATACAATATTATTCGTGGATAGTGGTAGTCAACATATTCTGAGGCTAATGTTGCAGACAGAAATGTGTACATCTGAACGACGTTTGTAGCATCGGAGCAAATAGTTATTACCGTAATTAAGTTTATGGTTTCAGTGTGAAAGTTTGGACACTAATGGCTGTACATAGTAGACTGTTGTGCGTAATGAATTTAGCGTAATCTATGTGGGTTAGCAAATAATCGGCACTTTTACGTTAACTGTGTTTCAGCGTTATCAAAAAGAAGCTTTTATGAACAGTTTTCCTGTTTAACCATCCTAACAACACTGACACAGTAGGTAGTCAAAGCTGTAACCATAGTCCGTTATAAGCTCCAACACTAGCTAAAGTATATTTTATACGTGCAACATTTGACGAGGGATTACCATGCAAGACAGAACAGCACTCAATAAGAGGAGGAGAAGGAGAACAAGGACGAGGAGATGTCTCATAGGGAGAATTATGGAAATTCTGTGACGGTGTTGGCTACAGTTTTCTGGACTAGCGCTATGGGACGGAGAGTTATAGGACCGCCCTTGATAAGTCAGAGGTGCTCTACACAGAGGGAGCAGCTATTTGGGTAAAAGAATACTTGTAAGTTGCACATAGTTTTTTTTTAAGACTAAATGGTAGATTCGCAAAAGCTCGCCAGTCCATAAACAGAGATCAAAATTAGATCGCTTACAAGGACGACTCGAATATCAAAATTTTAACAGTAAGTAGTTCTCGAATTTACAACTCTCCAGGAAAGCTGTAGGGCTCAAATTACACTCGGAACTGAGAGATAGATGAAACCCAAATTAGAAAGATCATGAATATTTAACGAACCTTGGAACGTCTATCGAAAAGGCAGGGGGAGTATTCATCGGAACCAAAAATAAGTATCCAGGTCGAATGTGAGTCTAACTGCGAAGTCAGTTGGACGAGAGTAAACGACCTGTGTGAAGTACAGTTAATCCTCAGAAATTTTTACCGGCCACCACATTCTACCCTAACGGTAGCCTATTAACCCAAATTTCACTGATTTTACCCTCGTAATCGTTACTTAAGCTAAAAATTGTAGAAAGTAATGTATTTATGAAATGTTATTGAAACGCGGGTTTTCTGTATTTTCGGGAACAAAGCCGTTTCCAGGTACGAAAAAGTGACGGCGCAGCCCATACTTTACTGCAGTGGGGACCGTCCCGTAAGGATATTAATGCCATAGTGCAGGTTAAGGAATTAGCGCCGAGCGAACAGTTAAATACTAGTAAAAGAGAAACCCATATGTTGAATCTGAAAATGGATTTCGCGCTGCAGTAAGATGGAGGCAGATAACTCACTTGCAAAAGATATAGCACCCAAAGAAGAAAATTGCTCTGCTGTGACACAGCTAACAGTTAGCTTTTAAGTACCATCTGCTTCCTCACTAGTTTTTCCATATTTTAGAATTTTATTGCATTTGTCGATGGAGGAATTTAGAATACTTATATACTTTTAATTTGTTTTTGTAGTGCTTGGACTCTCAAACCACGCTCTGCGTACGAATTGCACCTTTGGCTCCATATCGACAAATAATTTCAGATCCTAAGGATACATCAGCCGTTCATAAATACTGTGTATGACTTTGTGGACGGCGCGTCCACACACACACACACACACACACACACACACACACACACACACAGAAATGGGATTATGGGTCCGCCTTGATGCACACACATTTGTTATTTATTGATTTATTCTCCCAAATTAGTTTCAGCGACGAATATTGCAATCATCAGTTGTTTTTTTCTATTCTAAAACATGCGGAAATAACATACTTTTAAAACATTGTAAAACTTTATTATATGTGTACTATTCTGTTCCAAATATTTTTTTCTGTGAATAATACCTTATTTACTATACGTCACAGTATGATTTTACGATTGTTGTCGCTATTTCCAGCATATTTTCTGGGTTTTCTTGTTGACTTTTTTTTCCCGGCATACAACATGCCATCTGCAACTGTTAAAACAAAAGCAACGCCGTTAACTTTTGTATGTCAGCGTTGCACTATTGGGATTGCGATGACTGGTGCATAGAGTCGTGGTGTGTACTAAGTTGTTACATAGTTTGGCACCTACTCACGTTCGTTAGACGGATTTCAACTACTTTTTGACACAGACAAACTTAACTTTCGCATCTTGTTAGAAATCCGAAACATTACGCCATCTTGTTGTTCGCTTGTATCGCGAGAAATGTGTCGCATACTGCGAGAAAATTGTAAAGGGAGTTCTGACAGCTTCTCTTTCTTATTTATGTCTGTGCTTAATGGAGAGTGATTTGATTAGATGTTCTACGAAAGTGGAATGTGAGCTGTCACTCTTCGGAGGTCTCGTGTTTTCTGTGTACCCTGTTCGGTCTTCGTACATTTCCACAAACTGTGGGATTCTACCTGCCAACCAACTTTATATCTTTTTTTCAATAAGAAAATCGAAAAACACTGAACGTGAAGGATAACAGCAACAATTAGTCCACGAAAACTTGTAAAGAACTTTAATATTCCAAAATAGATCCACCAGGGAAGAGCTGATAGCCATTAATCAGTGATTGGGGGAAGGCTACTGGTGTTACTAAAGACAGACGTCACTGAAATCCTGGTATTCTCAGATGCAACTGGGTTTTCACTGACGCTACTCGTATTTCAAAAAACCACACCTTCGAGCAGTTTGTTTTCGCCGGATACTGTGATAAACAAGAACTGATTACACTTTTAGAAAATCTTGCCTCGCCTTTTTTTTTCACACAATAGAAGATCGAGTTGAGGCTCGCGCAGTACGTGTCTACAGATCGCAACACTCCTCCCAATAATAAGTAAACCCTGAAATTCCTCTCCTCCATTCAGAACCACTCTGCTCATAAGCTCTGAAATAATGAACGTTGATAATTAAACAATGGGAAATACAGAGAAATTCTCAATGATAGCATTATATATGTAGGCTGTATCGGACCTTGCGCTGCGTGTGCACTTATCTATGCAACAAACTGGTTTCGTTGTATTTACTGCGCCGAACAACAAATAGCTAAGCGCTTGCACGCCTCTTTAAAGTCTCGCCTTCAGCACACACTCGGAATTCCGCAGCCAAGCACTTCGCGCTTTTCGCCGAGTATTAAGAGCCATAAAAATCGCTGGTATTTCGCAAGCGCACAGTAAACAAACTTCAAAAATTCCGAACGTTGCGTTGAGTCGGCAAAAGTATGGAACTTTTTAAGTCTATGGTCGCGAAACCATTAGCTTTTAGTGCAGGTTTCCTTCTGTAGCCAATGGTAACAAAAGGTGACGGTGCGTTTCGCAGTGCGCCATTTAGTCGATACCTGCCAGGTGTTTTGTTTAGTCTGCAATAGTGAGTAAGGCGAATGTCCAGGAAAACACGATGGGAGTAGTTAGATGAAATGTAATGATTGCTTAAGCATAACATTCCGAGAACTTTTCTTCATAGAGAATGTAAGAAATCATGTCTGATGGGCAGAGAAGGAAGCACCGATGCTTGTTATGAAGGAGTGCTGCAGTTAACGTCTGCAGGAAGTAACAAAAAGGAGAAACCAGCTTCCAAGAGACAGTTCTCACACATATAAGAAGAAAATATGTGGTATGGACATAGCTCCGCTTTATTTCCCTTGTTAGAAGTAATTTTGCACAACTCTCTCGTTGCCTGTCACATTCTTCGAACAACAGTGTGCACCACATAGAAACAACTGTTGTGAATGTAACCGTTTACATAAATTGTGCAGATTGAGTAAAGATTTATTTGCATTTCTGTCGCCAGCTCGCGCTGAAATGCGTGAGGCTCTCATTTTCGCTTAAATTTCTAGACTCTCTCGAGATCAGGCTTGCCGGTCTCAGGTTGATGCATTTTCCCTTCTCCATCATTCCTGCGTATAATCATTATATATATGACATACACTGACGACAAAGGCCTCTCGACTTTTCCATCCGTAAAAGTCTTCAGTGAAACTCATGTCTGCTGTTAAAGAGTGTTCTGATCGAAACATCTGCTGTCTGACATTAGGCGGAGAGAAAATGCAACTCAATTAACTTGCAAGTTAGCTATATCATTAATCTTGTTAGCCTTACGCTTTATAACGACACACAGTTGCGTCAGAGCGGGCAGGTGTGGTCAAGCGATTCTAGTCGCTTCAGTCTGGAACCGCGCGACCGCTACGTTCGCAGGTTCGAATCCTGCCTCGGGCATGGATGTGTGTGATGTCCTTAGGTTTACGTAGTTCTGAGTTCTAGGGACTGACGACCTCAGATGTTAAGTCACGTAGTGCTCAGAGGCACTTGAACCAGTTTGCGACAGAATTCTGTACCCTATATGTGCGCTCATCTAATGAGGATAACTATCTAGATTTCTTCACTGTGGGAAGGTTATGTATCATAACGAAACGAAAGCAAGCTATCCGAACATGTTCGAGCCAGAGGAATATAGGAAATGTGAATATGTCAACCAAATTGTGTGGCTGTAACAGACGCAATGAGTCCTCTTTATCTTAAAAATGGAGAAATTATCACATAGTGAAATGTACGGGAAACCTTGCTTCCAGTTCATATGCATGAAATTGAATAGGGAGTAGGGTATATGGCACTGGTGCATCTACACTACTGGCGGCAATGCGGGCACTGGCATGCAGTCGATCCTACGGATGGTGAATCCTGTGCTGGTGTACGTTACGCCACTCCTGCTCTACCTGTTCGCGAAGTTGTATAAGAGTTGTACTTGAGGAGCTGCACGAGTCACTTCTCGTCCCACCCGCCTTATCCCACACGTGCTCGATTGGAGACGAGGCCGGAGACCGTGCTGACCAGGGAAGTTGCTTCACGTCTTGCAGAGCAGGTTGAGTGTCATGGGCAGTGTGTCAGGGATCATTATCCTGCTGGAACAACACATCACCTTCCTGTTGCAAGAACGGCAAAAGTACGGGGCTAATAGTATACTGCACGAACTGAGTGCTGGTAAGCGTTCCCTCCAGAAACCCAAAAAGTGTACGAAAATTGTAGCTTATCCCACTCAAGACCATAAGGCTTTGTGTGACGCAGCTGTATCTTGGACGAATGCACTGTACTAGAAAGCATTCACCAGGTCCACATCGTACGCGCTAAGCAGCATCGCTTGCATGCAGGCATACTTGCTTTCTTCGCTGAAGACCACGGCACGCGATTCCAAGTGATCCTGTGACGACAGTCGACTCATGAACGTCGATGGTGTGGTGTGAGCGGTAGATGGGCTAGAGGTGTGTGTGCCCGTAGTCCCACTAGTAATAACCGGTTTGCAACAGCTCGTGTTGACACATCTGGGCTCACAAACCATCTTATCTGTCCTCAGGCAGCTGTACGATCTGCCACTGCTGCCAGTACAGTAGGACGATCGTGGCGAGCTTGTGCGCTGCGTTAATGTCTTGAGAACGTCGTCTACGGGTGTGAGGACGTTCAAGTAACCAGCACAACTGACGTAGCTCGTCCAACTTGTGTGGCAGTTCTCTGGTAGGACCGTCCTGCCAATCGCGTAAGGCCACAATTTGACGCCTTTCAAACTCGCTCAGTTTGCTGCAGGAAGCACGAGTGTGTCTCCTTGGTACATTTATCTGCTTGCTTGACATGTCTGCAGCACACTGACTCTTCTGGCTGTGAGCGTTCACTATCAACGGGTAGACACAGATGGCGATCTGCCGGCCGACGACGTTGAAACCAATATCAGTACATCTACTATCCCCAAGGTGACAAATGCTGTCGTCGGATCGAAGTCTACGTCGCCTTTGCAAGTGTACTAATTCTTTTCCGGTAATCTGTTTTTTTTATGAATAAACTAAAAACTAAACTCCCCCGAACAGGCCATGAAAGCACAACGGCACCGACCAGCCGTCGTGTCATCCTCAGCCCACAGGCGTTACTGGATGCGGATATGGAGGCGCATGTGGTCAGCACACCGTTCTCCCGGCCGTATGTCAGTTTCCGAGACCTGAGCCGCTACTTCTCAATCAAGTAGCTCCTCAGTTTGCCTCACAAGGGCTGAGTGTATCCCGCTTGCCAACAGCGATCGGCAGACTGGATGGTCACCCATCCAAGTGCTAGCCCAGCGCGACAGCACTTAACTTCAGTGATCTGACGGGAACCGCTGTTGCCACTGCGGCAAGGCCGTTGGCGGTTTTTTATGAATCCAGTCACGAAACATCTTTTGGACTGACGATACACAACCATACTCTGCAAGCCACTGTGAAGAATATGGCGTAAGTACTTCTCATGGTACAACATATTATGGTATCATCTTGCTCCAGTCGCCTATGTCTTTAGTAAAACAAAATACAAAAAGCTCATCGAGAGGTGGTATCCCGTATTCATCGGTGTTTTAAAAAATTATGATCTTTCACAGTCCAATTAGGACACGAAAACAAGATGTGGTTCACTTTTGCTTCTGCCTTAGAATTAAACTCTTATCCGTGAGAACAGTTGACTTCAGGTAGATGTAGGGAAAAGAAGCGCAGTCGAATGAAGGTGAAAACGGTCGACCTGAATGAACACTCGTAAGCCAGTTCCTTGTAGTAAATTGAGCTTGTAATGCCGCATGATACCCACCTTTCGTTTGTTGCGACGCATTCCATGTCTCTTGGCACTGATGCTTTCCGTGATTGTTGACCACACGTAAAAGCCTGTATACAGGAATTTCAATCCCACACTTCCCTAAGACCGAGCGAGGTGGCGCAGTGGTTAGCACACTGGACTCGCATTCGGGAGGACGACGGTTCAATCCCGTCTCCGGCTATCCTGGTATTCCGTGATTTCCCTAAATCGCTTCAGGCAAATGCCGGGATGGTTCCTTTGAAAGGGCACGGCCGATTTCCTTCCCCATCCTTCCTTCACCCGAGCTTGCGCTCCGTCTCTAATGACCTCGTTGTCGACAGGACGTTAAACACTAATCTCCTCCTCCTCCCTCACTTCCCTCAGATGCAGCTTGCTTCTCTTAGACGAAATCACGTCGGCATCTGCCGATGATTCGCCATTCAAGACAAGCTGCGACCTCCCTCATAAGAATTCCTCAATCCAGTCACATATTTCATTTGATTTCTCATGTTAGAATCACCGTTCATCATGCACTGGGCTGCAAAGTAGAGAGATCTACAGAATGACACAGAAATCCGTTAACTTTTGAAATCTCAGTACCTTACGGAATAAATGGCTCTAAGCACTCTGGGGCTTAACACCAGATGTCATCATTCCCCTAGACTTAGAACTACTTAAACCTAACTAACCTAAGGACATCACACACATCCATGCACGAGGCAGGATGCGAACCTGCGGCCGAAGCAGCAGCGCGGACTGAAGCGCCTAGATCCGCTCGGTCACAGCGGCCGGCACCTCACGGAATAATCTAGGTAGTGAGGTAAGAAATCAAAGAAAGCACACGAAATGACCAAGAGACGGCGCTTCATATGACATCGGCTGTCATTAGCATAACACTTGATTTTTACCAAAAACGATGTTCTTTATAGCAAACGGTCAACATGTCGGCCGTCATTCGACAGCAATACCTGTAGTCGAGGGACACTGTTGTGAACGGCACTGTGCAGCATGAAAGTAGGTGTGGTGAAAAACTGCCGTCGGGTGTCGTATTTTGGCATCCCAAAAAAAGTCGGACGAGGGCGGTAGACTTGTGACTTCACGTAACCCCACAACCAACAGTTCCGCGACTGTGGTCTGGGGACGTGGGAGGCTAAGCGTTACGGAAGTGGAGATTCAGCACGCGATCCTTACCAGACGATGTAACGATGTACGCAAGAGATCTTCACGCGTGTAGCAGTATGGGATGGAGCGCCATCCTGCGTAAGACGTATCTTCCAGCAGGTGTTTATGCGCCACGCTAGGGGTCATGCGATTCTGCAACATACCGGCGTACCTCATACCCTCATGGTGACACCTTTGGAAAGCAACACCCCGCATTTCCTCGAAGAAAAAGGGTCCGATCACGATTTGTGTGGTAAAAATGTAAATGTCGTTTGACTAGACCGCTCGTCGGGTGTAAGTCTTTCGATTTTACGCCACTTCAGCGACTTCCGCCTCGATGGGGATGAAATGAAGAGTGGGAGAACATCTCCGACCCAGCCGGATTGATGTGGTAAATCCACACACCACCATGACTTTCTCGGCACGTTGTGGGGTTTCCAAAACCACGATTTTCGGTAACCCAGGTTGCTTTTCACAATATATTTAAATGACCTAGTAGATAGTGTCGGAAGTTGCATGCGGCTTTTCGCGGATGATGCTGTAGTATGCAGAGAAGTTGCAGCATTAGAAAATTGCAGCGAAATGCAGGTAGATCTGCAGCGGATAAGCACTTGGTGTAGGGAGTGGCAACTGACCCGTAAGATAGACAAATGTAATGTATTGCGAATACATAGAAAGAAGGATCCTTTATTGTACGATTATATGATAGTGGAACAAGCACTGTTAGCAGTTATTTCTGTAAAATATCTGGGAATATGCGTACGGAACGATTTGAAGTGGAATGATCATATAAAATTAATTGTTGGTAAGGCGGGTGCCAGGTTGAGATTCATTGGGAGAGTCCTTAGAAAATGTAGTCTATCAACAAAGGAGGTTGCTTACAAAACACTCGTTCGGCCTATACTTGAGTATTGCTCATCAGTTTGGGATCCGTACCAGGTCGGGTTGACGGAGGAGATAGAGAAGATACAAAGAAGAGCGGCGCGTTTCGTCACAGGGTTATTTGGTAAGCGTGATAGCGTTACGGAGATGTTTAGCAAACTCAAGTGGCAAACTCTTCAAGAGAGGCGCTCTGCATCTCGGTGTAGCTTGCTGTCCAGGTTTCGAGAGGGTGCTTTTCTGGATGAAGTATCGAATATATTGCTTCCCCCTACTTATACCTCCCGAGGAGATCACGAATGTAAAATTAGAGATTCGAGCGCGCTCGGAGGCTTTCCGGCAGTCGTTCTTCTCGCGAACCATACGCGAGTGGAACAGGAAATGGAGGTAATGACAGTGGCACGTAAAGTGCCGTCCGCCACACACCGTTGGGTGGCTTGCGGAGTATAAATGTAGATGTAGATTCTGTAGTTGGCATCACTGGCGTGTTGCTGGCCAACACTATCTGTTGCCCGATTTTTGCACTCTTTTTTCTATTTCAATAAAGCACCGTGTTATTTCAGGCATGTGAGTCAAGCTGCCTACTTTATTCCACGAATTGGTGCATAACATTTGGGTCACCCCGTATGTGAAGCGTGGACGCAGGCACGTGACGCAG
Organism: Schistocerca gregaria; assembly: GCF_023897955.1. Classification (NCBI taxonomy): domain Eukaryota; kingdom Metazoa; phylum Arthropoda; class Insecta; order Orthoptera; family Acrididae; genus Schistocerca; species Schistocerca gregaria. Next base: position 52,200,992 of record NC_064924.1, read on the forward strand.
TGGACAGTGGCAGCTCGGAGGGATATCGCGCGCGGCTGTGTAACAGGGTGCTGGCCGGCAATGCGTCACTGAACGGACGTGGCCGAGTGACACAGAGCGGGGGACACAGGGCCGGAACTAAGCGCCGCTGCGGCAGCCTCTGTGGGGCGCGTAAATCACGCAGCGCACGCACGCACAGCCGTGTCGCGCCGTGACAAACGGCGGTGTGGGTGCGGGTGTGGGTGTGGGCAGCTGATGGCCGGCGCGTGCCGCAGGCACACACCCCCGTGGCTGGCCGCCGGGCGAAGCGAACACACAGGCCGCTGTGCGCATGGAGTACACTGCGCGACAGAATTAAAAGGATCACTTTCTCGAAACCCCGTAATTGCCTCCCACAGCGACGCGTAAGTTTGAAAATTAACTCAAGCTGCTTGCTACCTTCCTCTGTAATGGTATAAAAGCATGGCGCCCTTCGACGTCATTCTCGACGATGACAAAGGGACGGGGTAAACCGACCCCTTAAGACCTCACACGGGACTCACAACCCGAACCACACGCCACTGTTCAGCACTAATGAAGGTTTGGGTCCCTTACTTTGATTGCACATAATTCATTAAGGTCAATCCAAGACATTTATTTCAAATAACATAAATGAAGTTACATTTGTATCTGATATTAACCAGGAATAAAAAAAAAAACAATTTCAATATCAGCTGATTTAGTGCGTGAAGCGCGACTTAAGCCAATAACCAGATAAACTAAACAATTCTCCGTAGTTCAAAAGAAAGAAAAACAAAATTGAATCAATACAGCCCACTGACAAATATCCAAGAAACCTTACAATACTACTCAAAAGAATACACTGAAGTGGGGAGCAGCATTCACCCGACAGGATACTTGAAAATAAGTTCAATAACACAGCTGCGTGTCCCAGAAAACTGCAAGACATTAAATACACTTCATTTGACGAATATCAAATACTCATTAACATTACACCACTCCTTTTCGAACAGCGGTGTCCCAAAGAAACAGGCGCTTATTCTGAAAGCACAATTTTTTTTAATGTTTAAACTACAGCATTAAGGAATTCCAAAAGGTGTCCAATCGAACCCGCCCTCTTTCAGTTGAGGCACAAATCTTTCTCCTTTCTAGGCGGAGGCTGAACCAGAAACACAGAATGCCACAATAACAGTTTTGCTGTGAAATCTTACAGAACACCCGGGAGCAGTTACAGACAAGGGGTCGGCACACACAAATAACACAGGCTAAGAGTCAGGCTGGGAGCACATCCTACGAGAACTTGTTCACACTATTCTCTCCACAGACTGTAGACATTCCGGCCGAACATCCGCTTGCGGTGGCTGCCAGAAGGACGGAGCAACCGACAGGCCCACGCCGTGCTTCTCACAGAGGCACCTCAATTTGTACAAACATCCAGGCCAACACCAACTCCGGACTCCCCTCTCACTGCGAGGCTTGGCACAGTTTATATGAAATGCCTTCCAGGCGACCAGTAACCGCCGCAGGAGTTCCACGATTAGCAAACAGCCCAGCGTAACAGACATCACGCATTTGCTCAAGCCCGAGCCACAACTCCGCCAGTGTCACCGGCCGCCCCAAACCGACTGCCTCTCGCCGTCCCGCGCGCCCCAGCCGAAAAAGCAAAGATGCTCATGCCCAGGGACGTGCCAAAGATAACAAGCCGATCGCTGATGATCGACCAGCCATCTGGCTCAAGACCGATACCCGTATTTTATGTCTGAATAAGAGGCATTTTCGGTATTTATTTCGTCTCGGTTGTAACAAGTGTTTTTTCTTATTTTTTAATAATAACCGAGTGAAAAATAACCGAAATGTCAATTAACCACAGCAGCAGCTCTAAAATTTTTCGTTTTCAAATAAACCTTTTGTACAAAAGGAGTAATTTTTGTTCGTATAAAATTTGCATTGGTTCCAGACATTGTGTTACTGTACAAAATTGGAAAAGCAATCAGTGTTACTTTAAGAAGGATGCCGACAGAAACGAGCAACGAACACATGGCGTAAGGATTGGTACGGCACTGGTGGCGCAATAAGGTCAATGTTGCCGTATTTCGCAGCTTAAGTTACGCGCGTACGTGCAGCGTGCAAGAGTTGCCCGCGCCTGGTCTGTACTGCAGGTTCTGCCTGTCGTCGCCGGACATAGCTGTGTTGCAGAATGGCAGCAACCCGACTCTGAAAATATTTCGATGAAGTGACATAGCAGTGGAGTACAACGCTTCATTTGCTTTAAAAGATTTGTCTTCCATTTCTATAAAACGACAAAAGAGGGAGGAAATTATGGTAACAGTATTGAATTAAAGACTTGTATCCCTTGAAAGCAGACAAATCAACACGAAAAAGTTGAGTTTTCACTCTTTAGTACTGACTATTCGTAATGCCCAAATAGTGGTATGATTCCAGACTACAACATGATTTTTGAACAGAGATTCAAACAATTGGAACCCATAGGACGTGATTTTTTTTAGTACTGAACCACTTATCACTCTTCGAAAAAAGCAGTGAATGGTCGAGGGAGTAAGCTTTTTTTTATTTGCCAATTTTATTCAATATTTTGATTCTATGCATGTTGAAACGCAGAGGTAAGAATTTTTCAGTCTTTGTTCGATTTCTGCGTTTATTGACTTAAAAAATTAAAATTGGCTATTCCAGAAACCGGTTATCTTGAGCGGTTTTAACAGTCAGGTTAACGGTTGTTTCAGCTATACCCGCCATCTCTGGCAGAACCACACTAGGTGATGAGATGGAACAACTCCATGCGTGTTTTCATATGCACATGCCTGTTGATTGTAATGCCATTTCGTGTGAACTGTGCTTTATCTGTGAACAATATTAAGCTAGAACCACTGCATAACGCAGCTCGTACAGGCTAATCTGATGGTGGAAAGGCCTGTACACGTTGCGAATAATCAGGATACAGCTGGTTCTTTCCCAATAGAGGCCAAACAGTCGTATGACGAGCATGCAGTGCTAACCTCCGAATGGTGATAGAGGGAGTCGTGTGCATAGAATTCAGAGTCTCCTTCTCTACATCTGGATTTGCAGATTTTTGTCGTCCCGTCTCCAAAATGGGAGATGTAAACTTCCCATGAGCACGAAGACAGCGATGGAGATGCTTAAATGTCTTCCGATCTGGACACCTTCGCCGTGGGCACCTGTCATCTTGAAAGCGACGATCCAGCGCAGCATTGCCACCCTCCTAATCGTGTACGAAGTTCACTTCTGCCACCTCCTGAACTGCATATATGTCAAAAAGCCAAACACCTGATATACCCTTCGCCTCGGAATTAACTGCCCTGTTACCATCCTCTCTCTCGAAAACTACCTGCTGGGAGAAAAACTTTTCGGCGAATATCACTGTTTTGAAAGCCATAACTCGGAGAGCAAGCATTTCCGGTTATCTGCTTTTTTATTGTCTTAGTTGGGGAATACATACCGAAAATTACAACCTATGTTATTGAAACAGAGTGAATCGTTGCTTCCGCACTCACAACCAATGCAAATGAGTCTTCCAGACAATACAGTTCCTTAAACAAATCATGTTTGATCCTATCATGTAGGCACTCAGTACGGGTAGCCCTTCATATAGGAAACTTCCCAAAAAACATCACTTTTAACGTTATAGCTCGAAAAGCCAAGTCTGTTACGCTTTTCTTGGAAACCGGCCATCTCCAGATGGACTTTCCAACGCATTAAATGTATGTCAAAATCTTCTACTCAACCACTATAATTATATAACAGCAATCGTGTAACAGCCTGTGTATTGAAAAAGCAAGACACAGGTTGCAGTTAGTGTGTGTTTCGTTACTAAGGTTACTAGTGCCGTAAGCGGTCTGGCAACGTAATATTTTCTTTGGGTTTATGAATCGTTGCCTGTGACCTTTGCGAAAGCACCTTGCAGTTGATCACGGCTACTCACTGCGACAAAATTATGACTGATCATATGTAAATTCTCTTTTTAGAAACTCCGTTTCCAATTACTCTAACACTGAAAATAGCACAAGACATCGCACAGGTGTTGGGTTGTCTGGTAGCAGAGTAGTTCACTGTGACAGCGAATCCGCCGAGCGACAAGTAACGCAGAGCTGAACAAATTTATCGTGTTCATTGCGGGTCCCGTTGAACTCAACGCATGCGAGGCGCAAAGTAAATGGAATCGTCGCAAACGTCGTGCATACATTGTATGCATGTCAGGGGCATCGTTCTTGCTGTGTACTAAATGCTGAATGGTGACAAGGCGCATTATCACACAACTTTCTGGATTCTAGGATATCGCTGAAGCTCTAGAAATGATATGGTCGTTTGCTCCGAAGATCACCAGTGAAACGCTTCTTGAAAGACCCGGTTAAATTTACTGCACAGTTAGTCCTACTAAATATTTGAATCAAAAACACTCTTGGCTGCAACTTATTCTTTTGCTAACAACGCGTTTCGCCTTCATGGGACATCCTCAGATTATCTGTAGGGATAACAAAATAAAATTGCGGTATGATCCTAGTTTGCACGATTTTCGATGTGAATAAGGACTTGTTACTGACAGTGACCAAGGCAAAAACGACTAATACTATATCATGTAACCGTGGGATAGAATGTAAAACTATCAAATTATCAAACTGAGCGAAACAACCTTAATAAAGTCGTGCCAAAGGCCTGAAAGGTGCAATGATAGGACCTGACCCACAATCATCCTCAGATTATCTATAGGGATAACAAAATAAAATTACGGTATGATCCTAGTTTGCACGATTTTCGATGTGAATAAGGACTTGTTACTGACTGTGACCTAGGCAAAAACGACTAATACTATATCATGTAACCGTGGGATAGAATGTAAAATTATCAAATTATCAAACTGAGCGAAACAACCTTAATAAAGTCGTGCCAAAGGCCTGAAAGGTGCAATGATAGGACCTCACCCACAATGAAGTGTGCACTTTTAAACACAACACGCAGATCTGCCGCCATAACTTCATAACAAGAACGTCAAGCGAGCAATGGAATGACGGTTGCATACAATGTCTGCAGTGTGTTAGTTGGTTAACTTACTCAAAAATCTCAAGGTCCGCATAGCTTTTCCACCGTACAATAAAGTTAAGAACTATTACGCGCGTAATGAGCGGCCTACTAAAGTTTGGCATGCGTCTTCTGGAATGTAATGTTTGCCTTTAATTTTGTACTGATCATACTGGAAGAATGTGTAGAACGAGATGCGATTCGATGCGTGCTTCGATCTAGCACAGAGTCATTTTATGATTTCTAAAATGTTGTAGAAAGAAAAAGTTTCAGTGGATCCATCTGACTCGACGCGTGCTTCAGTGTAACACACACCAGTTTTATTGTTTCTTCTTATTCTTCTTCGCGGATGAATCACTTAGGACCATTTGTTGGCCTTCCTTTTCGCCCTGTATTCCTTCATAAACAACGAATGGGCTAGCGTTCGTTGTGTAGACCACGTATGTCAGTTCGTTTTTCTCTCTTCTTCCTCAAAACCCTGTGTGTTTGTGATTTTTCTGATTTCATTGCTATCATGTAGATTTGGAGACCCTAATTCTCTCAGGTCTTTTTCTACCTGTTTGTACCAGTTTGGTCTTGCAGTTTTGTTCTTTAAAAATGTATGGATTTTGTGCATTAACCTGTTTCAGTCCATTCTTTCTAAATTCCCCATGAATTGTGTCTGTTATTTTTGAGATATTTTTATATATTTCTGCATTGGGTTTTGGATAATGCACACCATCTTTAGTTCTTGATCCTAGGATTTTCCTCATTATTTTACGTTCTTTCACTTCTAATTCCTCTTTTAGTGTTCTGTGTTGCAGGTTTAGTGTCTCAGATGCGTAAAGAGCTTCGGATTTAGTTACTGTTGTGTAGTGTCGTATTTTGCAGTTCCACGAGAGACTCTTTTTGTTGTAAATGTTTTTTGTTAACTGAAACGCCGTCTCCATTTTCTGGACCCTTGATCTGACAGATTTCTTTTAATTACAATTTTACGCAATCCATTCACTTAAATATTTAAATTCTTTTACTCAAGAGATGTAGTTATTACCAATTTTGAGATCAGAAGGTTCATCTTTGATGTCAGTCATAAATTTTGTTTTTTCAAATGAAATTTGTAATCCTATTTTTGCTACCTGCTCTTGTAATAATTCTAGCTGTTTCTGTGAATCGGTAATGTCTTGTGCGATGAGTGCCATGTCATCAGCAAATGCTAAAGAGTCTAATTCTATGCCCTTACGTCTTGTTTCTAATATGTTGTAAAAAGGATATTTTAAGGCCAGTAACAATTCCTTATTCATTAAATGTATCCGCAGTTGCAAATATGGACAACCATCAGTTGTAGCATTCCTTAGAATTGTGCAAGCTAGGACCATACCCTAATTTTTACTTACTTTGTTATTTCTATAGATAATCTGAAGATACGCGATGAAGGCAAAACGCATTGCTTATAGAAGAATAAGTTGGAACCGAGACTGTTTTTAACTTAAATAGTCTACATGCGGTTGCTGTATCAGACGGCCTAATAGAGTGGAGGAAAGTCTATCAAAATAGACTGAATAAGGTTCGCCACTGTCGCTTTGACAGGTGATGCAGGATAAATTCTCCATTGCTCCGAAACCAACTAGCAGTGCCCTGTAGCCGAGAGCCAATAGAGTTCCAGACATCATATTACACTTATGGGTACATGTCTGATTGCAAACTAACCCGTTTCGTGACTCACGGCACATGATGCGGCTTTGCAGTTCGGCACGACCGAGCACTCTCGGGCGCTAGTTACATGGGACAGTTTCAGATGGTGCATAACACTGAGTATGGCTCTCCTGAAGCCATCGATTCTACAGTCGCGTGTCAGTTGTGGGTACCCAGACCCACTTGAGCAGGAATATCACGGAATGATAAACCTCGCAGAGAACCGACATTCTAAAGCAATTTCTGAAAGAGAAAACTACTGCGTGCTCATATATACAGAATGACGACGCCGTTTACTACTGCCTGCTCTGTGTAGCTGGTTGAATATGCAAAAGATAAACATTTCAGTGCGTCTAGTATACTTGTTTTCTCGTGGCATGCTGCCGCGAATCGCTGCCGCTGTCGACCCTACAATTTTCACTGGCGAGAGGATAATGGGCGAAAGCCTTCACGCCTCCTAGCAAGGGGCTGTGGCGGCGCCGCAAAGCGATACGATTTACGGGGTCGCAGGGTGAGCCGGGTCTCTGTGCCCGCAGTTGCCTCTAGCGGCCGGAGTCGGCTGTTTAACGGGAACTGCTCTTAACGCACACCACCTGCATTCCAGAGACGCTGAACTGAGGAGCCAGGCCCGCGGTGCGTCAAGCGACAGACGCCTGCCTTGCGTTGTTAGCTTGCCATTCAAACATACGACGTGTTTCTTTGCCCTTAATGATATACACGAGAGTTTGGATGCACCGGTGTCCTTCCAAAGACTGAAATATTGTTTAGAATATGCTGGGGACAAGATAGTATGAATGTTCAGCGTGTAACAACTACCGGGTATGTGAGCGAGCTTATCTCGTATCTGCGTACTATATCAGATGTATAAACTGGCTAATATAGACCTGAGCGCGAAACTACACACACTGATTAAAGCCAAAACATTATGACCACTGCCCACCAAGACGTTGGATGTCGTATGGTGGTGTTACGGGCACGTGAGGCGATAACAAGAGTATGTAAGCGGAGCATACATGGATGGGAGATTACCAAATTGTTCAAATGGCTCTGAACACTATAGGACTTAACTTCTGAGGTCATCAGTCCCCTAGAACTTAGAACTACTTAAACCTAACTAACCTAAGGACGTCACACACATCCATGCCAGAGGCAGGATTCGAACCTGCGACCGTACGGTCATGCGGTTCCAGCCTGTAGCCCCTACAACCACTCGGCCACTCCGGCCGGCGGGAGATTACCCTTGCGATGGCATGCGCTGAAAATGGAGAAATACATTGAGATAAGCTGCTTTGACGAAGGGAAGAGTCTGTAAACGAGTATCTCAAAACGGCGAAGCTGGTCAATTGTTTACGTGCTTCTGCCGCGAGTAGAAGGTCGACCCGCATGGTCGTAGCATAGTGAAACTACCACTAGGCGCTAAATGGTTTGACGTCCACGCCTCTTCACAAAATGTGGTGGTGGTGGTGGTGGTTAGTGTTTAACGTCCCGTCGACAACGAGGTCATTAGAGACGGAGCGCAAGCTCGGGTTAGGGAAGGAAATCGGCCGTGCCCTTTCAAAGGAACCAACCCGGCATTTGCCTGAAGCGATTTAGGGAAATCACGGAAAACCTAAATCAGGATGGCCGGAGACGGGATTGAACCGTCGTCCTCCCGAATGCGAGTCCAGTGTGCTAACCACTGCACCACCTCGCTCGGTCAAAATGTGGTGTTCGGTGGCTTGTCGGCTCTGTAAAGTAGGACAGATGATGATCTGTGACATCTCTTCATACGGTGAAGGCTTTCACGACCGGATATTTCAGCTGCCGAGAATTCTTCCGGGTTGTATGGTCGTGGTCCATCGAACTATTCCATCCCTGACGTTTCGTCCAAAGCTACGTTCGACATCTTTGGAGGTGCTCCTGGATGTGCTGAGACTCAGCACAACCAGGAGCACCCCTGAAGATGTCCAACGTAGTTTTGGACGAAACGCCAGGGATAGAATAGTTCCAGGGACCACGGCCATTCTACCCGGAGGAATTCTCGGTAAGTCTGACCTCTGCCGAAAGAGCACAATGCTGGTGCTCGCACAAGTGTTTCGGAGTACACCATTCATTGTACATTGTTGAACACACCTGTAGACCTCCCCGGCAAACCACCACTCCATGTCCGCATGCTGACTCACCGACGTCGTCAGTTACGACTGCACCGGCTTCGACCGTCGACAACGGAAACGTGGGCTCACATTTTTGCTGCACTCGGTCCATCGTCGTCTCCACAAATGCCGTCGTCGAGGTGAACGGCGGCTCGAACCGTGCAGCGCTCCACGGACGCCGACTGATGGGAGCAATATGCTACGGGAAACGTTCTCCTGCGCTTCAATGAGACCTACGGTAGTAATCGAAAGCACGCCGACAGCTGCGAACTACTTGCATCCCTTCGTGCTCGATGTCTTCGCCAATGGTGATGTCGTCTTTCAGCAGAATAGTTCTCGGTGTCTCGGAACCAGAACCGTGCTACAGTGGTTTGCGGAGCATTACAGTGAACTCACGTCGATGTCTCGGCTAGCAAATTCTGAAGTAAATTCTATGGAACCCATAGGGGATAGCTATCGGGCGCCACCAGCATGTACATAAATCAGCATACCGTGTGGATAAACATCTAGTGCCACATACCTCCAAAAACCTAACAACGAACTTTCGGATTCCTAATACGCAGAATTAATTATGTATTTCGTTCTAAAGTCGGACAAACAAGGAGCTAGTCACAATGTTTTGGCTAATCAGCGTACACACTCGTACTTTGACCTCACTTTACGTGCCTTCTAAAATACAAGGTAAGGAAAATAAGACTGTCCCGGAATATTTTTTATGCACCTTAGGAAAGGCATACCAGTTTACAGCAGCCTCCCTGGTGTTAATGTAAGTTGGGTTGCCTACCGTAAGGTGCATAACATATATCCCGTGTCACTTTACTTTTCTCAACCTGTATAAAGCAAGGAGTTCTGATAACTCGGTCAGTCATTGGTCCGTCATGTACTTCAGGCTAAGCCGTGCCATACCAAAGTGGATGATGAGTGCAGAGCTTCACAGATTCTCCGCAAGGCACCGTATGGTGGTGTGGAACCTGTAGAAACGAATATCTATATGCGTCCGTACGAGCCCTAATTTCTCTTAACTTGTCTTCGCAGTTCGTATGCGAAACGCATGAAGTCAGCACTAAAATCGCTTTGCAGTCAGCTTCAAATGCTGGACTCTAAATTTTCTCAGTGACGTTCCTCGAAAAGATTGTTGCCTAACCACCAGGGGTTACCGTTTGTGTTCACGAAGCATCTCTGTAATATTTGCGTGTTGATTGAACCTACCGATAACAAATCCAACAGCACGCTTCTGAATTGCTTCGAAATCATCCATTAATCCGATATTTAAAGGATGCCAGACACTTGAGCTGTATTCAAGAATGGCCCCACAAGTGTTGTATACGCGGTCTCCTTTGTAGATGAGCTACAGTTTTCCAAAACGCTCCCAATAAACCGAAATCGTCCATTCCTCTCCCATACTATGTTATGCGCTCATTGCGTTTCATATCGCTTTGTAACGTTACGCCTAGATCTTTAATAAATCATACCAGGTAGCTTCATATATATGGGGAAACCTCGAGCTACGAAGATATGATTCTTCGACGTAGAAGCTGATAGGCGGATCTCAAATGCAGAAAAATCTTAAAAGTGCGATCCTGATTTGTCATCGAGCAAGGGCAGAAAATTTCGTGACCGGTCTCTGAAAGACTGCGTTCATTTAAACACAGAACGCCTGTATTTTTCGACGTTGTCACCTTTTCGGTCAGTGCACTTCCTCCAGTGTTCACCAGTGCACTTCCTCCAGCGTTCTCCAGTGAGTAGTTTCGCCAGTAGCAGTGGGCGTCCTGTAAAAAAAAGGACATCTGTCATCATTAGGCGTGCGGCCTCTCTGCGGTCTAGTGGTTAGTGTCTCTGGCTACCAATGGGGAGGTCCTTTATTTGAATCCCGGTGATCACCTCAGACTTTTTTGTGGTGCAAAGATCCGTAATGGGGTCTGCGCAGCCACGTGAGACTGAAAGAAAATTCCCTTGATAATAGAGTCAGTGAACTTGACACAGAAGCCGCGGAAGTGGTAGGATATAGCTTACACCAAGCTGGTATTTATTGTTATTGTTGTTAGTAGTAGAGGTAGTAGTAATGGTGGTGGTGGTAGTAGTGATGGTAACGGTAGTGGTAATGGTAATTATCGTATCCTTATTCCAAAAACTGTTTTCTATAGACGTCTTCCTTCCTCCGTTCTGTCCAGTATCTCCTAATTCGTGCATGAACCGTCGAGTTTACTTTTAACATTACACCATTGTGCCATAATCGTATTTCTGATGCTTTAAATTTCTTCCTCTTGTGTCTTTGCAGTGACTACGCTAGAGTTACGTACAGTGTAGAGGGCCAAACGCTCAGTTTCATACTAATTATGTTAAGTGGAATGTCAATGTTTTATATGCCACAAGAGCTCATTCTTCGTTGAGGGCGAACCACCCCCTCTTCTGCGGGTCTGTTTCAGACACCTTGCCTGCATCCGCCTCCGAAGCCGAAGCTCTACCATACACTGTGGCTGTCGTCTCGAAGGCAGCACGGATCGAACACCACTTACACTCAGCGTCCTCGATTACTTGTTGGATGTATTTCCGAATCTGTGAATTTTCCTACAACTTTCGTTCTCTATGGCTCTGTTCAGCTATGGAAGTTATTCGCTGATGTCCTAAAACTCATCTTGCCATCTTCTTCCTTCTCCCAACTGCATTTCTAGGGATTCCTTTCCTCGTCAGTTCTGCAGAGAAATCCCATATTTCTCTTCAGTCCACTTAATTTTCAAAATCCTTCGGTCACAACGCATCTCGATAACATCGCTTCTCTTCTGCCGACTTTTCGCGCAGTCGTTGCCACACGTGTACACAATTCTGCGCGCCAGGCGCACATCGTCAGAACCTTCTTCCACGGGTTAGTGAGGCGTTTGATACTAGTAGACTCATTTTGGCCAGGGCGGTCCTGTTTGTGTCTGTTTCTTATGTCCTCCTTGCCTCCTCCTTCGTCCCATCCACTAGATGGCCTCCAATTTCGATGTCAGATTTATCACTAATCTCATTTCTGTTGCTTCTCATTACTTCTAGCTTTCTTTAGGTTACTCTCAGTACGTGTTCTGAGAATATTAGACTGTTAATTGCTCTTGGCAGGTCCTGTAAGTCTTCCTCACTTTCACAAAGGACTGTAAACAATCAGTGATTACCTTTAAACTGTATTTGAACCCCCCCCTTTTCAACCTATTATTTATTTCCTTCGTTGCTTCCACGACATTGAAGTTGAACAGCAGAAGAGAGAGACTGCTTCCATGCCAGTCATCATTTTTATTGCGAACATCTCTCTGTTGGTCTTTCGTACTTAGCGCAGCGGCGAGGGCCCTGAAACTGGTGTGTAGGTCGCGTGTTGAGCCTGGGTGTGGTGGGCTGGTCAGGGACACTCGGTACCTGTGGCCAGCACGTGCGTGCTCGCCGGCCCAGCTGCATATTCATGTTCGTGGCCCGTGCAGAGGCGGCTGCCACAAGGACGCTTCGGCCCGAGGACAACACAGCCTCTCCTCTGCAAATAAACTGCCAGTCACTGAAAACTACCTAGAAGGACAGCAAGCAACGAAATTTCACGTAGTGCGGATGAAGTGTAGTAGGAAGGTTACTCGATTAAATTTGTAGGTGATTGGGAGGTGTACAAGGTGCGAAATATAGTACACAGAGCTGCCACCTATAATAACAGCGACTCTGACGCAGCTGGGCATAGAGTCGAACTCAGCTTTGGTAACAGCTGCAGGTATGAATTCCACACTGCTTCTACTCTGTGCCAGGTTAAATCGATTGTACTGGCTGGTGAGCGATCGCAACCAATATACAACTGTTTTCAATGAGTGAGAGCTCTGTACAACTTGCTGGAAATAACAACAGTCGAACAACCTCTGTACGAGGACTGCCCGCCTTCGCGGATCAAAGTTAACTGTGCAACCCTTACTCTTCCCCGTGAACGAGGTGGGACAGGTCTGTTTCACGTGCCGGATAGAGCTCGCGCCCTATTTGTCAGCTCCCAGATGACGATATGGACACGTTGCCCAACGAGCCTCACTGCTCTCCTCGTGTCGGCATATTCGCCGGTCTCGCTGTCAGCCCCAGTGATCATCTCGGATGTTCCGGACCAGTTCCATTATATACGATACTTCTTACTTGAACTCAGGTATCTACGCCTCACCATACCAAGACAGCTTTTACTCAAGACAAAGGCAGTATACAATGCCCTCCAATTAGGTCGTCCACCTAACCCGATTGAACAAAAGTTCCCCCAGATTGACTGGCGTCATGTATGGCACGCGGTGTTACCTTGGCACGAATGTTCAATCTGTCTGGTACCTAACTGTCAATGGTAAGCAAATCAACCAATTTCGCCTTCATCGTATCCACCTGGCCCAATCACCTCAATGTTCCACGTGTGGAGTGCCAGACAATGACGAACATCGGTTTGTTTGCGGTCCGGCGGCGGAGGTTTGGCACTTCATTCGTCGTATTGTGGCTTTTCTAACACGGGACATTCCGGATCGGATTACTCCCATTTCATTATTATTTCCGGAACGTGACTATTTTTCTCGGACAAACCCCAATACTGTGAACTGGATTCGCGGACATGCCATTCACTACCTATTTGGACAAACTGTAGACTCTGTACTCGATTTTTGGACATACCTCAGTGGCCGTAATTATGTCGTTGTCCGTCACCCAAAATACAGACAATTTTTCTCGAACTTCCTTGGGAGTGCTTTCCACGACCCGCCGCGCAGCTGGAATATATTAAGCCAGAAGGTGGTTTCCTCTTTGAACCACTGAACATTTCTGAACAATTGAACGGAACACATCAGTTTCGAGAAGACGTGACTCGACATATTACCAGCGGGGTGCAGAAGGCCTCTGATCAATTACACAACAAAACTAAACAAATAAAATAAAATAAACTGAAAAATAAAAACAATAGAAATAAAAATAACATTCAGAAAACGGAAGATTTTGTTTTGTTTGTAAGGATAGCCCTAACCTTGATTTCCCATATTTCCCCTGGTATATAGGCAGCTCTCTCGGGTAGGTTTAGTCAGGAGCCAACTGAAATGGACCAGATTTTTTTGTCATAGGATGAAAAGTGGCGGTGGCACTTAGGGTTTTTTTTGTTCCATTTTTCTAAAACCTAAAAATAAAATAAAACAGTGGTCAGCGTGACGGAATGTCATTCCTAAGGGCCCGGGTTCGATTCCCGGCTGGGTCGGAGATTTTCTCCCTTCAGCGACTGGGTGTTGTGTTGTCCTCATCATCATCATTTCATCGACACGCAAGTCGCCGAAGTGGCGTCAACTCGAAAGACTTGCACCAGGAGAACGGTCTACCCGACGGCAGGCCCTAGACACACGACATTAAATGTACGAAGAATACTCGGAAAGTAAGATCCGATCGGTCGCGAAGTGGAGGCCACGGTGAAAACCAAAAATGTTTTATTTGCAACAATTTGCTAAACTTTCCAGCTATTTCTCCACATAGTCGCCGCACCGACGTACACATTTGTTGTAGTTTTGTACGAAGTTTCCAATACCCTCGCCATAGAAAGCAGTCGTCTGTGCTCTCCGCCAGTTCTCTAACGCTGGTTGGTAGTTCGTTGTCTATGTCAAATTGTTGCCAACACAACCAGCCGTTCACCTGAGGAAAGAGTTGACATTCGGAGTGCGCCAAGTCCGGCCTGTGTGGTGGGTGATCAAACACTTCCTATCGAAAACGTTGCACGGGCGTCCTCAACGCCCTCGGAGCGTGCGGCCGAGAATTGTCATGAAGAAGGAAATGCAGGGTAAGTGTGTTATGTGGATTTTCATGATCGGGTGAAACCTCGCCGATACCCACACTTGGCGGGAGACACTATTGTTCAAGACATTGTGCTCAGAAACGAACAGAGTGACGTGACGCGATCGACTGGTATAATAGAGACACTGCCAAACCCACCGGTACAAAGCTGCATCGTTTTTTCACTGTCATTTCCATTTTGTAATCTATCGGAACTTACTTTCCGAATAGCCCTCGTAGTTCAAGACAGCACGGGCAATATGCAGTTAGGCGTTGTCTTGGTCGAAGATAACGTCACAGGTACTCTCAAAGATCTCGCAAGCCACCGCCTTTAACACATCAAAAAAGTAACGGTAATCCTGTCGTGTGCCCAATAGCACGCCATAACATCGTGCCTGGTGTCGGGCTCCTCGGACCCTTGCAGCAAACTAGCTCATTTCCTGACTCATGGTCCGTGGCTGGACGATCGTGCACTGCCGAGGG
Source organism: Schistocerca gregaria (assembly GCF_023897955.1). NCBI lineage: Eukaryota > Metazoa > Arthropoda > Insecta > Orthoptera > Acrididae > Schistocerca > Schistocerca gregaria. The sequence goes on from NC_064924.1 coordinate 52,216,084, forward strand.
AAGAACGTGTCTGTCCTATCGGGTGCTAGTCGCGTGGCTCTGTCGTCCTACACGCATTGTTGAGCACAACGCTCCAGAACTAAATAAATGATTGCACATGTGCATGAGTCTTGAGATTCAGAACAACACGAGCACTAATATCTCTAAACTGTAGTAGGTCCTTTTCTCCATTTCGGGTGCCATAGCCACAGATTTATTGAGGGGCAGTTGCATGTTACAGAATGATTTTTGTGTACGCTCTGATCAGCTGATTTCGGCCGTTAGCTATTTTCAAGTATTTTTAAAAACTGGGGCGAGAATAACTCAATATGCTCGGCAGCGCTTTAAAATAAATAACGGTTACATCATCCGTTAGAGAGCCAAAAGTAAACAGTAACTTTTACTTGAATATTTTCGTAGTCAGTAGTGTCGCTTAGAGTTACATTGACCTCTCAATAAGCGTGTCGGATCCCTTGTTGACAATTACGGCCAGCCTGTGAATGTGTGCCTCTACAAGACCCCTGTTACCTGTGATTCAGAACAGCACGAACACCAATATCTTAGAACTCTAAACTGTAGTAGGTCCTTTTTTCGATTTCAGGTGCCACAGCCACAAATCCACTAAAAGACAGTTGCATTTTACACATTCATTTCTTTTTTATTTATTTATTTATTTTATTTTTTTACACCAGGGTTTCTGCGAGGGCAGGCTTTTACTCAAACAACTGTAGAGTGTCCTTTGTTAAACATAGCTTGTCATTTGCAGAATTTTTTTCATATTTTGAGGGCTCTTAGTTTCCGTGGCACTTTATTCTCCTAAAGTCAGCTCTGAAATTTGGAAACAGCCACTGGCTGATAAAAAAAATTTGAACCACCCACAAGCTGAAGAGGAAGCGAAATAAAATTCAACAGATTGGCAGAGCACGACGTGGTACCACCTCTGGCCTGGATGACTGCAGTGACTCGGTTGGGAGGATGTCATAAAGCCGTTAAATCTTCTCCTGGGACATGCTGTCCCTCAGTTGTTACAGATGGTCCTTGACATCGCAGTGGCACAGAGCTGACATCCGAACAAGTCCCATACATTTTCTATATGGACAGATCTGTGGGGTCTTCCTGGTCACTGGCTTTCCTGAACATCGCGCAGACACTTCATACAAATACGTTCCATTTATAGGTGAACATTCACATGCTGAAAAGCGACACCATCGTACTATCGCAAGAGGAGTAACACATGAGGACGAAATATGCCCTTGAAGTGCCGTTGTGTCAACAGTTTCCTCAGTCACTGCGAATTGTGACCTGGTGTCATACCCGACGGTTCCCCACAGCATGACGCCGGGAGTAACACCGCTGCCTCTGTCCAAAAGTATGGCAGAAAGGGAGTACTCCGCAGGCCTCCGAAATACTCACGCAGAACCGCGATTCATAGCTGAATACAATGCGATGCCATTTATCACTAGCCCATGCAACCCGGTTACTCCACCACTTCAGACAGCCGTTCGTGTTGTGTTAACGGTAGGCTACACACGGGACGGTAATTCTCTAATCCAGCTGATGACAGCATCGGATCAATATTGATGAATAACACTAAATGTTGTAGGTCCATTACTCGCCCCCGGATGGCAGATGTATACGTCAAGGGGTTAAGATTCGCTTGGTGCACAATACGGCGAACTTCCCTTGTTGTGTTCAGACGAGGTCCACCGCAATCTCGACGATGAGGATACCCGTCCTCACATTTCCACGCACTCCACTGCTGTCACATCAGAAAGCCCCAAAATACTGGATGTTGCACAATTCGACCAGCCTTCAAATCTAGACCCAAAATGAGGCACCTTTAAAACTTTGTCAGGTGCTGATAACGCTGTCTGACACAAGTGTGCAGCTTCTCAGTGTCCTTCACAATGGTCACTCAACCTCCGGCGCTTTTCATTCCCTTTAAGTACCCTACCAGGTCTCGTAACAACACTTTACACGTACAGCACTTATGCAATCTCGTGGTTGTTCTACCTGTCACAGGGAACTTCGACTCTTAATCGGTTATGTGCACGTACACGGAGTTAAGCTGACCTCCGGCCATGTTTCCTGGGCGCTTCAGCTTCTTTCTCACACAGTGTGTGCAAAAATCTGAACGCTTCTTCTAATTTTTTGTGGGTGTGTGGCGCACATTGAGGATAGTCCTGACTCAAGTCCCCTCCCCCCTAGCTCTCCCTCCCATCGAATGGATAATGAGATGTCTCGCTCGATGTTCCTCAGAGAAACTAGGCAGAAGCAGGAAAAAGCAACGAGGAATTTGAACAAGGGGTCGTGGCGTGGAAGAGCCGTTATGGGAACCGTGACGGAATGGCAAATAAATAAGGGCCTCCTCCCTTGCCTGCTTGAAGGCTGTAAAGGCCTGTAATGGCCATGTCCTTCTTTTGTGATTGCCGTCGACCATCCCAGAGGATCCTAAAGGAGGTTCATCCCAGCAGGATTTCCTGTGAAGGAGTCGTCGTCACGTTTTACGGCCGACGCGCTCAGAACGTGGGCGGTAAATCGGCAGAACGGAGCGGAGCGGCGCAAACCGGCCGCAGGTGTGGGGCGGCTGGCTTGCGCCGGGAGAGGCCTCTGCCCGCCTCCTGCTGCGGTGACGTAGCAGCCGGAATGCGGCCCCGACCCCTGCCTGAGTCAGCGGCCGCCGTCCGCCGCTCATCCACGGCACGAGGCACTAACAACTTCTGCACCACCACCGTACATTCTACTTGTTACACCATCTTGCAGCGTTTTCGCCTGTTTCGAGACTGAAAATAAAAAATAAACTTTTTTACTACATCTGTACAGCACAATCTGCTTTGCAGTATGTGGCGGAGAGTGCTTCTGTTACCCCTACCACTTCTGTCCTTACCTGTGCCACCAGCGAATGCTGCGCGGGGAGAACGACTTTCCCCATTGTGCCCATTTTGCTTGATTTATGTGTGAGGAGGTAATGTGTTGTCTGATTCTTCTTCGAACGTGCGTTCTCGGAATTTCGACAGTAAATCTCTCTGTGATGCACAACGCCTCCCATGTAGGGCAGTATACTGCGCGATGAACATTAGCCAGAAGATGAAACATCTTATCGGGAACAGGATACGATCCGGGACCGCTACATAGCTAAATGGTTCAAATGGCTCTGAGCACTATGGGACTTAACTTCTGAGGTCAAGAGTCCCCTAGAACTTAGAACTAGTTAATCCTAACTAACCTAAGGACATCACACACATCCTAGCCAGAGGCAGGATTCGAACCTGCGACTGTAGCGGTCGCGCGGTTCCAGACTGAAGCGCCTAGAACCGCTCGGACACAACGCCAGCAGGCTACCTAGCTCCAAGAAAGGGAGGGGTGACGGGGGGTGGGTGGGGGGGGGGGGGGGGAAGGGCGTGGGGATAGGCGATTGAAAACTTAAGTTACCATCAGTAATCTCCACGCCTTGTAAACTCCACATACGCTCTTCCACGGCACTACACGGAAGAATACAAACAAGTGTCATCAGGAGTGCACCGCGAAAGTGTGGCATGACCACTATTATTTTCTATATACATAAATCATCTCGCCGACGGGGTAGGCAGCAATTTGCGGTTGTTTATTGTTGGCCGGCCAGAGTGGCCGAGCGGTTCTAGGCACTTCAGTCTGGAACTGCGCAACCACTACGGCCACAGGTTCGAATCCTGCCTCGGGCATGGATGTGTGTGATGTCCTTAGCTTAGTTAGGTTTAAGCAGTTCTAAGTTCTAGGGGACTGATGACCTCAGATGTTAATTCCCATAGTGCTCAGGGCCATTTGTTTATTGTTGATGCGGTGGCGTGCGGAATGTGTCGAAGACGAGTGATAAGGATACAACATGGCAGACAAAATTTTTAGTTGGTCCGCTGAATGGCAGCTAGCTTCAAATGCAGAAAAATGTAATTTTATACAGATGAGTAGGGAAAACAAACCCGTAATGTTCGGATACAACATAGCAGTATCCTGATTAACACAGTCACGTCGTTTAAATGTCTCAGTGTAACGTTGCACAGAGATATGAAATGGAACGAGAATGTCAGGATTGTCGTAGGGAGAGCGAATGGTCAACTTCGATTTTCTACGAAAATTTTCGGAAAGTGTGGTTCATAAGTAAAGCAGACAGTTACAGGACGCTAGTGCGACCTATCCTTAAGTATTGCTCGAGTGCTTGGGATCTGTGTTGAGCCAGATTTAAGGAAGACGTAGATGCAACTCAAAAATGGGCTGCTAAATTTGTTACTGGTAGATTCGAACAACAAGGAAGTCTTACGGAGATTTTTCGGGAACTGAAATCGGAATCCCTGGAGTGAAGGTGGAACTCTTTACGAGGAACACTACCGACGGAGTTTGGAGAACCGGCATTTGAAACTGACTGCAAAACGATTCGACTGCTACCAACATACATTTCGCGCAGGGACCACGAATATATGATGCCAGAAACTGGGGCCCTTAACGATTCAGCTGTTTGTGCCTCGCTCTATTTGCGCGTTACACAACAAAGGAAATGATCATTACTGGTACAGGGCTTGCGCAATTTGGATGTAAATGTAGTACTCAGTTATAATTAATCACAATTTCAAGAATACTTCATTCCACTGCTAAGCCCCTTTTACACAAGCTGTTTTCTTGCCTCAGCCGACTAATCGTGGCAAGTGAGTCTACTGCAGAGCATCTGGCGTAAATCTACAGTTATACTCCACAAGCCATCCTACGGTGTGTAATGGAAGGAAATTTGTGTACCAATCACAATTCCTCCTTTCCTTGTTCCAGTGGCTAATGGTGAGTGGGAGAATAGTTATTGGTAAACCTACAAGTGACAATCAGTAACTTAAAAGTGGTTATCCTTGATGTAGCTATGTAGCTCAGATCACTTATTAAGGGAAAGCCTTTCGGTCCAGGTAGCATACAGTTAAGATTCCTTTGAGAGTATGCGGATACAATAGCTCCATACTTGACTGTCACATACAACCGTTCCCGCGAGAAAAGATACGCAACTGAAGACTGAAAAGTTGAGTTTATTTATAAATGACTTTTCTGCTACCAGTCAAGATTTTCTTTTATTCACATTTTCCACGACGCGTGTCGGAAAATGATTCCGATTTTCTACTGTGTTTTTTCGTTATACTATGCTGCTTTTACGTAATGTTTTCAGGAGGCCGGAGTGGCCGAGCGGTTCTAGGCGCTACAGTCTGGAACCGCACGACAGCTACTGTCGCAAGTTCGAATTCTGCCTCGGGCATGAATGTGTGTGCTGTCCTTAGGTTAGTTAGGTTTAAGTACTTCTAAGTTCTAGGGCACTGATGACCTCAGCAGTTGAGTCCCATAGTGCTCAGAGCAATTTTTTTGTTTCCGATGTGTGAGGTTCTGCTTCGTTTCGTTGATTTTACTGCAATATAAAAAACACGCGCAATTTTTTCGTTAGTTGCTGATTTTTATATGTAGTTCGTGGCGAAACGTGGAAGAACTTATATTTACAGTACTTAATTAAAGTACAAAGTCTAAGTACAAGTTCTTTCACATTTCCCCTCTAACTCCATATAAAAATCGATAGCTAACTAATAGCGCCTTTTTTTATATATTGAAATAAAATCAACAAAACGAAGCAGAACCCTTCAACCCGCATCGGAAACATTTAGTAAACGTATCATAGTACAAGGAGAAAACACAGTTGAAAATGGGAGTCATTTTTCGACACGCATCGTGTAAAATGCGAATAAAAGAAAATATTGACTGTTAGCAGAGAAGTCATTTATAAACAAACCCATTTCAAAAAACTATTTATAATGGATAAAATCAGACTGAAAACTTGCACAAGTACACCAGTAATTGAGAAAGGAAATAGATGTAATCCGCTATCATAGACCCATATCACTGACATCGATTTCCAGCAAGATTTTGGAACACATACTGTGTCCGAATACTATGAATTCCGTCGAAGAGAACGATCCATTGACACATTGTTAGCACGGATTGAGAAAATATCATTCTTGACCAACACAACTAGCTCTTTATTTTCATGAGGTAACGAGTGCTTGATTCCATATTTATATATTTTCAGAGTCCGCCTCCTAAACTGAGTGGCCGGCGTGACTGAATACCATGTGGAGGGCCCTGGTTCTTATCCCGGTACTGCGACGCTTATTTCCGTGGTGCAAGGACTGGAGGGGGCTGCACTCAGCCTCGTGATGCCAACCAAGGAGCTGCTTGACCGAGCGGTGGCGGCTCCAGGTCACCAAAACTGACAACGGTCGCGAGAGTAGACAGTGGACCCATGCCCCTCTATACCGCGTTAAATGACGCCTTGGCATAGGATGGTACGGCCTTAGATCGGTACCGATGGGCCGGCCAGGGTCTGTGAGCCAAGTAGATTCCCAGTAGGCTTTTGATACCGTTCGTCTCAAGCAGCGTAATCAAATTGAATGCCTGTTGAGCACCGTCTCAGTTGTGCGACTGGATTTATGATTTCCTGTCAAAAAGATCACAGTTCGTAGTAATAGACGGAAAAGTCATCAAGTAAAACAGAGGCGATATGTTGCGCTCCCCAGGAAAGTTGGTTGGTTGGTTGATTTGGGGGAGTTGACCAAACAGCGACGTCATGAATCCCAACGGATTGGGGAAGGTTGGGAAAGGAAGTCGGCCGTGCCCTTTCACAAGAAACATTCCGATATTTGCCTGAAGCGATTTAGAGAAATCATGGAAAACCTAAATCATGATGGCCGGACGCAGGTTTGAATCGTCGTCCTCCCGAATGCGAGTTTCAGCAAAGTGTCATACCCTCTGTGCTGTTCTTAATCTATATAAATAATTTAGGAGACAATGTGAGCAAACCTCTTAGATTGTCTGCAGATGATGCTGTCATTTACCGTCTGGTACAGTCACCAGAAGATGAAAATCAAATGATAAATGATGTAGGTAAGATATCTCTGTGATTCGAAAAGTGGAAATCAACTCTAAATAACGAAAAGTGTGAAGTCATCGACATGCGTACTAAAGGGTATCCAATAAATTCTGATTACACGAGAAATCAAGCAAGTCTAAAAAAGGTTGTCAGTTCAAGTAAATACCTAGGCATAACAATTATGAAAAACTTAAATTGGAATTATCACGTAGATCAGGCCCGGCCACATGCCAAACTTCACGCTTGCACAGTTTGCCGGCCAAGGCACGGCCTGTGCCGGCTTTGCTCGGTCTTCCGCCAGACTACCCCGTACAACGCGATATTTCATTGATCATTGTGGTGCAGCATTCTTCGATCGGCTCAACTCTCTCCAGTTCGGCGGAATTGTGGTCTCAGCACAGTTAACCTTTCGTTGTTTGTTTGTGGTCTGAAGAACGTTCATGGGTCCAATGGCTGCTGGAATAAAAACAGGAAGTCTAGCGATCTACAGTCACAAGCCTTTAAAAATTAATGAGAATGTCAGAAGAGGAGGACGAGAATACTCAATGTATACTACATTATGCAGTCGCATAAGCGACACGTTCTGCAAATTTGTTCAACGACATTGCATCTTCATCATCACTTGCTGCACTTAACAATACCATGCAGAAGGAATGTCAAGTTCTAGTTAATAATGAAAGAGCAAAAAATTACAACGATCGACAGACGGGATACATTGTTCTGCACACCAATGCTTGCAGCACGTGAAGAACTTGGTGGTACGAATAGTAAAATTTCTTAGGTCGCATACATTATTCCACTGTTAGTTGCGACAGCTTCCGATGGAAATGAACGAAGAATATAGAGACTTTATATATCACTGTAAAGTACGTCGATTAAGTCATGGGGCATGTCTGGAAAGATTTTTCAATTTCAAACATGCTGCTGTTAAATTTATGAAGTAAAAGGAGCAAAGGAGCGAAAATTTGAAATCCGACATGGATTGCAGACCTGCCATTTTAAGTGCAACCGCTTTGTAGAAGGGATACATTTTCACAAACACAAATGGTTCAAATGGCTCTGAGCACTTTGCGACTTCTGAGGTCATCAGTTGCCTAGAACTTAGAACTAATTAAACCTAACTAACCTAAGGACATCACACACATCCATGCCCGAGGCAGGATTCGAACCTGCGAACGTAGCGGTAGCCCGATTCCAGACTGTAACGTCTAGAACCGCACGGCCACTACGGCCGGCTGACAAACACAGTCCAGTTCCCGAAGCTCACTGCCATTAAAGAAAACACATGGTTCGAAGAACTCATTATGGCCTTGAAAGAACAGAAAGAAAAGTTCCTTACGTATTTCAAGCTGTTTTCGAGACCGTTTCAGTCGGAAGCGCCCCTGTTCATGTGCACATGTAATTGATTGATCAGCAAGGTAGTACCCGTTTTAATGACAGATCCTTTTGCGTTAAATCTGTTCTCCTCAGGTAGAGTTCCCTTGTCTCCGTTATGAGGTTGTGAAAGTGCTGGAATATTTCGACCAACATATTTTTATGAGAAACCTTTTTTCTATTATGAAACTAATTACATTACGATTTTGTGACAATCTGTGAAATTGTCAGCATGTGTGTGTATGCGAACAGTCTGTACCAGACGAAAATGATTTCTTCAGTGCGCAAAAAATAATTAAATAATACTGGACATTTGCTTTCTGTTTGATCCGTGTTCCAGAGAAAAGTGAACTATAAGAGCAAGCCGTATGCACTGCGATAGCACTGCCATTTAAATGTGGCGCATTCACAGTTTCCCCCTTTCCTCCCACCCTCCTCCTCAAACTCAGGCAGTGCGCTGTGGCAGGGGGGAAGTGTGCAGCGAGGCTGAGCGCTACAGCACTTGTGCCAGGGCATGGCTCCTGAGCCGAAATCTTGGTGGCCCCGGACATAGATCATGTTGTGGGGAAGGTGAACCAAATACTGCATTTTAAAGATACAACAGGTCTACTAAAGAGACTGCCTGCACTATGTTTGTCTGTCCTCTGCTAGAGTGTTGCTGTGTGGTATGGGATCCAGATGGCCTCAGAAGTTAAGTTCCATAGTGCTCAGAGCAATTTGAACCATTTGAACCCTCAGCAAGGCATTTAAATGTAAACTTCATAGTAGTCATGTAAATGTAGAACTATACATGAATCTGTCTCATTTTACCTTCATGATCTTTTTGTGAGATATACATAAGAAAAAACGATATATTTGTTGACTGTTCTAGGAGCGTACGATCTCCGAATTTTAAGAGTAAACAGCACTGTGATGTGGAACACACTCTTACAGCATCTGCCTCTGGAGTTGGCTAAGTATTTCCATGCTGCTGTTTTGTAGATCTTCTCTATTTTCTCTATAAATCTTGTCTGATACGAATCCCAAATTGACAAGTAGTATTGAAGTATTGGTCGAACGAGGTTCCTGTAAGCTACCGTCTCTCCTCTGTGGTGGACTGCACTTCTTGAGGGTTCTTGCAGTGAATCTCAAGCTGGCAGCTGCCTCGCTTGCTATTAGTTTTATGGAGTCGTTCCGCTTTAAACCGTTCCGTTCGCATTCTCCAAGATATGTCATGGACGTTACTGCTTACAGAGATCGTTCTACAGCCGTGTAGGAATACAATACTGCGTCTTTTTGCCAATTTATGCGCAATAAGTATTTTCGTTTATGTAGAGTGTCACTTGTCAGTCCCTACATCAAGTCTCGTCGAACCTCTGCAGTTCCGAATTTCGCTACAGTTTCTACCGGTGCGACTTCGCTGTACCAATCGATATCATCCACCAAAAGTCTTATAAAACATTAGTAACGGTGCTGTAACGTTGCTTATTATCCTTGTATTCATAAACGGGCGGGCTACCCCGCTCGGTCTTAGACGCTTTGTCACGGTCCGTGCGGCTCCACCCGTCGGAGGTTCGAGTCCTCCCTCGGGCATGGATGTGTGTGTTGTCCATAGCATAAGTTAGTTTAAGTTAGATTAAGCAGTGTGTAGGCTCAGGGATTGATTATCTCAGCAGTTTGGCCTTATCACAAAAATTTCCAATTTCCTTGTACCGAGACTCACTAGTCACTGGTGGTCATTTTCGTTTACACGTCGACGCCAAAACTGTGTTTGCTGTGAATACTGTCTGCTGTACAGTTTGGAGCTTAAACGACGAAAGTGAGGCTATGAGGTACAGAAAGTCGTAACACCGTAACAGCATTAAGGAACTGGCGATTGTAAATAGTTTATTTCCAGTGGAAGTCCTTGAATGAAGAGGGTCGTGTGGTAAATTCCCTACGCTGCTCAAACATTGTTAAAGAAAAACAGTTATGAAAAAAAATAATAGGAAAACGAAGTTTTGGATGAAGAAACGAATTCAGAGGCGTACAACTTTGTGTTTAGGGAAAACTGTTGAATAAAGTAAAATCAGAGCACTTTGCACAGAATAAAAGCTTTCTGAAGATGTGTGGAAGTTTTGAAAATGTCTTGTCTATTGTGTAAACAATTATGCGAGCTGGATACAAAAATGCGGTAAGCTATCTCAACAGACAGGCTTCCAATTACTTTCAGATTTCTACAAACAGTATTTATTAATTTTATTAAAAAATCCATTCAAATTTAAAGATAACTGCATTGACAGTCTACCCCTCCTTGTGATGAAACAAAGTAATCAGTAAATTCATTTCGCACTTTATCACTTAAAGTGGCCAATTATGTATGATTGTTGGTTCAAACGATTTGTTTCAGACCACCTCTTGTCTTTGCGCCATGCTCCTGTTCGACAATGACGTCTTCTTACTGCTATAGAACACACCAAAGTTCTGCATCGTAGAGAAAAACTTACAGCAACTCGCAAATTCGGCAAGTGATTGCAGCGAAGTGCAAGAAACTGTTTGCACTATCTTGCGGAAGCAGCTTGTGTAAATTGATGGAACTTGCGGAAGTCGACTTGCTATGGACGTTTCCACAACAAAAAAAAACTTGCAGACGTAGCTTTTTCAGTTGAGTTGTGCAAGTTAACTTCCTGGTGGACACACGCCTTTTAGGAACGCAAAGTGTGTGACAATGTGTTATGGCGAAAGAGCTTCACGTGTACGAGCCGAGGGATTTCAGCGGTCTGCAGTTGGCATTTAAACCGGTCGGCAGTCCTCTGTGGGCGCATTCCTCCTTTTGGGGTCGTGCGAGTGGGTAGCGGCCCAGCCACGCACGCGGCGTTACACGACAGCGGGAAGCAGATAAACACGCGGCGATAAGCAGCCGCCGCTGCCCGCGGCCAAACGTCACGGGTTCGCTCTGGAGGCTGCGAACCCCCCCGCCCCTCCCCTCTCTTCCGTCAGATCGAGCGCGTATCAAATTAGGAGCCGTAAACTTGGCCCATTTGCCCCGCCGCTGGAGACTTCAACGCGTAGGCAGGCGGCCAACCCTCTTGTAACGTACGACTTGTTACGTCAGCACTCGGCGGAGATCGCAGCCGTTACATATATGGGACGTGTGCATCCGCATGCAGCATCCGCCCGTTCGAGAAGCTCATTGTATTCGAATGAATAAAATGGGAGTGGGCGGGCTCGAGACTACAGTGGTCATGCTGACAAATTTAAAGAGTTCGATGATGGAATATTTCACGCAATAGGCACGTAACAAAAATCCGAAAGATTTATTTTTAAGTTCTTTTGTTTATGAATAATACAATCTAGATATAATGGCTGTGAGCAATATGGGACTTTTCTGAGGTTATCAGCCCCCTAGAACTTAGAACTATTTAATTAACCTAAGGACATTACAAGTGCCCATGCCCGAGGCAGGATTCAAACCTGCGACCGTAGCGGTCGCGCGGTTCCAGACTGTAGCGCCTAGGAATGCTCGGCCACCCCGGGGCCGGCCAATCTAGATATATTACGGATTTTGTTTATTATATTATTCAACGTTACATCAAACGTATTTTGTACATATTACAAATTGTGAGGCATCACATTCCAGAATTAACTGGCCAATCGTTTTTATCCAAAGTGGCAGTTCCCCTTTGTTCAGCTATATTAGTATTTATAGTTCTTTTCGTGGTTCAAATACGCGGTAAACTTGGTCTAAATTTCACGGAGTTTATTCGCACCAAGTGTCACTAGTATATGCCATACATATTTTGTGGTTGTCATAAATTTTTACTTTCCTCCTGCCCTCGAAAATAGTTTGGACTCCATATTTTGTGAATTTTTTTCCGATGCGTTGAGAAATCTTGTTTATAAAAGCGAGGAGAACTCAGCGCCTGGCGACCGCTGTTTTACGCTAGTCTTGAAATTCTCTCTTGTTGCCCATAGTGCTCGTTCCACCAGTGTTGAGATAACCATTTTGCTTATTAAAAAGCTGGCATAAGAAACAGTTCTAGTTGTAAGTAAAACGGCTCTCATATTTTATTTTCCCTATCGAAAAAGATTTTAATAATATCTCTTTTTCATTTTGGATGAAGGTTAAATTTCTTATGGGCTTTTAGATCTTAGTGTATTGTTTTTCTGTGCGCCTTAACATCGGTGCGCCAGTCTGATTACTAGTGCATATAGGGATGAAGCTATCCATTGCTGACTTTCTCGATAGTTAAGTTGAATTTTTGAGTTAACGGTATTTTACATGTACCAGTAAACATTCAGCTCCTCCGCGCAAGTGGGTTCATACTGCAAAAGTACCAACCGCAGAGCGATACAACTTATTTGTTTTCCTGGAGTGCCTGTTGTTCGAAAATCTCTATTAACAAACTGGCAAGAGCTGGACTATCGTGTACGTATTCTACCGACAGCTTGTAAATGCTAATCCCTGTATCCTGTGGAGTGCCATGGTGTTAGCAGAAGAACACAGCCCAATCCCAAAGCGAGGAGTCCATCTCGTTCCCGTCGCCTTAGTCTTTGTTGTGGTTCAGTGGCGGTTGTGCGGTTAACACACTACACCATGGGCCTTACGGCTGTTGTTAAAAATCGCTATAGTCGGCGGCGACCCTTATCATCAACACTTCGTCGCACACGACAAAGTTAGAGTCGGTTTTCCCAGAACGGAGCTACTCATGGCACATCCTTGATACATGAAAGCTGCGGGACCCATCTCGCACAGACTGCGATAACCGACATGTTCGAACATTGTTTCCAAGGCGCTGCAGCCGAGATTTAGCTTTGCACACAATTCCCTGGTCGTTATCCGCCGATCAGAATTGACAAGTTGATCAAGACGCTTTTCATTGCGAGGGATGACAGCTGTGGTGGGTCGTCATGCGCTCCCTTTTCACCACCTTGAAAATGCCGTCCCCATCGCCTCACATTGCTCACGTCTATTGCATCCTCTCCACACACCTTTAGCAAACGTCGATGGACTTCAATCGGCGCAATTTTTTCAGCAGTGAGGAATTCAATCACACATCGCATCCATATCAGTCTTGCATTTTGGAACACTCCTCTGCTGGCGCCAATTACCCTAGAACAACGGAACCACCTGCAAATGAAAGAGGAAGGTTAAAAAATGGTTCAAATGGCTCTGAGCACTATGCGGCTTAACTTCTGAGGTCATCAGTCGGCTAGAACTTAGAACTAATTAAACCTAACTAACCTAAGGACAGCACACACATCCATGCCTGAGGCAGGATTCGAACCTGCGACCGTAGTGGTCGCTCGGTTCCAGACTGTAGCGCCTAGAACCGTACGGCCACTTCGGCCGGGTAAGGAATGTTCAAGCATATCTCGAAGCGGATATTCAATTCACCACAAAAAAATAGGACGCGTTACTTTCGGAACGGCCCTCGTAGATATGTGTTAACTGACATATATTTGATGAATATTACATTTAAATGACTTACGTACTTCATCAGAACGGAAAAATCAGGCTTGAACCGAAACCACGCCTCCCTCTACCCCCGCCCTCATATTGCAGGCGATCATTCTACCACAAACCCACGCAACCTGCCGAAAATATGACCTTACTTTCTGTCTACATGCTTACTCCGCAGTTCACAGTTAAGTGCCTGGCAGATGGTTCACCGAACCACTTTAGTCTACTAAAGACGCTTAAAGACGCTTTCCTCGACAATATTGAGTTGCGTTTAACCGCGTTAAAGTATTGATGTTTGAGTTCTCAACTTCTCGTACCATAAATATAAAAAAATTACGAAGATCCGATTGCCGTGTGGCCTCCTTGTTAATGTTACCCGTGTAAATCACTAGTTTTGTTTAAATCTAAATCTTCAGAGTTTCAAACAGGGTTTAAAGGACGGGAATACTGTAGTGGTAGGTGCGGAGAGGAAGTAGTAAGGTACTGGGCCGAAATTACTTTACAAATTTTACCAAAAAATATATTTTATTAATCAAAGTTTGAATTTTAATATTAAAGCTCGAAATTTAGTATTCCTTCGCAATTAAACGCATTATACCCTTACTTCATATTACAGTTTCTAATGACACCATGTTGCAAGAATAACAGCTTAACAGTTTGATGACAACGCACATGAAATCAAGCTCAAATTACGAGTTTTACACACTGGCTCTAATCCAGGAAAAAGAGGCTTTCAAAATTGACATCAGTTTCACAGAGCTGGGGTAACAACTATACAAACTAATGCCTGAGACAAAAAACTCAGCTGCGCCTACACCAATTTTCACATAGTTGAATTCCAGAACAATGAACTTGGAATCACCACATAAATTGTTACTATTTGTAAAAGGTGTTATAGCTAAGTTCACTGCAGTGAACAGATTTTAAAGAGAGCTACAATAATTACTTAGCATCTGATAGTGAACACTAAAATTTAAAGCTTGAACGTACAAGTACCAAATAACGTAAATCTCAGGCACACAGACTTTTCAAGCAGTCTCCACATAAAGGAGATGATGCATCTTATTAAAAACAGTTGTAATTCCAAGAAAATGATATTGATAGTTTAGAATCAAATAGAGATCTTCTGTAACTAACACCATGTGATAACTACCACTAACTTACAGCATGAAACATTAAAATATCAACTATCTTACAACACGACAAATTAAGCCTGGCTCCAAATAATAAGACACAGGTACAAACCCCAGTGTCAACTGGCATGTTCGGGTTTCTTAACGAAGCGGTCATCAAGGTAGCCTTTACAATGCGTTAACAAGGAAGAAGATTTGGGTAGGAATGTCTGAAACATAGATTTGTTGCCAGAAGCAACCAAAATAGCTAAAACATAAGGAATGGCTCAGATACCCACATTGCGTGGAGTAGCTATTGATCTGAATGTTAACAAAACGCGAGCAGCTTGAAGTCACAGCACTGTTCAAACTTTGACATGAGAATAAACGTAACCAGGGCACGGAAACATTATAATGAGTACAAAAATTCTCACCGCTATCGGGAGGACTCAGTAGAAGACAGCCACCGGGACCTAACTTAGCTCTCCATATAGAATTAATACTGTAGCGACAGGTTACCACAGTAAGAATAATTGACAGGACTTCACAATAGCCTGCCACAATGTCACCCATTCATTATATGTTCCACAAAAGTCCGCTTCACATAATTCCAAAGTAGCACACAATCTCTTGATCTGCTCTTCAAGATGCCAATTGTACTTCCGCCAGTACCTCGTCTCCTACGGCTCGTGTGTCGTCCTTGAGTAGCTCAGTCGGTACAGCACTTTCCCTCGAAAGGCAAAGGTCCCGAGTTCGAATCTCGGTTCGGCATACAGTTTTAACCTGCCAGAAAATTTCAAATCAGCGCAGACTCCGGTGAAAAGTGAAAATTTCATTCTGGTGTACGGTACGTTTTCCACTTTTAAGTGCTGTAAGTTATCGGAGTATCTTACGCAACACTTTGTTTGCTTTTCGATGGTGTGCTAAACAACAGGCATTGTAGGATAATCGACAACGTCTGCACAACTTTAAGCAAATACAGCGAAACAGAGTGTTTATAACTGGCTTTCCAGGGTCAACACGAATTATCACCAGTCGTCTCATGTATTCGTAAAACTCGTCTGGTTATTACGATAACTGAGAATAGAGTGTATAGTACTCGGCACGTTTTTTACGAGACAGTAAAATTCATTCGCATGCTTTCAGTGCCTCTTCAATAGCAGAAGCCGCAATGCACCAGTCGTATCGAAGCACAGAGGCGTGGTGGTATCCAGCACACCCCATGAGGTTAAAATCTAACCTACTTCGTGCACAGAACAGATTTTAACCTAATCTAGCCTCCTCTGACCCTGCCAAAAACTGGCGAAGGAGATCTGACGCACTATGACAACGCTATTGGCGGATGATATCGGACGGCCTCTGGCGATGCTGTCTGTCGACCATTGTTGGTGCCGCTGTGAACGCAGCCTTAGACACACTACAGCCTACAGCCTCGGCGCCTATTGTCACAGCGCGTCAATCGCGGCCTCTAGCGGGGTGCCACCACATGACCCTGGGCACCACTCTTTTTTTTATTATTATATCTCATTTTGTTCGCTTTTGTTCGTTGCATCTGCTAGGGGCGGACGTTGTAAGACATCCGTTTTTAGTTCGTTGTTGATCGATTAGCTCAGCTTTTTTATTACAGAGGGCTGCTAACCCTCTGACCGAACACGCTGAGCTACCGTGCCGGCTGACTCTCGAAGAGGCGACAACGCCAATGCGCACGAGACCACATAGAATCCCGCTCGCTGCACAAGAAACCCTCTGACATGGAAATTTCGAGAGAAGAGTCGAATGATCCAAGAAGTTGAAAGATACAGCAAAATCACCCCCAAAGAATTTTATAAAAGCATGGCGGACAGCTCGGCGGAAGAAAGTGCTAACCGACAAGGGCGTCTCTTGCGTTACTGATACATTTGGTTGAATTTAAAACAATAGCTTAAGTTCAGTAAGACAAACCATTTATATATTTGATATCATTCTCTAGCGGCACATACGAAACTGCCTGTTACTAGCGATATACCACGCAGTGCATTCGGAAACACAACAGATGACATGATCAAAACAGCAGCTTATGTTATTAAACAAATCTACATCTACATCCATACTTCGCAAGCCACCTGACGGTGTGTGGCGGAGGATATCTTGAGTACCTCTATCGCTTCTACCTTCTATTCCAGTCTCGTATTGTTTGTGGAAATAAAGATTGTCGGTATGCCTCTGTGTGGGCTCTAATCTCTCTGATTTTATCCTCTAGGTCTCTTCGTGAGATATACGTAGGAGGGAGCAATATACTGCTTGACTCCTCGGTAAAGGTATGTTCTCGAAACTTCAACAAAGGCCCGTAGCGAGCTACTGAGCGTATCTCCTGCAGAGTCTTCCACTGGAGTTTATCTATCATCTCCGTAACGCTTTCGCGATTACTAAATGATCGTGTAACGAAGCGCGCTGCTCTCCGTTGGATCTTCTCTATCCCTTCTATCAACCCTATCTGGTACGGATCCCACGCCGGTGAGCAGTATTCAAGCACAGTGTACTGTAACCTACTTCCTTTGTTTTCAGACTGCATTTCCTCAGGATTCTTCCAATGAATCTCAGTCTGGCATCTGCTTTACCGACGATTACTTTTATATGGCCTTTCCATTTTAAATCACTCCTAATGTCTACTCCCTGATAATTTGTGGAATTAACTGCTTCCAGTTGCTGACCTGCCATATTGTAGTTAAATGATAAAGGATCTTCCTTCCTATGTATTCGTAGCACATTACACTTGTCTATAGCACATTAAACTTGTCTACATTGAGATTCAATTGCCATTCCCTGCACCATGCGTCAATTCGTCGCAGATTCTCCTACATTTCAGTACAATTTTCCATTGTTACAACCTCTCGACATACTACAGCATCATCCGCAAAAAGTCTCAATGAACTTCCAATGTTATCCACAAGGTTATATTGATGTGGTCTTCAGTCCTGAGACTGGTTTTATGCAGCTCTCCATGCTAATCTATCCTGTGCAAGCTCCTTCATCTCCCAGTACCTACTGTAACCTACATCCTTCTGAATCTGCCTAGTGTATTCATCTCTTGGTCTCCCTCTACGATTTTTACCCTCCATGCTGCCCTCCAATGCTAAATTGGTGATCCCTTGATGCCTCAGGACATGTCCAACCAACCGATCCCTTCTTCTAGTCAAGTTGTGCCACAAACTTCTCTTCTCCCCAATCCTGTTCAATACCTCCTCATTAGTTATGTGATCTACCCACCTAACGTTCAACATTCTTCTGTAGCACCACATTTCGAAAGCTTCTATTCTCTTTATATATATATATATATATATATATATATATATATATATATATATATATATATATATATATAGGGTGATTCAAAAAGAATACCACAACTTTAAAAGTGTGTATTTAATGAAAGAAACATAATATAACCTTCTGTTATACATCATTACAAAGAGTATTTAAAAAGGTTTTGTTCACTCAAAAACAAGTTCAGAGATGTTCAATATGGCCCCCTCCAGACACTCGAGCAATATCAACCCGATACTCCAACTCGTTCCACACTCTCTGTAGCATATCAGGCTTAACAGTATGGATAGCTGCTGTTATTTCTCGTTTCAAATCATCAGTGGTGGCTGGGAGAAGTGGCTGAAACACCATATCCTTAACACACCCCCATAAGAAAAAATCGCAGGGTGTAAGATCAGGGCTTCTTGGAGGCCAGTGATGAAGTGCTCTGTCAAGGGCTGCCTGGCGGCGATCCATCGCCTCGGGTAGTTGACGTTCAGGTAGTTACGGACAGATAAGTGCCAATGTGGTGGCGCTCCATCCTGGTAGCTCTGCGAGTCGATTTTCCTGGGCTGCGAACAAATGCTTGCTGGATGCGTGCTACATTTTAATCACTCGTTCTCGGCCGTCCAGAACTTTTCCCTTTGCACAAACACATATTCTCTGTAAACTGTTTATACCAACGTTTAATACACCACCTATCAGGAGGTTTAACACCATACTTCGTTCGAAATGCACGCTGAACAACTGTCGTCGATTCACTTCTGCCGTACTCAATAACACTAAAAGCCTTCTGTTGAGCGGTCGCCATCTTAGCATCAACTGACGCTGACGCCTAGTCAACAGCGCCTCAAGCGAACAAATGTACAACTAAATGAAACTTTATAGCTCCCTTAATTCGCCGACAGATAGTGCTTAGCTCTGCCTTTTGTCGTTGCAGAGTTTTAAATTCCTAAAGTTGTGGTATTCTTTTTGAATCGCCCTATATATATATATATATATATATATATATATATATATATATATATCCCCTCTCCGAGGAGAAAAAGATTATCTGAAACAGAACTTGCGTCCCGCTCGCCACACACATATAGAGACAAAATTTATCAGTACAGCATTAGTTTGAACAAAGGTGAAACGTGTAATATATAAGGCTGGTAGCAAGTGTACCCTGAACACTAGTCGTGATATCTCAAAACTGTCTCGCTAGTCACCAACCGCAGTCTAGATTGGATCCTGGTTACGCTCTTGAGTTGAATTAGTGTGTAGCCGAACTACATTTCAGCTGCACCGGGTTCACAGGTCAGCGCGCCCGCTACCAACGGCCGTTTTTAAGTGAAGGACAAACAAAGCAAAGGGGGGAAGCCGGGTGGACGCTTTAATAGGGGTTGCGGGAGCGAGACCACCCACGGGCGTGGGTGTGAGGGGCGCTGCAGCGCTTCCGTCACGAGAACCAGTTGCGTCGGTGTGGGGAAACGTTATTTTCAACAGCAAAACATAAATAACTGTAACTAGTTCGTTATTTTACTTCGCATTGTACTTTGGGGTGTTTATTTCAGGTAACGTAACATTGATAGTTTTTTGTTTCTTGCATCATTATACGTGACAACGGACGATAGTTTTATTTTTCAATGAGAACTGAAATCAGTATTGAAGCATAAGAAGCTTCGTAATACGCGTGTTACGAATCTAATTAAGCTACAATATTATTATGGTTGTAAATCACTAAATCATAGCTGAAACAGGTCATAAACAGAGTATATACGGCGGGGCAGGGAGGCCATCTGCCCATACCTATCCCCCGTTCCCAAAATAGGAAAACAGCCTGCTTCTGTCAGAGACGAAAAAGATCGAAGGAAGGGGTAACATGTGATGGATACGAACGTTTGGTTTGGTGCATAAGCTCGTAGCGTTTTTCAATAAGTTTAATAAACACAACAGATACACATAACAGACAGTTTAGCCACCAATGATTTATTCTGCTTGTTTACAACAGACTCCCAACGCTGCCGTAACTTTTCGATTCCGTGACTGTAGAGGTCGAGTGGTTTTGGGGCGAAGAACTCGTCTATCCGTATTCGGAGCGCATTTTCATCCAGAAAGGAAGTGCCTTGAACATCGTTCGACAGAGACCGGAAAAGGTGAAAATACGAGGGTGCAAGATCAGGTGAACGAGGAGGTTGCGGAATGGCTTCCTACCATAACTCCTGTACAGTGTTTTTTGTGAGTCTAGCGAGCGGGTGTTATCGTGGAGTAGCATCACTTCTCGCACTCTTCCTGGTCGCTATTCTTGAAGTGCGTCTGCAGGAGGTCTCAGTTGTTGACAGTAAATGTCAGCAGTGATGGTTACACCTCGGGGAAGCAATTCGCAGTGAACCACACTGTGGTTATTCCGCCAGATTCAGAACATTGCCTTTTGTGGGTCCGAGCGGGTCTTTGCATAAGTAGCTGCTGCTTTGTTTTGGCTCAACCATTTCTTACGTTAGCATAAAGATACCAGTTCTCGTCACCACTAACGATACGAGTTAGGAAAGCAGTGAACACATGATGTGTCGTGGGGCGATCACTTTATTTTTAAAATAATTGAACAACGACGATCGCTTCAATTGTTTGTTAGATGCATATAAGGACACATGATGATTTTTATGATTTTGGCTTAGAGCATGCGGTACTCATACACAAGATTTTTGAACCTCCGTCGCACGACGGCGGAAGTATCGCAGTTCATCACATTTGCCAGTTCTCGAGTACAATGACATATTAGATCATTGTGGATCAGTGCGTTTAAACGAGCTTCATCAAACTCCGAGGGTCATCCTGAACGTGGAAAGTCACTAATGTCAAAACGATTCTCCTTAAGGGGACATTGTACGTGAAATTCGTTGGAATTTGACATTTTCTGTTTTCTACTCCATAATGTAATTTGGACTTTCCTGAACGTTTTGGTATATAATACATTAAAATCAGACAATTGTGAGACCTTCAAATACTATTTTGAATGTTGACATGTGACTCTCAAATTTCGCAGCTACGCCTACACAGCCATAGTTGACCAGTCATACCCGGGAACTACACAGTCTAGAAGGCTGTGAATTGCTTTGTTTCGTGCCTACTGCTACGTCTCAGAAGTTGGCATTACGAATAAACAAATAAGTCCTTTGTTTCTGCTACTAGTTTTCGGTGAAAGTAGTTTGATTATCGGCTATTTTTGTAGTAAGCTAAGTTCTGAAATAAAATGACTAAGCGTACAAGTAAATTCAAGAAATGCAAATTTGCGGGTAACAAATATGTGAGACTTTTTTTCATCGAATATCAACCGATGAAAAGCCATGTCATGCTTTGTGTCCACCTTCACCAAACACTTGGTGAAAATATAGGGATGCCGAATTTTTTTGCACCCTGCGTGAATTTACACATAAACATTCTCTTCATTTGGCAGTAATGGACACAATGAAACCTAGTAACAGAGATTTGGCAAATTCTGAGCAACTAAAGAAGTGTTTACTTGGGAAGGCCCATAATGTGAATGAGTCCTTTAGTAACGTTGTGTGGTGCCATGTGCCTAAAAATGTATTTGTTGCCCTTATGGCTCTAAAGATAACAGTGTCTGATGCTGTGATAATTTTTTATGGAGGGAACTATGAAAGACTTAAGGTTCTGGAGACGTTAGGAGTAAGATTTGGACAGGACACAGCGAAAGGACTGCGGGAACTGGATAAGCTTCGTGTACGTGAAGCAATGTTACCTGCTCAGCAAATGACAAAAGAAACAACAAAGAAAAGGAGGAGGCAAGCACTGTGCTGTTGTGACACTGAAGAAGACACAGACTGTGGGCCAGGGCGATTCTAGTGCATAAAAGTTGCAGAAATGTAAGTGTGTATAAGAATTTGTAATAAAAAAAGCCGGCGCATGTGGCCGAGCGGTTCTAGGCGCTTTAGTCCGGAACCGCGCTGCTGCTACGGTCGCAGGTTCGAATCCTGCCCCGGGCATGGATGTGTGTGATGTCCTTAGGTTAGTTAGGTTTAAGTAGTTCTAGGTTCTAGGGGACTGATAACCTTAGAAGTTAAGTCCCATAGTGCTCAGAGCCATTTGAACCATTTTTTTTGTTTTGTTTACATTAGCCACGTCAACTGAAATATCTAATGCTCAAGGTAAGCTCTAATCTAAAATTATCCTATTTAAGAAAAACTTTTTTCTTTCATACATCATTTAGATTTGATTTACCTATGCACACCATGAAACATATCAGTGATAAAATTCCACGTATATGTTGTTTACTACTTGTGCTGTCCCTCATTGTAAATTTGCATTTAGAGGTGAGCAGCTTCCCGTGTGCAGAAAGGGCATGCTTCTGTTGTATGTGTTGGCGAGGGAACACGTGCAGTGGCACAAACGGGACATAGATGTCAGTGGCGAAAGGCAGCTGCAGAGGCGTGTGCGGGCGAATGGACGTGCACCTGTTGAGCACCTGACCGGCCAAATGAACCAAGGGGTACCGACAGTCTCCCGTCAACGAACCTGAAGCGATCTTTGCTGCGCATGGGCGTCCGCAGAAGGTGAATGTCTCATGCAGTCATGCTGACAGGTGTTCAACGGCGACAGAGGCTGTAATTTGCACGCCAGTGTCGCAATTATACAACCGCTGAGGGCGACAGCTGGCTTTTTCAGATGAACCACATTTTGTGTTCCATCGGACAGATGGCCACTGGCGTGAACGGCGTGAAACGTCTGAAACCTACAACTGCAACAATCTTAGGAAGGATGCAGGCTGGAGGAGGGAGCGTTATGCCCTGTGGAATGTTTTCGTGGTATTTCCTGGGTGATCTCTTGATTTTGGAAAGCACAAAGAACAGGGCCTGTAGCAAGAGGGAGGGAGGGGGGTTGGCTAGTAGGGCTATAGTCCCCCCTCGCATGGAGTATCATATTACACTGGATAAAATGACTTCAGAAATCAGCGAATATATTACTCCAACAGATTCAATCTTTTTTTTTTTGTATAATTGGGTAGCAATACTGGTTGCAATGTATCTCAAACGCATTTTAACAAAAGAATAATACCGGCATTTGCTTACTATCTAAACCAATAAATATCATTTAACTTAAAATGGGCGTCTTATTATTTACTATTACACATTTGTTACCGTGAACTCCAAAAGAGTCAGAAAAAGCTACTTCAAGCCACACCAAATTTTACCAGTTTCTCAGTGGAGGACCCCAACTTTCTTTTCGTTTAGCGATATTCCATTCCCCAAATTCCCCCCTCCCCCCCTCCGCCCCGTGACCGACTTCTAGAATCGCCCCTGACAATGAATCAATGCAAGTGTACATCTATCCTTGGGGACCATGATGACCATCCCTAAATGCAGTTTGTTTTTCCTCGGCACGATGCCATCTACCAGGATGACAGAGCAGCGTGCGACACGGCTCGCAGTGTTCGTGCGTAGTTCGAATAGCACCGGAATGAGTTTACCGTACTCCCTTGGCCAGCAAACTCTTTGGATTTAAACCCAATCGAGAATCTGCGGGACGACCTTGATCGAGCTGTTCGCGCCATGGGTCCTCAACCGAGAAACCTTACGCAGCTGGACGCTGCAGTGGAGTTGACAATGGCTAAACATCCATCAAATGGTTCAAATGGCTCTGAGCACTATGGGACTTAACTGCTGTGGTCATCAGCCCCCGAGAACTTAGAACTGCTTAAACCTAACTAACCTAAGGACAGCACACAAACCCATGCCCGAGGCAGGATTCTAACCTGCGACCGGAGCGGTCGCGCGGTTCCAGACTCTAGCGCCTAGAACCGCACGGCCACTCCGGCCCAATAAACATCCATGTCGGCTCCTTCCAGAGCCTCGCTGACACTCTACTTGCACGTCTCGCAGGGGTGCGTGCTGCAAAAGTGGTTATTCAGACCTATGACAGGTGGTCACATTAATGTGACTAGTCAGTGCATGACAGATAAGAGCCCAAATAGATGATCATAAATCCCATTCCTCTCCTAACTGTATAAAAAGAAATAAAATTAATAAGAAGAAAAAAATGGTTCAAATGGCTCTGAGCACTATGGGACTTAACATCTGTGGTCATCAGTCCCCTAGAACTTAGAACTACTTATACCTAACTAACCTAAGGGCATCACACACATCCATGCCCGAGGCAGGATTCGAACCTGCGACCGTAACAATCGCTCGGTTCCGGACTGAGCGCCTTAACCGCGAGATCACCGCGGCCGGCAATAAGAAGAATAAGAAAATAAATAAATGAAATTAAAGTCGTATAGACACATACTCACACTGTAGTACACACACACGCGCGCGCGCACAAGCGCACACACACACACACACACACACACACACACACACACACACACACACACACAGTCAAACGAAAACAATTGAAAGGAAAAACTGACAAGGTAGCCAACACTTACAAAAGCGAATGACACTCTGGACACAGAAAAAAACCTCTTGCAGTGCTATGTTTCGGAAAGCGAGCAGCAACTAGAAAAACTACGTTGCAACCAATTTTCCACATGAGGGAAAGCTATTGGGCTTAGAAGTAGTGGCCTTGACGCTGATCAGTAAGAACCGTTCCATTTTACTTTAAAAACTTGCGTGAACTGTCTTATGTTTTAATTTTTGAAGACTAACCGCCATTTGACTATATACTGATTTCGGTTTTCACGCAGTCATCGTGTACAGTGTGCTTAGGCCGTTAACATCATTTTGCTGTGAACTGTACAGGGTGACAAATACACAGTCCAACACATTTGCTCAACATTACAATTTCGCTCCTTTTACATTAAGCAAATGTATTGAACTGTTGTAATCTACCCCCTCCTTCCTACTTGCAACTATTGTCCACAATAAGCAAAGTCTTTTATGAAAAATTTGAGAGGAGCGAAGATTACAATGAACTTCCTAGTTTACTTAGCTTTTCATGTAGAGTTAGCTCCAGTTCTTCTTGTCTAAGGGGTCTGATTCTTGAAGCTGAAAATATCACGATTGCATTTATCTAAATAAATTTGAAGATTGTTGTTGCAGAATTATTGTTTTTACGTAAATATATTTTTTTCGCGCTTTAGTATAACATATAGTCTTTTAATTTTTCACATTAACAAAGCCGAAATTACATTGTTCACGCAAAAGACAAAAATACGTCCGATCACAACATAGGCATGCTTACGACTCTTACGCTCTGCGGGAATAACCATATTCTAAAGGTTTACAAATTTTCTTAGCAGATGAATTTCTACTAGTTTCTGATACATTATTACTTTCGATTATTATTTCATAAATTAATCCAGAAATAAACATAGTTAGCAGCACAGTAGTGAGTAGTTACTAACAGCAATTTTAAGTGTGCCAATAGTTCGTAATTTCAAATGTTTCTTAAAAGATAATTTTTAGCTGTAGATTCAGAACTAGTACTTAACGATTACAACATCGGGACTACAGTATTAAATAAAGTAATTCCTTTTTATAAATTTTAGCTTTAAATTTTAGCTTTAAATTATATGAAAATTTTGAGAAAAGCAACAGAGGTAATACTGATCGGAACAAAATTCGAAAAATAATACTGGTATCTACAGCTACTGTTGAGGAAAAGTAATGCTAGAGCAGTATGTCCCGTTACACTGTGTATTTGTCGTCCTGCACGGTTAGTTAGTCGCCTAAGCACATTGTACACGATGACGGCGTGAAAACCGAAATCTAGGTTGTACACAAGAACTATACAGAAATGTACTGTCAAATGGCGGTGTATCCTTTCAAAAATACTGTGTAACTATGGCTCAAGAGCATCCAAAACGAAAAAAGAACCATGTAATATTTCAGGACATCCACTGAAGATGCCTTGTAAATAAAGCGAAACGCATCTGTGTGCGCAAGTAAAATATAAAAAAATTTATGTGCACCACGCAAAAGTCGTTTTTCTGCTATGTTCCATTTGTATTTGTTAACAGTTGCAACTATCATGGAAATTCGTGGTAAGGTCCTATGGGACCAAACTGCCGAAGTTATCGGTCCCTAGTCTTACTACTTAATCTAACTTACGCTAAGGACCACACACCTATGCCCGAGGAAGGACTCGAACGTCCGACAGGGAAAGCCGTGCGAACCGTGACAAGGTGCCTGAGACCGCGCGGCCAGCTATCATGATTCTGTCCTTTACGGACAAAATATTCAGGTATAATTTCGTCATTTTCTACCTTTTGTGGGTTCAAGGCGAGCAGTCAAGCTGTCACTGACGTTCTCCACGCGCCCGGAACAGTAACGGCGTATGTCTCTGTAAACAAGCGGCGCTGCGGGAGTGAGCCGCCGCCCGACCTTCCCATTAAAGTCGGCGGCGGCGAATTAGGCGGCCGGCGCGCCGGAAGCTGCGGTTTTTTGTGCCGGACAGCGGCTGCTGGCTGGTGGCTGGCTGCGGGCCTGTGGCTGCCGTGGGCTGCGTAAAGGGGACGTCCCGCGGGGGACAGGCGCTGCCGTCAGGAGAGGGCCGTTCTCTTCACCTCACCCATGTTGTACGGTAAATCGTACTTAAAGATCAATAAAGATTTGGAAAAATAGACGAGCGCACTTAAGCAGTGGGCCCATTTGAGTGCAATTTCATTCGCAGTTTTATTCGACCACACAACTGAATGTTGTACCGGTTCACGTTGTGTAAATCCTACAACATTTCCCCTAGTCAACTTGTCACTCTAGATTTATTTTATTAGATAACTATACTACTCGCCATTAAAATTGCTACACCACGAAGATGACGTGCTACAGACGCGAAATTTAACCGACAGGAAGAAGATTCTGTGATTTGCAAATGATTAGCTTATCAGAGCATTCACACAAGGTTGGCGCCGGTGGCGGCACCTACAACGTGCTGACATGAGGAAAGTTTCCATCCGATTTCTCATTCACAAACAGCAGTTGACCGGCCTTGGCCTGGTGAAACGTTGTTGTGATGTCTCGTGTAGGGAGGACAAATGTGTACCATCACGTTTCCGACTTTGATAAAGGTCGGGTTGTAGCCTATCGCGATTGCGGTTTATCGTATCGCGACATTGCTGCTCGCACTGGTCGAGATCCAATGACTGTAAGCAGAATATGGAACCAATGGGTTCAGGAAGGTAATACGGAACGTTGTGCTGGATCCCAACGGCCTCGTATACTAGCAGTCGAGATGACAGGCATCTTATCCGCATGGCTGTAACGGATCGTGCAGCCACGTCTCGATCCCTGAGTCAAGACAACAACCATCTACACGAACAGTTCGACGACGTTTGCAGCAGCATGGACTATCAGCTCGGAGACCATGGCTGCGGTTATCTTTGACGCTGCATCACAGACAGGAGCGCCTGCGATGCTGTACTCAGCGATGAACCTGGGTGCATGAATGGCAAAACGTCATATTTTCGGATGAATCAGGGTTCTGTTTACAGTATCATGATGATCGCATCCGTGTTTGGCGACATTGCGGTGAACGCACATTGGAAGCGTGTATTCGTCATCGCCATACTGGCGTATCACCCGGCGTGATGGTATGGGGTGCCATTGGTTACAACTCTCGGTCACCTCTTGTCCGCATTGACGGCACTTTGAACAGTGGACGTTACATTTCAGATATGCTACGACCCGTGGCTCTACCCTTCATTCGATCCCTGCGAAACCCTACATTTCAGCAGGATAATGCATGACCGCATGTTGCACGCCCTGTACGGGTCTTTCTGGACACAGAAAATGTTCGACTGCTGCCCTGGCCAGCACATTCTCCAGATCTCTCACCAACTGAAAACGTCTGGCCAATGGTGGCCGAGCAACTGGCTCGTCACAATTCGCCAGTCACTACTCTTGATGAACTGTGGTATCGTGTTGAAGCTGCATGGGCAGCTGTAACTGTACACGCCATCCGAGCTATGTTTGTCTCAATGCCCAGGCGTATCAAGGCCGTTATTACGGCCAGAGGTGGTTGTTTTGGGTACTGATTTCTCAGGATCTGTGTACCCAAATTGCGTGAAAATGTAATCACATGTCGTTTGTAGTATAATATATTTGTCCAGTGAATACCCGTTTATCACCTGCTTTTCATCTTGGTGTAGCAATTTTAATGGCCAGTAGTGTAGCTTACTACCCGACGTTGCGAGACTATTGTAACCTAATGCTCGTCTCTCTCTCTAGTGTGTAGGACAGACAGAAAAATAGGGAGGTGGGTGTTTTTTATTTTAATTCATAGCTTAATCCATACACATTACAAAAATCGATGTACGTGTATGCGTATAAATATATTTTCCTCATCTCCTCCTAAACCTCTGGCCCAGTGTCAAGCAGACTTCGTACACATTACGACCTATCGCCTGGAAAGAATCGTGAAGAACCACTTACCTATGCTAAGGAGTGGGGACAGAGTGTTAAGAAGCATTGTAACCAGTGACATGCGAATACCGACAGTTTAGTCATCCACTGTTTTAAAATCATTGGGAGAATTGGCAACAAAACGAGTATTCACCTTGGTGTGTAGAATATGTGAATCTCTTGACATGCCATCTGACTTTCGGAAAAATATCCACACAATTCCGAAGACTGCTAGAGCTGACAACTGCGATAATTATCGCACACTCAGCTCAACACCTCATTCATCCTAGTTGCTGACAAGAATAGTATGCAGTAGAATGGAAGAGATAACTGAGAGTGTGTTAAATGACGATCAGTTTGGCTTGAGGTAAAGGCACCAGAACATTCTGACGTTGCGGTTCATAATGGAAGCAAGACCAAAGAAAAATCAGTACACTTTCATACTATTTGTCAACCTGCGAAAAGAGTTCTACAATATAGAATGGTGCAAGATGTTCGAAATTCTGGCAAAAATAGGGGCAAGCTGTAGGGAGACACGGATCATGTACAATATGTACAAGACCCATGAGGAAATAATGCTAGTGCACGACGAAGAACGAAATGCTCGGATTAAAAAGGACGTAAGACACTGATGAAGTCTTTCGCCCCTACTGTTCAATCTGTACACCGAAGAAGTAATGACGGAAATAAAAGATAGGTTCAAAAGTGGAATTAAAATTCAAGGTGAAAGTATATCAGTCATACGATTCGCTATTGACAGTGCTGTCCTAAGTGAAGTGAAGAAGAATCACGTGATATGCTAAATGGAATTGACAATCTAATGAGTACAGAATACGCGTTGAAAGTAAATCGAAGACAGACGAAAATATGAGAACTAGCAGAAATGAGAACAGCCCGAAACTTAACATCAGAATTGATGGTCACGAAGCGGAGAAAGTTAAGGAATTCTAATACCTCGTCAACAAAATAACCAGTGACGGACGGAGTAAGGAGGACATCAAAAGAAGATTAGCAATGGCAAAAAAGTGCATTCCTGGCCAACAGAAGTCTACTGGTATCAAACATAGTCCTTAATTTGAGGAAGAAATTTCTGAGAATGTACGTCTGCAGCACAGCATTGTATGGTAGTGAAACATGGTATGTGGGAAAACCGGAACAGAAGGGAATCGAAGCATTTGAGATGTGGTGCTGCAGACGAATGTTGAAAACCAGTGGCCTGACAAGGTAAGGAACGAGGTAAGTCCTGTGCTGAGTCGGAGAGGAATGGAATATATGCAAAACATCTACATCTACATACATACTCCGCAATACACCATACGGTGCGTGGCGGAGGGTACCTCGTACCACAACTAGCATCTTCTCTCCCTGTTCCACTCCCAAACGGAACGAGGGAAAAATGACTGCCTATATGCCTCTGTACGAGCCCTAATCTCTCTTATCTTTGTGGTCTTTCCGCGAAATATAAGTTGGCGGCAGTAAAATTGTACTGCCGTCAGCCTCAAACGCTGGTTCTCTAAATTTCTTCAGTTGCGATTCGCGTAAAGAACGCCTCCTTTCCCCCAGAGACTCTCACCCGAGTTCCTGAAGCATTTCCTTGACACTCGCGTGATGATAAAACGTACCAGTAACAAATCTAGCATCCCGCCTCTGAATTTCTTCTATGTCCTCCCTCAATCCGACCTGATAGGGATCCCAAACGCTCGAGCAGTACTCAAGAATAGGTCGTATTAGCGTTTTATAAGCGATCTCCTTCACAGATGAACCACATCTTCCCCAAATTCTACCAATGTATCCGCCTTCCCCACAACTGCCATTATATGCTTGTCTCACTTCATATCGCTCTGCAATATTACGCCCAAATATTTAACCGACGCGACTGTGTCAAACGCTACACTACTAACGGAGTATTCAACCATTAAAGGATTGTTTTTTCTATTCATCTGCATTAGTTTACATTTATCTATATTTGGAATAAGCTGCCATTCTTTACACCAATCACAAATCCTGTCCACTGACAAGGAGAAGGGACAGATGATAGAAGATCTGTTAAGACATCGGGGAATAACTTCCATGGTACTAAAGGGAGCTGTAGAGGGCAAAAACTGTGGAGGAAGACAGAGATCGCAATACATACAGCAGATAATTGAGGACGTAGATTGCAAATACTACTCTGAGATGAAGAGGTCGACACAGGAGACGAATTCGTGGCGGGCCACATCAAACTACTCAGGAGACTGATGAAAAAAAAAAAAAAAAAAAAAAAAAGAGAACACTGCGTGAAGCTTTTGTAAGACTGATACGGGTGAGAGACACTCAAAAATCTAGGAATGTAGATCAACAGTGGAGCATTATCGCGTCCTTCCTAGACTGCATTCCGTAGCATCTGGCGGTATTGTACCGATGGCGGTTGGCGGTTGTCCACGAGATCCCCCTCTTCGCTGGACGCTGACGCTGCCTGTTGCCTGCTCCACAACGTCGACAAAAGTGAGGCTTAGTGACCCTGTGACCCCAGCGAGAAAACACAAATCAGAGTAGGCGCTATTTCCTGTTGCCACCGTAAACGGTCGTTCCTGTAAAAAGTTACGCCCGTTTTACCATCGAGTTCTGAAGGAACTGTGAAAGTGTGTTAGACTGCCATTACCTGGCAGGTCCTATCCGCCAGCTGTCCCCCATTAACACATCCCTCCGCTCCTGGCCTCCTCCTTTAAACGAAGCAGCTTCGCTAACGGCCGCCAGTAATAATCACCGCTTGAAAGACGTGGCCGTAAAATTAATTGGGCCTAAAAATACTCATGTACAGTGAAATAATGCTAAGTAATTGTGGTCTTGATGGTCCACTTGAGGTACGACTAATGTAATTGTCGATTTTTCTTAAAGTATGAAAAAAAGGACTTCAAATTGTTCTTTCATAATGATTAGTCACTTACATGTGCCCCTGAGATGATAATTTTTCATACGCTTAACGCTAACTAGTCTTACCGTTGCATATGAAAAGGTACGTTGAAATTACTACGACATTTTAAGTGAGAAAGGTTATTAACGTTTTCATGCTGTAACAAGAAATAAAATTTCAAACCCTAAATACCAGCGATACTGTGAAAACCCTTTCACTAAACTGAAAAATAGTGAACGCAATATTACTCGATCAGAGACTTCCACTCTCACAGCCAAGACAACAAAAATTTGTACATTCTTTGGTCTGGATCGCGGAAAATTTTAAATATTATTTTTGAACTTTGTTTAGCTATGGGCCAATGGTAATTAAATATGGAGGCACATTTCGTAAGAAAGTGACTAATGAGTTAACAAACCGACAATTAAACATAGGCGCTCTCTTTTGTATGAAATTCATCCGTATGTGGCACTATATTGCAATATAAAAATGTTTTATGCAGCCATTCAGGACACGTCGTAAGAGCACTAAATAAATTCCGACTGTGTTCCATTAGTTCATCTATTCCTTCCCCCTGCCTCTCTCCATCTTCACCTTCACCTCCCTGTCTGTCCATATCCTCCACCCGTCTCTGTTCACCTTTCCACCCGCCCACAGACTGAATATATCCACGTCTCGATGTCTGTGTTCATCCCCTCCTCCCCCCTCTCACCGTCAATCTCCCCATCCCTCTATCCATCTCCTCTCCCCTCTCCATCCGTCTTCACCTCCGCCCTGTCTGTATGCCTTATTCCCCCCCCCCCCCATCTCTCTCTCTCTCTCTCTCTCTACTTTCCCCCTGTCTGTGTCTATCTCCTGCTCCCCCACTCTTTGTCCTTCTTTCTTCTCCTTCTTCCTCCTCTTTCTTTCCCTCTCCTAGTCCCCCTTATCTGTACCCATCTCTTCCTTCCCCCCCACCCCCTCACTGTCCATTTCCTTCCCTCCCTTCCGTGTTATAAAGGTCTTCAGGATAGGAGGCTGGTTCATCTTGTCTTACCCCTATAGTATTTCTTTCCAGACTGCAACCAGCAGGGATATCAAATTGTTTGAAATAGTTCTAGATAGATATATTTAACGTTTTTCACAATCATTTCTACACATATTTCACCTGTATCTCTAGTGAATTTCGCCCTGCAGTTTCATTCCACTGGATGTTTATGGCGTCGTATTTCCTGAACTATGTGTCGTACAACTGTATATTTTTGTAGCTACATTTCAAAGTATACTTGTAGAGGTACATTTCAATATTGTCTGTTAAATGTGTCGTGAATAGTTAGTAGTAAAGAAGAAATAAACTTAAAAGTTATGTTTCATGCGGAATTTTTATTGCATAAACAGCGAAAACGAAGCGATAAACAAGTGTTTCATACAGATTCTCAATAATGTGTAAAATTTGTTGCAAGTTACTAAGTGCTCCCATTCTCATATACTGGATGACTGAAGTACGGGTATTCTCCACCGCATCAGTTGGTAGATAGGTGGCTCTCATCCACACAGTGATTCTTTCCATGCACTAAGTGATATGTCTTTCAAATGTGATTTAAATCGGTACTTGATGAGTACATACGTACATACATTCAGGCGTACGTGTGGATTAAGTTATGAATTAAAATAAAAAAATAAATAAAGAGGAGCCATGTCATGGTTTGCGCGGCCCTTCCCACCATAGGTTCGAGTCCTCCTTCGGGCATGGGTGTGTGTGTTGTTCTTAGCATAAGTCACTTTAAGTAGTGTGTAAGTCTAGGGACCGATGACCACATTAGTTTAGTTCCTTACGAATTCACACATTTAGAAATTCTTCCAATTCATATGTGGCATACAGCAAACCAGTGCTTAACATTATTGGTTACAAACAGTCTTGGTTTTTTATTTTTCAACGACGCGTTTCGCCTTATTTAAGCATCTTCACGTTATCTATATAGAAAACAGAGAACAAATACATCTATTTAAGAACCGCGATCGAGTTGTGCAGACTTGCATAACCTGTAAGCATGTATAAACAGACCAACTATTGAAAGAGCAAATACCTTTATTTGGTATTTCTCAGAAGAAGCCTTTAGTCAGTGTAGACAAAGGGCATCGTCGAATATATCAGGCAACATCGCCTTCGTTAAACTCAGTAAAAACTAGAAATATAAAATAGTAAAATTATTACCTTTTCTAAATGGACGAGAGAGGCACCAAGATCTGCATAACGCGTTCCCGTTCACAGGAGCAAGTAACAGAGTAAGATATAAGATGGGGGCTCAGGTAGTAAGCATAACAGAGACGGAAATTACTTAACATTATTCCCTCTTCCACCGGTAATTTTTGAGCAGGTTAATTTTTAGGGAAACGTCTTGAAACTGCAATTACTGTTAGTCACGACGATAGTGGTTAGAGAAGCTCCGTGGTTTGAAGGAAGACGCCAGGAGCGCAGGGATACGTTCGTGGGGAGCAGCTGGCGCTTAGGACCCGCCGGGTAATGGCAGGCCAGCAGACGTGGAGAAGAGAACTCGCTGGCAAGACGGACTTAGCTTTTATGGGAACGGCCGTTTAAGGTAGCAACAGAAAATAGCGCCCGAAATAGAGAATATTGCCCACCCTGACAGCCTGCCGTTCCCTTACTGGGAGCGAGCTTTTAAACAGCACGCAGCAGGGTCAATCAGCTTCAGTTTTTCCGGTGTCCTGGAGAAGGCTACACCAATCATCCGTGTCCATCAACAGAGGACCTCGTAGTCGACGCCAGCCACCGACCGCACAACACGGCGGGATATAACAGCCTACAGGCGCCCTCATGCTCCTCTGTTGATCCTCATCGCTATCATTTATCTCTCTCGCTCGTCTCAACCTTATAGGAACATCATCCATTATAATTTTTAAACTTTTATTTCAACTGATCCCTCATAATTTGTGAACTAGACACTGAACACTAGTGCTCTCTTTCCTCCCGATTTCAGCGCTTAAGGGGGTAACCCTCTTTAAACGAATTAAAAGAAGGTGAATTTTGTGATTTTCTTTTTTCAAATAAAATAAAAAGTAATGCTCGATCTGATGACAGTTTTATTCCTCACGCTTTCGTCTTTAGGAAATCATTCGTGTGTCCACATCGGACGCTCTTTTAACTGCTGCACCAAGTGGAAGGATGCCTTGCAGCGGGAACATTAGTCATTGCCGGGAGTTCTCGTAGCCCTCCTATTGCACAAGTAATAATGTAATTTTATTCAATTCATTTTCAATATATTTTCTATCAGCACACATACGATAATTGAAAAATGTTAAGTTCTAACAAAATTGTGATGTGTCGAAACAAATTTCATTTTTTTAACAAACGTACACGTGGTCCGTAGTAAGCATTAATGAGATGTTTATTTCCTTTCTCCTCTTTTATAGTTATTTCCCACGTTATTTCTCTTGATATTGGCCGATCCCTTGGTTTTTAATGTAGTTTATATTATGATACTATCATGCGCCTGTAATTCATGAAGTACTTGATATTCCCGATACTGGTAATTTTATAACGCTGGTGACATTTGGTTGCTACCCTTTCGCGCATAGTTTATAGGTTGTTATTTGAAACAAAAAATCTTTCTGTAGAAATAATCAGATCTGCCTTCTGTATGTCTAGAAATAGCTTTCAGACGTTGATGACTTACGATATAATGCAGTCGTTATGCTTGGCACGCCAGCAATTGATGGAGTATTGTATTTCAAGTATTTGTGGAATTTTGTACGTACCTCACATGTTTGTTAATATGAGGTTTAAAATAATTGTCCCGTGATATGCCGTGTACTGCATAAAACATTTTATGTCCATTTGTATGCCCTTAACGTATTCTTTGGTCGCCGGTTGTTTTTATAAATGACACGCCAGCAATATATGTAACGTGCCTATGATATGTGCTGTCACGAGTCTCTTAAAGTCATTGGATGAATATGTATCTGCGACAATAAATTACCAGCTGCTGTCAGTTGCTATGTTGCGGTACATAGGTAAAAGTTCAGAATATGCTGTAGTGTGAATCCTTTCATAAAATGACAAAATATAGCTACTTTTTAATTGTAATTAAGAGTGATTTGAAAATCACATGAAATACAAATGTTACTAATGTAAGTAAGAAATTTATACAGTAATGTTTTATCGTAATGTGGGGTGTGTAGTGGCGATGTATGTAGACAATGTAGTGCTTTTCCGTGTTGATTTACAGGTGCTTCACAATGACGCATAGTGGAAGTTAACTAATCGCACGATTAAATAAACATCGCATTACGGCCAACTACGGGCAAAGTTTACGTTTATTAAGCATCTGGAGGCTGTGGATCCCCACAAATGTAAAATTTTAAATTTTATTTCCATCGCCCAAAAGATTGAGACAAAAGCGGGCATCGAAAATGGATATCGCATAACGGCGACTTATGCTGATCCAGGAATCATTGTAGTAGTTGGCATCAGATTCCATTTGAAATCGTATGTTCCCCCTCCACCAATTTGAAAAATGTTTCAAGAAAAAAGGCTTTTAAGTTTTGGGTCACGTTTTTTGTAGTTAATGTAATACTAGGTCTAGTCAGCTGTCGCTGGACCACACAGCTGTCCTTTCATGTCCAAGAGGGGGTCATCGTCCTTCTTTGTGGCCTAGACGGTCCTGCGGCCCTCTTTGGCAGCTCCTCTGCTTGTTCGATACCCTTTTCGTCCCCTTTTATTCAAAAGTTGTAACAGGATCGTCCAACCTCAAGTTATAGAACTTTCATAACTTTCATAATTTTCGTAGTACCTGTTAAGCCGTCGTTGAAAGGACATAACGCCACAGTGGCCGTGATATCGACTATTTTCTTCCCGCTACGAGTGGTTTTCGGAAAGGATTGGATTGTTTTTGGGAAGGAGACCAGACAGCGAGGTCATCGGTCTCATAGGATTAGGGAAGGACGGGGAAGGAAGTCGGCCGTGCCTTTTCAAAGGAACCATCCCGGCATTTGCCTGGAGAGATTTAGAGAAATCACGGAAAACCTAAATCAGGATGGTCGGAAGCGGGGTTGAACCGTCGTCCTCCCGAATGCGAGTTCAGTGTGCTAACCACTGCGCCACCTCGCTCGGTGGTTTTCAGAGACGTCTACTACAAGCAAAAGCTAAAACGTTCGTTGGCATTTTGAGTGTAACCTCCCAGGCACAGTTCCAGCAAGTCACGCGATACCATGTCGAACAAAAGGGGTCGCCAGTTTCGTCGATAACCTGACGTATGCGGCGAGTGCGCTATGAGGCACTTCGTTCCAAATCGCTTTGTAAATCGGTAGTGGTGTGTCTAACGAAATTGGGATGAACGCTACGATAAAGAAGAAATCACAGAGAACATTTTAAACAAAAACAAATACAAATCGAGTTTAAGTTTTCAAAAACGACTACTCCGTTTTAAATCTAGAATGGAGAATATATCGCAATTAAGAACTCGAAATTGGCATCTTCCCACTATTATAATTATAGTAGTGCTGCCCTTGCTGCTCACTTACATCCCCGTGATTAGCTTCGAATAGCCGGCCGATGTGGTCGAGCGGTTCTAGGCGCTTCAGTCCAGAACAGCGCTGCTGCTGCAGTCGCAGGTTCCAATCCTGCCTCGGGCATGGATGTGTGTGCTGTTCTTGGGTTAGTTAGGTTTAAGTAGTTCTAAGTTCTAGGGGACTGATGACCTCAGATGTTAAGTCCCATAGTGCTTAGGGCCATTTGAACCATTAGCTTCGAATAATGCATATGTACTGTGGCCGCTTGATTCACGTCTGCAAATAGGAACGAGGTATCCAACTCTGTACGCAGTAGCATCACCTTCATTGGGTTCAGTTTGTTAGCGGAAGCTGAGGGGTGTGCTAGGTGTACCACCACAAGCTGCCCGACGTCGTCAGGTGGTGGTTTATGGTCACTGCTGCAAGCATAGGCGCTGTTCATAAATTACCCCCGACGGCGATTAAAAAATTAAATAAAAAATGGTGCTACACAATTTGTTCTTACATGTTGACGTTACTGCTCCGCAAAGTCACCACCCCAGTTCAAACATTATTCGTATCGGGACGCTAGTTTCTTTATCCCTTCAACAAAGAATGGTGCCACTTAGTGCTTCAGCCAGTTTTTGACAGCATGCGTGAGATCATCGTCGTTCCTGCAGTGCTTAGATGTCAGCCAGACCTTCATTCTGAGGGAGAAATGAGTCGCTTGGTGCCAAGTCTGGAAAGTGTGGAAGATGTTGAAAAGT
The DNA here is from genome assembly GCF_023897955.1 of Schistocerca gregaria. Classification (NCBI taxonomy): domain Eukaryota; kingdom Metazoa; phylum Arthropoda; class Insecta; order Orthoptera; family Acrididae; genus Schistocerca; species Schistocerca gregaria. Next base: position 52,253,665 of record NC_064924.1, read on the forward strand.
CTCCAAGTAAAAACTCTGATTTTTCTTCCTTTGGTAGATTCGCAGGCAGTGTAATAAGCAGTCCCTTACAGTACTAGTAGAAGTTAGTAATTTGCGATGTACAGTGTGTTGAGATTATTGTAAACTTTTGAATATTGACTGAAGGCTATTCTAAGTTTGTAATGTGTAACTTTCTTGTTCCAGGTAAGTCGCTACCACATTCACGGAGATCTAGAGGCAGAGCTCAAGACACCTCTGAGAAGAAAGTAAATAAACTCAGGTAACAGCAGGCGCTCTTTGTCAATTACTGGGTTCAAAGAAGAAACTATACGCTAACCGTACGACTAGGTAAGATTTTTCGGCTTGTAATTCGGCCTCTTTCTTAACCTCGCTAAGCATTCTATCTTTGCCGCTCGGAGTGGCCACGCGGTTAGAGGCGCCATGTCACGGATTGCGCGGCCTCTCCCGCCGGAGATTCGAGTCCTTCCTCGGGCATGGGTGGGTTCTTAACATAAGTTATTTTAAGTAGTGTGTAAGTCTAGGGACCGATGACCTCAGAATTCACATAAATTTGATTTTTGAGGTAGATTCGCAGTATGTGGTCATGAATTGTGGCGAAGGAGAATGATTAGATCGGTAATCGCCTTTTGTTTTGGACTGACTTTCGGAGTTTTGTAAGGGTCTCACATTAACCTACGCTGACAAAGTATTCATTCTCGCTCATTACTCTCACGAAATCTGTTGCCAAAATTCCTTAGTGATCCAAAAGCTATAAACATCATTTTGCGGTTTGAATTTTTTGGGAATCATCGGAAGAATGACTGTGCATCCACTGTCTGGACTGTTACTTAATTTCAGAACTCACGTACTGCACCCGTGTATTGTTCCTTCATGATTCTCTTCACAAATTCTTCCCCCTTTTCACAGAAACGCTTAAGGAATGCCTAGGCCGAGGATATTCTTTCAGTTTTTCCAACATCGGTTAGACATTTCGATACCCACCTTGCACAAAACTTACGCTGACCTAACGTCTCGGTAACAGTGTCAGAAGTTTGTATTTGAAATCTGAGGTACACCTTCAGAAACTTTGGAAATTATGAACCGACGTCCCCATGCACAGTTTCGTCAACATGTTACAGGTGTTCATCAGACACATCTGAATGTTACCCTCGACAACTTTCATCATGCGCAAATGATCGACCAGCCTTCAATTTTGTGCACCATTCCGTCATAACACAATGACACATAACTCTACCCTCAAACACAAGACACAATCGGTGATAAATCTCAGCGGCATGCCTTCTGCAACTTGCAGTAGCTAATGCCAGAACGTATCTCACTGCTGCAAAGCACCGACAATTTCAGTCGCTTGCCGCTTGAACAATGATGAATGTAACACAAGCTGGCTAACACAACGCTACCTTCAAAGTCTCCTTTGCCAACCACGCACCATGATGGTACAAACATGTTTATTTTTAGTATCCATTGGAGGTTAATTTGTCTTTAATCCCGATAACAACTGCAACATTCTTGTTGTGGACAAGTCCGCAAGACAAGCGGTGCACAACAGAGTTTCTTCCAGACAGATGACGATAACGTGCCCACAGTCCCCTACCGGAAGCCGAAGTGTGGCCTTCTGCGCGTGTTCCAGGGCACCGAAACTGCCGAGCGTGACAAACGGCAAATCTGTAGAGCGACCCAGCCCTGCCAGAAAACCACAGATCTCCATCCGTAGGCGGCTCTGGACATGCTACCCTCATTCGTCTGGAAGCAACTCGGTCGCTAATACCCGACTTTCGCATGAGGCCAACCTGGTACCCTGTTCAACCTCGCGCACAGAAGCGAACGATAATTCTCTCTGGTGTAAAGGCCCCCGTAATCGATCAAACATTTTGTCAAATTTAACTAAACTTGCCAAATATTTGACGGTTACTGTTGTGTTTAACGTGTTTGTCAAGCATAGACTGTTGTTTTATTACAATTTATCTCATTATGCCGTGAGTTCCCACAACCATGGAAACTGCGGGGTGTGGCATTGTCCTGCTGGAATTTGCTCAAGTCCGCCGGAATGCACAATGGACATGAGTGGAAGCAGGTGATCAGACAGAATGCTTACGTACTTGTCACCTGTAAGATCCACATCTAGACGTATCAGGGGTCCCATATCACTCCAACTGCACACGCCCCACACCATTACAGAGCCTCCACCAATTTGAATAGTCCCCTGCTGACATGCAGGGTCCATGGGTTCATGGGGTAGACTCTATACCAGTAAATGTCCATCCGGTCGATTCAATTTGAAACTAGACTCGTTCGGGCAGACACCATGTTCCCAGTCATCAACAGTCCAGTATGGGTGTTGATGGGCCCAGGAGAGGCCGTAATGCTTTGTGTCGAGCATTTCGGTCAAGGGTATACGAGTGGGCCTTCAGCTCCGGAAGCCCATAGCGATGATGTTTCGCTGAATGCTTCGCATGCTGACACTTGTTGATGGCCCAGCACTTCTGTCACGTTGAACGATTCTCTTCAGTCGTCGTTGGTCCCGGTCTCGCAGGATCTTTCTCCGGCCGCAGTGATTTCGGTGAGTTGATGTTTTACCGGATTCCTGATATCCACGGCACAATCGTGAAACCCGGCCGCTGTGACCGAGCGGTTCTAGGCGCTTCAGTTCGGAACCGCGCTGTTGCTACGGTCGCAGGTTCGAATCCTGCCTCGGGCATAGATGTCTGTGATGTCTTAAGGTTAGTTAGATTTAAGTAGTTCTAAGTCTAGGGGACTAATGACCTGAGATGTTAAGTCCCATGGTGCTTGGAGCCACTCGTGAAATAGTCGTACGAGAAAATCAGTACTTTATGCATTTAGTCACATACAAGCGGAAGTGGAACGAAATAAAAGAAACTGAAGTTTCCCATTTCTTCCACGGACGATGCGGGCTATAAGTTATTTTAATGAACTGTCTTAGAGGAATAAGCAGAACAGAATAAACTTTCGCGTACTTGTGTCTTCTTTTTCAATGTGAGAGCGAAGTAACGCTAAACAAGTTATTAATTGTCCTTCCGCACTAAGTTGATCAGGTTTTGAATGTAACATTTCCATCAAAAGGTTTCCAGTTTTATATTTCTCTCTCATTTTAAACCGTTCCCTGGACTAGCATCTTGTTTTTTTCTTCTTCTTTAAACACAGTGCCAGAGTCAGTGTTGTTGTTTTTGTGGTCTTCAGTCCGTAGAGTGATTTGATGCAGGTCTCCATGCTACTACAGATGTTTTATCTGCATTTTAGCCATTCACACCAGTGCCAAAATACAGCGCACTCGGAAAGCTTCTGCTTCAAATGTAAGGTTTAAGTGACAAACTTTCTTGGTATGTGTATGGGCTTGTTTGACTCATCCGTGGTTAGATAATAGTGAACTCGTCAGACAAGTTTGCTCATTTATGAGGGCCTTAACAAGTTTTTGAAAGATTTCATTATCCATTCGAAGAAAGTTGATATAATTATCGGGCTCTGATGGTAATATTTTCTTTGTTGTTGTTTTGGTCTTCAGTCCAGAGACTGGTTTGATGCAGCTCTCCATGCTACTCTATCTTGTGCAAGCTTCTTCATCTCCCAGTACCTACTGCAACCTACATCCTTCTGAATCTGCTTAGTGTAGTCGTCTCTTGGTCTCTCTCTACGATTTTTACCCTCGACGCTGCCCTCTAATACTAAATTGGTGATGCCTTGATGCCTCAGAACATGACCTACCAACCGATCCCTTCTTCTGGTCAAGTTGGGCCACAAACACCTCTTCTCCCCAATTCTATTCAATACTTCCTCATAAGTTACGTGATCTACCCATCTAATCTTCATCATTTTTATGTAGCACCACATTTCGAAAGCTTCTATTCTCTTCTTGTCCAAACTATTTATCGTCCATGTTTCACTTTCATACATGGCTACACTCCATACAAATACTTTCAGAAATGACTTCCTGACACTTAAATCTATACTCGATTTTAACAAATTTCTCTTCTTCAGAAACGCTTTCCTTGCCATTGCCAGTCTACAATTTAAATCCTCTCTACTTCGACCATCATCAGTTATTTTGCTCCCCAAATAGCAAAACTCCTTTACTACTTTAAGTGTCTCATTTCCTAATCTAATTCCCTCACCATCACCCGACTTTATGCGACTACATTCCATTATCCTCGTTTTGGTTTTGTTGATGTTCATCTTATATCCTCCTTTCAAGATACTAGCCAATCCGTTCAACTGCTCTTCCAAGTCCTTTGCTGTCTCTGACAGAATTACGATGTCATCGGCGAACCTCAACATTTTTATTTCTTCTCCATGGATTTTAATACCTACTCCAAATTTTTCTTATGTTTCCTTCACTGCTTGCTCAATATACAGATTGAATAACATCGGGGAGAGACTACAACCCTGTCTCACTCCCTTCCCGACCACTGCTTCCCTTTCATGTCCCTCGACTCTTATAACTGCCATCTGGTTTCTGTACAAATTGTAAATAGCCTGTCGCTCCCTGTATTTTACCCCTGCTACCTTCAGAATTTGAAAGAGAGTATTCCAATCAACATTGTCAAAAGCTTTCTCTAAGTCTACAAATGCTAGAAACGTAGGTTTGCCCTTCCTTAATCTAGCTTCTAAGATAAGTCGTAGGGACAGTATTGCCTCACGTGTTCCAACATTTCTACGGAATCCAAACTGATCTTCCCCGAGGTTGGCTTCTACTAGTTTTTCCATTCGTCTGTAAAGAATTCGCGTTAGTATTTTGCAGCTGTGACTTATTAAACTGCTAGTTCGGTAATTTTCACATCTGTCAACACATGCTTTCTTTGGGATTGGAATTATTATATTCTTCTTGAAGTCTGAGGGTATTTCGCCTGTCTCATACATCTTGCTCACCAGATGGTAGAGTTTTGTCAGGACTGGCTCTCCCAAGGCCGTCAGTAGTCCCAGTGGAATGTTGTCTACTCCCGGGCCCTTGTTTCGACTCAGGTCTTTCAGTGCTCTGTCAAACTCTTCTCGCAGTATCGTATCTCCCATTTCATCTTCACCTGCATCCTCTTCCATTTCCATAATATTGTCCTCAAGTACATGGCCATTGTATACAACCTCTATATACTCCTTCCACCTTTTTGCTATACCTTCTTTGCTTAGAACTGGGTTTCCTTCTGAGCTCTTGATATTCATACAAGTGGTTCTCTTATCTCCAAAGGCCTCTTTAAATTTCCTGTAGGCAGTATCTATCTTACCCCTAGTGAGATAAGCCTCTACATCCTTACATTTGTCCTCTAGCCATCCCTGCTTAGCCATTTTGCACTTCCTGTCGATGTCATTTTTGAGACGTTTGTATTCCTTTTTGCCTGCTTCATTTACTGCATTTTTATATTTTCTCCTTTCATCAATTAAATTCAATATTGCTTCTGTTACCCAAGGATTTCTACTAGCCCTCGTCTTTTTACCTACTTGATCCTCTGTTGCCTTCACTACTTCATCCCTCAAAGCTACCCATTCTTCTTCTATTGTATTTCTTTCCCCCATTCCTGTCAATTGCTCCCTTATGCTCTCCCTGAAACTCTGTACAACCTCTGGTTCTTTTAGTTTATCCAGGTTCCATCTCCTTAAATTCCTACCTTTTTGCAGTTTCTTTAGTTTTAATCTACAGGTCATAACCAATAAATTGTGGTCAGAGTCCACATCTGCCCCTGGAAATGTCTTACAATTTAAAACCTGGTTCCTAAATCTCTGTCTTACCATTATATAATCTATCTGAAAGCTGTCAGTATCTCCATATATTTTCTTTAGCAGGTATTATTGGGCAAATCTCTCATTTTAAGCCACTCCCTGAAACAGAGCCGTGTTTTCGTCTTCTGCTTCTTTAAACACAGTGCCATAGTTAATGCCAGGACTGGTTTGTCTGCATTTGTGGCCGTTCCCATAACTGTCAAAACACTTACGAAGACGGGCAGCGTCGGCTTGGAAGTGGGGTTAAACTGACAAACGTTGTCTGAACGTATAAGGGCTTTCTTGGCAAATCCGTGGATAGATAAGAGCAATTTTGTCAAATATATTTGATCGTTTACGTTGGCTTTAAGTGGCAGCCGACTGCGAGCGGATCAGTTCGGTCGTGTTCGCTTCGCATTCGCAGGCGCTCGCTCGTGTTCTGCTGATTGTCAGTCTTTCAACGAACCGTCAAAGGGGGTTCGCGTCATCCCCGCTTTGGCGCTAGCAGAACAGAGAACATTCGTCTGCTGTTTTACGAGTGAACTTCTATTGTTGGCATGAGTTTCGTGAGCAGTGGAGTGGTCTCAAGAGAATGTAATGTTTCCGGCAACAGAATACATACGTCATAGGCAGTTGTGAGGCCCAAGAGATCTACGGCGAAAATGCCGAACAAAGAGAAATCGACTGGTAGAAAATGGCCGAAGCTGTTAACGGTCCTGGTGGGGAAGTCAGAAAGACGATAACTTCATTAGATGCTTCCATCAGGCGGGAACGGAGTGAATAAGTACAAACTTTGTATTCATTTTTGTTAAGAAGTAACCGCAAAATAAATTTACTTGAAAGTATACAAGTACAAATATGTATCTATTGTGCTGATTAAAATTTAAAGTATGCGAAAGACCTGATCGATCTTGTTGCTTATGTTCGTCGTAGCTGCAGTTACAAGTCTGATGACCACATTTCAGAGATTTTTTTATGTAATAACAGAATAAAAAAGAAGCTATCCTGTGATCACGCCATCTGCCCTCTAACAAACTATTTAGATAATTTCATCAATTAGGTTGTATGAAAGATTGGATGTATCTTCTCATTTCATTTATCATACTTTATGACATATTTCTTGTATGCACTTTAGTAAATATACTAGAAGTGCGCATATGTCACTGCAGACATCTGGAACTAACAGAGATGTAGCAGCTATTAAAACGCGAATCCGTTTTAAGGTAAATGTCTTCAGTTGCTAATAACCAGGGAGTACATGCTACCCCTCTTTTTATGTTATGTTGCTCGTCGGTTGTTTCTGTTCTGCCATTAAATTTCGTCTGCATTTGTAATGACAAGCCAGCGAAAAGCGTCAGCCTAGGTATGTGCAGATTTTTTGGAATAATGCTAAGGATGGCTGTTGTAGCAATTCAGTGTGAAATGCACTATCTACAAGCTCTTCACAAATGGTTAAAAATTCAGACGCCTAGTTCTGCATTCTTCTTTTCCGATAATTGCTTTGTCAAAATCGTCGTGCTCACCAAGCAAACCAACCTTATGTGAATACCACAGTTTTAAATCGTGGATATAGCTACTGTTGTATCGATGAAGCCTGTGTAACGATTATTAGCGTAAAAGTAAATAAATAAAGGAAAATCAGAACGCAGGTCCCCTAGGACTGGAGGATTGGTACTCTATATCCTCTTTTTCTCGTATTCTCTTCTGTTTCCTCCAGTGTAAACGTTTGTTCATAGGTGCAAGCGAATTGTAGTGGACGCTGGCGAATTACTTACGAATGCTCATTCGCTTCGCTTCCATTCGATTTAGACCAAAGGAGATTTAAGAAGAATGGCGCAGTGTGGACACTAACATCTGTTACTTGCCAGTATGAACCACCTGAGTGTTGCTTCGATAAACTGTAGTGCGATCTACATAACGTGATCTGGCGGAAGACCCGAGAGCAGAATAATTTACAGATCTGTTGAGAAGGCTGAAATGTCAAAGCGTTTCAGATATCCAGTACTATCTCCTTAGCTACCATGTAGGAGTCCGCGCCTGAAGCTGGGTGGTCAGCGCGACAGAATGTCAATCCCAAGGGCCCGGGTTCGATTCCAGGCTGGGTCGGAGATTTGCTCCTCTTCGGGACTGGGTTTTTCGTTGTCCTAATCATCATCATTTCATCTCCATCGATACCAAGTCGCCGAAGTGGCGTCAAATCGAAAGACTTGCACCCGGCGAACGGCCTACCCGACAGGAGGCCCTAGTCACACGACATTTGCATTTCACTATGTAGGAGTGCAGGCAACCGTAATGAACTTTATAGAGGTGTCAGATGCCGACGCCGGCCGGTGTGGGCGTGAGGTTCTAGGCGCTTCAGTCTGGAGCCGCGTGACCACTGCGGTCGCAGGTTCGAATCCTGCCTCGGGCATGGATGTGTGTGATGTTCTTAGGTTAGTTAGGTTTAAGTAGTTCTAAGTTCTAGGCGACTGATGACCTGAGACGTTAAGTCGCATAGTGCTCAGAGCCATTTGAATCAATCAGATGCCAACAGTGAGAGATATGATAACGTTCCACCTGTTGTCTCAGAGGTGAAAGAGAGAGAGAGAGAGAGAGAGAGAGAGAGAGAGAGAGAGAGAGAGAGAGCCCAGGCTGCGATTGTGGAGGGATGGGGATCACATAACTAATGAGGAGGTATTGAATAGAATTGGGGAGAAGAGGAGTTTGTGGCACAACTGGACAAGAAGAAGGGACCGGTTGGTAGGACATGTTCTGAGGCGTCAAGGGATCACTAATTTAGTACTGGAGGGCAGCGTGGAGGGTAAAAATCGTAGAGGGAGACCAAGAGTTGAATACACTAAACTGATTCAGAAGGATGTAGGTTGCAGTAAGTACTGGAAAATGAAGCAGCTTGCAGAGGATAGAGAGCTGCATCAAACCAGTCTCGGGACTGAAGACGATAACAACAACAACAACAACAACAGGGAGGGAGATGGGCCTAATCCTTTAGGAGAAACGGAGAAGGCATTTGCGTTGAGCGGTTTAGAAAAATCATAAAACATTTAAATTGTTATTGTGGATGGGATTTGAACCGCTGCCCTCACGAATGCGAGTCCAGTGTCTTCACTCCACAGTATCCCATTTGGTCAATGATTTTGATGATACAGATCATACGAGATGCCGTCTCCCAGTCATGCCCAATTGGTGCGCGCCTCTTGTGCCTACTCGCGTGCGTCGTTCAAGAACATTTCGATATCACGCTGTGTGAGAGAGGAGTGTATGCATGGAAAGTGTCAATTTGAAGAGTAGAAGGTGCCTCCTGAACGGAGAAATCGGAAGTATCCCTTACTATTCACCCATAATTGCACGCTCTACTGGTACGACTTCTCGTTTTTTCATTTTTTCAAAAAATCTGAACTTTCGCAACAACTATTTTTGGAGATTTAGATTTTTCAAGTGAATTTATGTGTGTTCTCGACTGATGTGGGAATGTGGGGGGTCCCAGCAATTCCTTACTCTGTGGTTTAATTTTATGTTACACGTCCCTCCTGATAACATTCATAATTCTCAAGATATTAAATTCCTTAAAATCACAGAGGTTTGTTATAATATCAGTGCCTTGATTAATCTTTCTACCTCCATGGAGTAGGGTTACGTCTGATGAACAATGTTTTGGTGATGAGGAAAAAGCCACAAGAGAAAAGCAAACAATACGTTGATGCTCCTTGGATACCGGTGGTCCATTAGAGCAAAGTATTACCTTTTCTTTATCTTCAGTCAGATTAGTAGTGGTAACTAGCTCTAGTTTCAGCTCCCTCTTGATTTTGTTAAATTTTGAAGTTATGCACGGTGTTCCAATACTATTCATACAAATTAATACAGGAGGTTGAGAACTCCAAAACAAATATATTTAGTTACGGTACATACGATCCCCGACAGCAGCTTCTGATTCTAGGGACAATTTACACAAAAGTGGTTCGGAAAGCTAATTATAGCAGCGGCATTCGCAAGAGCTGCTCGAATGCGTGACCATTGGCCTGTAAGCGCGCGATACATCTTCGGACCATTGACTGTCGTGTCGGTTCGAAGATTTCTGGCCTGTCCGCAACCATACCAACAGCGACGGCAATTCTGGCGACGAGCTCTCCTTCTTTTTCCTTAATGGTTTCATTCACCATACACCAGCAGCTTCCCCAAGAGGAAGAAATCCAGACACGTGTGTTCACGTGACCTGGGTGGCCAGGCCACAGGAAAATCTCGGCCAATCTATCGATTCCCGACGGTGGCTTTCAGATGATTCTTCACAGCAACTCTGACGTGGGCTAGTGCCCCATCCTTCTGCAAGTGCATCCTTTTTCTTTCAGAGGTACATCCAGCAGTTCTGGCAACACCTTCCACAAAGATGCTATAGCTCTTTCTGTTGAGGCGGAATGGAAGAGTGTAAGGTCCAATAAACCTATTACCGAAAATGTCGGCGCACACTTTACACCAAATAACTGCTGCCAGCCGGCCGGGGTGGCCGAGCGGTTCTAGGCGCTACAGTCTGGACCCGCGCGACCACAACGGTCGCAGGTTCGAATCGTGCCTCGGGCATGGGTGTGTGTGTGTCGTCCTTAGGTTAGTTAGGCTTAAGTAGTTCCAAGTTCTAGGGGACTGATGACCACAGATGTTAAGTCCCATAGGGCCCAGAGCCATTTTTGAACTGCTGACAAGCAAGAGGTCGAATACCTCATGGATTCACATTTGCCCAGACACCCGAATTGGGGGTATTTGAATGTTAATACGCATTCCCAGTCAGCAGAACGGACAACAGCTGACGTCAGCACCATTAACAAAATGTTCCCTAACACTTCAAGCGTACTTGATAGGCCATATGTTTGAACGAATGGTTTCGAAATTCCTTGAATAAGCGTTCAACATAGTGGTCTCTGCAAAGTCGATACCGTTCAGTTGCTTTATCGTATTTGTTTGGTACTGATTGCTTGATACTTGTAAAAGATCAACAATGACTGTTTATTATTTGACACCTTATTTTACGATTACTAGAGTTCATATGAACTGACACTCGCGTGGACAGATATAGTAATTGAGACGTGGTCCGGCTCGCGTTTGTGCCGTTGACAGGTTGGCCTCGTGTGTTCGGATTGTGACGTCTCGTTTTCTTAGCGCGTTCACTGACGCCACTACGTTTGCTCCCTTTGTCTGTCCGTGAGTGGCAGCAGCGGCGTTTATCGATAGCGAGTTCCAAAAACTGGCTCTGAGCAAAAAAAAAAGGTTCAAATGGCTCTGAGCACTATGGGACTTAACATCAATGGTCATCAGTCCCCTAGAACTTAGAACTACTTAAACCTAACTAAACTAAGGACATCACACAACACCCAGTCATCACGAGGCAGAGATAATCCCTGACCCCGCCGGGAATCGAACCCGGGCGCGGGAAGCGAGACGCTACCGTGCACGACCACGAGCTGCGGACTCGATAGCGAGTACTGTGGTACTGTCCTTGGAGCGACCTCTTGTATTTCCGGGTCGTCGTGCGTCGGAGTTAGTTGGGACGGAGCAGCTGTGAGGTTCGACAGCGCCAGTACTCGCCGAGTGAGCTGGCGATACATGCACTGCCCGATGGAAGGATGCGGTCGCGGGAGGGCACGAGCACGTCGGGGTCCGGATTCAGCGAGTTCAAGTTGAATGGATCGTTATATTCGAGTTGTGCAACTTTTGCTTTTGTATGTGTCCGTCTGTCGAAGTGACCCCATGCCATCAAGCTGACAGTTGGCGGTTTTATACGCCGTCGTTTCTCTTGCCTGACTTGATTGGCAACGACCGACGGTTGGTCGTTCGGTCGGTCGTCTCAGTGGACGACGTGTATCTGGTCTTTCGACCGTTTCTGTGTTCTTAGCGTTCATGGCAGTTTGGTCTTAACCCTGACTGAGTACTAGGATTTGGTGGAGCGAAATTATGTAATTAAATGCTTGTTATTTGACGATGTTAACTGATATTCTATCGTGGTATTGGTTATCGCATCTTAGGTGGATTTTGTTTGAGTGCTGGCCGGCTTTTGAACTGCCCCTAGTTTGAGTTGCCATCCTGTTAAATGAGCATAACTCTTGGCTGCCTGTCTCACTGCTTACGCACGTGTAGGGACTTTTCTCAGGTCGATCCTTGGAGCACTGTCTGTGGATCACTCCCTTCTTTATTTGGTCCGATTGTGTCAATTGTTTAAAAATATTCCTTTTAAATTATTCCTATTGTTTGTGGCCTTCAGCTGACAAATAATTTGAATTCTTCTTAATAAGACAAAAGAAAAGTTCGCAGTAGGTATTAAATTCCATGGAGAAGAAATAAAAACTTTGAGGTTCGCCGATGACATTGTAATTCTGTCAGAGACAGCAAAGGTCTTGGAAGAGCTGTTGAACGGAATGGATTGTCTTGAAAGGAGGGTATAAGATGAACATCAACAAAAGCAAAACGAGGATAATGGAATGTAGTCGAATTAAGTCGGGTGATGCTGAGGGTATTCGATTAGGAAATGAGACGCTTAAAGTAGTAAAGGAGTTTTGCTATTTGGGGAGCAAAATAACTGATGATGGTCGAAGTAAAGAGGATATAAAATGTAGACTGGCAATGACAAGCAAAGCGTTTCGGAAGAAGAGAAATTTGTTAACATCGAGTATAGATTTAAGTGTCAGGAAGTCGTTTCTGGAGGTATTTACATGGAGTGTAGCCATGTATGGAAGTGAAACGTGGACGATAAACAGCTTAGACAAGAAGAGAATAGAAGCTTTCCAAATGTGATTAGATGGGTAGATCACATAACTAATGAGGAGGTATTAAATAGAATTGGGAAGAAGAGGAGCTTGTGGCACAACTTGACTAGAAGAAGGGATCGGTTGGTAGGTCATGTTCTGAGACATCGTGGGATCACCAATTTAGTACTGGAGGGCAGCGTGGAGGGTAAAAACTCGTAGAGGGAGACCAAGAGATGAATACACTAAGCAGATTCAGAAGGATGTAGGCTGCAGTAGGTACTGGGAGATGAAGAAGCTTGCACAGGATAGAGTAGCATGAGAGCTGCATCAAACCAGTCTTAAGACTGAAGACCACAACAACAACAACAACAACAGCAACAGCAACAACAACAACAACAAGTCCTTCAGCCGTCAGTGTAGTTTGTCTTACAGTCAATTTAAAAAAAAATGATTGTTTTAAAAATTTATTTCCTTAAATAAAGTGCATGTGTGTACTGAGCAACCAACGGTAACTGACTAGGCCCCGTCAACGCCTTCTCTGCGTTCCCTAAGTTCCACGTATCAGTAATGATGCCTCTAATTAAATTCCGTGCTGTAGTAAATGCTATCCAGCAATTTATTCCGTGGATTACGTAACGGGAAAAAAATCAAGGTGCTGCATTCTGCGACTGCAGGAAGACGACAGCTACGTGCCGCACAGTCATCTGATGATTTATCCCCCTTCCTACCCACCTCCCCAACCCTCACCACCAACCCCAACGGCCAGTTTGTTAACTGAATTAACGACCAGTGCCCCTTGCATACCTACCGGTCTCGTTTGACGATAGTTCCACACTACCATTTATCAGTTGGATATTCGTTTACACCGCAGATACATTTGCATACTCAATAGCGTCGTACAGTAAGTGCGTTAGTTAATAGCTTATCAAGTACTTGTTTGCACACTAACATTTTTCTCGTTATATTCCGCCGCATTAGATTAGTGAAGAGTGTAGTTACGTAATGTACGTTTATAGCCATGTCAGCATATACGTGTGTTTTTAATAACTTAAAAAAGAATCAGGTATACTAGCGCCGCTGTATTCTGGATATGAGAGTGAGACAGTTGGGCAATGCCTAACTAAAATTATTTCTAACTGGAAGCGCCTGTTCTGTTGCCATGTTAACAGGTACTGGGTGATTGAAAGTAGTAGAAAATAACAGAATCTGGCATTCGCAAAGTATTGCCAGTAGCACTATACAGTTGTGGCACCATTAAAAGGTGCTGCGCAGGAGCAAATGATTTTTTTGTAATTAAAATTTATATTGTGAAGATAGTTCTTTGTATTACCAGCGGGTGGCGCAAAAGAGATATTGGAACAGCTATCTGTTACCCTGAGGAGCACTTCTGTTAACACAGTTGTAGATCCACACATTTGTGAACAATATTACGTAGGTACACACAATGCTTACACAAATTTATAAGACGTTCTTTTAAGCAGGGTACTTAAAATGCCCATAAAACTAATTGATAACGTATTATTATTGTAGCCTGTAGCAGAAATTGGCCAGCTTCAGTTTTCTGCTTAATTTATTAATATTGATCAAGAGCAAAGTGGTTGCTCCGAAAACAAAAGCTGCTGCTTCCTCACTTACATTAAACAGCTGTTCCTAATCTCCGATTGCTGGCTGAATACACTCATAGAAAAAAATCGTAGTTCTAAGAAGTAGTTTTGCGACATAAATGAAAGTCGGTAAGCGTATTTCTACATCTGAAAGATGATGTCTATTCAAATGTTGCGTCAGTCGCATAAGAGTTGTGCTAGTAGTGCCACTAAGAGTATGCAAATCAGGTTTGTTTTAAATAACGGCTGTACGGTCGTGAACGTTAGTTACCTTTGAGACTGACCATAGTGAGTTGATGTTAGTGAGGAATGCCTTTAAGGCGGCGAAGACGCCATTATTAACACCTCACTGACTTTGGAGATGTCGTGTAATAGTGCTACGATAAGCTGGATGTTGCAGAAAGACTCGTCAGGAATGTAGCCACTGTACGTGATTGCTGGCAGCAGTAGTCACGTGAATTTACGGTTGCAAGAAGACCGGGCTCCGGACGATCACATGACTTGTACCGTTTGAAATTATTCTAAGAGCTCGTTTTTGTAAGGTGAAGATGGTTTTCATGTTTGCCTTATTATGGCCCCAGAGGGTTAGGCCATAGGTGATAGCAGAATGGATGTAGGCAAAGTAGACAGTTCAGCTACACTCTCTACTACACACAGTACTAATTATGCGTAATGCAAAGCAAGCAAAAATTAACTTGTTAGTGAGGTAGAGAATGTGGGCTTTCCAGTATAAATTTTCATCAATTTGCACACCTAAGAATTTTGTAGCAACTACCCTTTCGATTTGTTTATTTTGAATTTTGAGGTTCACATCATGATGAGACTTTGTTTTCCTGTTACGTATATAATTAGATTTTGAGGTATTGAAGGCTAGCCTGTTCAGTTCAAACCAGTTTTTTATGCATTCCAAATCAATGGTTTCAGATGTTGGCAGTACCCTATTTATGTCTGTTACAATAATATTTATGTCATCAGCAAACAAAGTTAGTGGGTACCACTGATTACGATCTTGATATCATTAATATATATATATATATATATATATATATATATATATATATATATATATATATATATAAGAGAGGTCCTAGACCGCTGCCCTGAGGTACTCTAATTGGTACAGTCTGCATGCCCGATCTCTGCACAATGCTTTGGATTTTATTGTTTCCTGAGGTAATTTCTACTACGTGTTTTCTATTGTGGAGATATGACTGAAACCATTTTAACGCAACTCCTTGTATACCTATAGCTTCTAGTTTGTCTAGCAAGATGTCATGATAAACTGTACCGAATGCCTTCAATAAGTCCAAGTTTATTCATACTGAACTGTTATTTCTGTCAAGTCCCAAGACAATATTCGATGAGTTGGGTAATTGTTGTTTCTGTCCTCATGCCTTTGCGAAAAGCATGTTGGTTTACAGACAAGAGATTGAATTTTTCAAGGTAATGTAATTACATTTTTAATGACAGTCTCTATTATTTTTGAAAATGCAGATAACAAAGCTATTGGTCTATAGTTTCCCACTTCATATATATTACCTTTTTTATACAGTGGTTTTATTTTTTAAATTTTTAATCCTTGTGGGAATGCCCCTTCCGATAATATGTTTTTGATATGTGAGAGTGGTTCTGCTATGACACTAACACATTTAACTATCACTGAACCTGGTACCTCGTCAATTCCGGAGCACATTTTATTCTTCATTGTTTTTATTATCTTAAGAACTTCCAATTTATTTGTGGGACACAGCAATATTGAATTACCACTTTGCTCTCTTTTAACTGTGATACTATTATTACTAGCAAAATTTTTACTCATATTGACTGGAGTGTTCAGGAAATAGTCATTTATGTAATTTCCTAGAGTACCATTTCTGAGTAACACGCCACGATCAACACAATGTGATCTTACCTTTTAACACTTTTGTTTGTTTCCTTTTTTATTATTGCTTTCGACTTGTTTGCTGTCCCTATGACTACTTTGTCATTGTGCATTGTTCCGGCTGTTTTCATTACTTTCTTATAAATTTTCTTATATACCCTTACATATTCTGCAAAGTGTTCGTCTTGGTTTTCTTTTCACGGTTAACTGAGAAGTTTTAGCTTTTGACTGGATACTCTGATAGCAGGTGTTATCCACTGGCTACTGTTCCTTGGAATGAATTGATTCTTGTCAGTTTTTTTTTTTTTTTTTTTGGAAAACACATCCCAAACATGGACATGAAAGTATTACAAAATGCATTGAATGAGTCAACAGTTGACGATTTTGAGTATACATCTTCTCAGGTTTCTTTTGCTAACGGTTGAATAAACATATTAACCTTTTCTGGGTAGAAGTGCCTTTTATATTCTCACTTGTATCTAACTACCTCAGGTACAGAAGAATTTATGCATGTTACTAGTGTGCTGTGGTCTGAAAGATCTAAGTTTACGTTTTGTCCCTCAGTAATACCTCAATATTTAGATGGTCTGTTTCAGATCTAACTTTATACTGCAGCCTAGCCCTAGTGTATATGCATACTCCACCATTTTTACAAACACTTCGGCAAAATTGAGATGCTAATTCAAAATTGCTTATATTTAAAAGACTTAATTCACTAACCCTGCACCAATGTTCTGATAGACAAATACAAGAGATATCTACAAAGTTGTTTATGGTGACTTCTAATTCTAACACTTTATTCTCGAGACACTGAATGTTTTGACTCGTTGTCTTGAAAGTTCCGCAAGTATTTATTGTTTTGTCAATACCTGGTGAAGTGCTGCTTTGTTGCTGATTTTTGACACTTATCTGTAATTTTTGTCAGGCTGATTTGTCACAGTCTCTTCCTTTTATTCGTTTGATGCCATAAAAATCATCACTAAGTAAAGCGGCTGTACCTATCCTTTGGCTCCTCTACAGGCAATGTTGATCAGCTGCTACTGTTGTTGGAAGTTCAGCGGCTGCCGCTGTTGGTGCTGTCGGTGACATGCTTTCTCGTAGAGTGACTGTGTCTGCTGTTTTTACTGACACTGTTTCTGCTGGTGGTGGGGCTGCTGCTGTAATTGATGTTGGTTTTTCCTCAGCTACTGATGGTTCTTCTGCTGTTGACGTAGGTCTAGTTGTTATTGCTATTTACATTGAGTGTTTACTTACTGTGAATGAGAGCGCAAGTAATAGCACCTAAATGCTCTGGAAGTGTGTTTATAACTAGCAGAATATACATTAGTGTTTCGTGTTTCCTAAGGATACCACGATGCAGTGTAAGTTTCCAAACAATAAAAAAAACTGGCAGAATGAAATTTTCACTCTGCGCAGAGTGTGCGCTTATGTGAAACATCGTGGCAGATTAAAATTATGTGCAGGACCTTTGCCTTTCATCGGAAGACAACTTACCCGCGAAAGGCAAAGGTCCCGAGTTAGAGCACGGTCCGTCACACAGTTTTAAACTGCCACGAAGTTTCAGTAAAAAAATTTTGGTTTATTAAATTTCCTTTTACCAGTAACTGAATATTCGTTATTTCCACCAGAGCCACGACTGTAGCGTCTAGTTGCACGTGGTCCAGGTAAGTTCCTGTAACGCCTCCATCTGGTGATGAGCCAGCAATGACATGAAAAATGTGTAATTTTACAGAAGACAGATCGTATCAAAACTCCAGAGAAGTATCTGTCTTACGCATTATGCCAAAATAAATCACCAACAAGGGAAGTTATCTTAACAGCGATGTTCCCGCTACGGAACGACTTTAAAGCGCTGTCGTCTGCGTATGATAACCAGAGAGATAGCATCTCAGCAAGCGCCCATATCGCAAGCAGGGTGTGCAGAAACGCTCCAGCGCCGAGATTTAGCGAAACGCGATGTAGGAAACCGGCCCCCTGAGGTTTCGCCGTGTGTTGCATCCGCTGCTGCCTTGTACGGTGCCGGCTGCCCGCTTCCGACGCTGCGGCGGCGGTAGAGACAGCAGCTGCCAGTATTGAGGACTTTCACGGAACAGCAGCGTCCTCGACACACTTGTGCCGCTGCAGTCTCGCTGCGAACCAACCGCCTGTCGCCGGCCAGCCGCCGCGTCATCTCGCAAAGTTCTGCGCTCTTCTGCTGCTCGCACGCCCACGCGACTTCGACACTCGCCGTTGACAGTGGCAAATTCATCTCATTTGGCGATCACCCCTCTTCCATTTCCGTCATACTTATAGGATTTGAAGCTCAGTGTCCGGGCATCATAGCCGGCCGAGGTTGCCGATACGGTCGCAGTTTCGAATCCTGCCTCGGGCGTGGACGTGTGTGATGTCCTTAGGTTAGTTAGGTTTAAGTAGTTTCAAGTTCTAGGGGACTGATGACCTCAGTAGTTAAGTCCCACAGTGCTCAGACCCATTTGAGCCGGGCATCATAACCGGGATACTCGAAACATTCAATAAAATCGTTTTCGAAAATTTAAAGCTACGAGCGCGGTTAACTGCAAAAAATCTCGAATACACGCAGCTTTTTATTTTATGTATACAGGGTGAGTCACTAACTATTGTCACCTAGAATGACTCCGAAAGCATGAGAGGAGCTGAGAAGTTTGTGGGACAATAGTTGCATGGGACTACGGGTACCACAACATGACGTTGGTTTTTTGTTGCTGGGTGAGGTCGCTTCAGAGATATGAAGTTCAACTTCGTTTTTTGAAATGGTTCAAATGGCTCTGAGCACTATGGGACTTAACATCTGAGATCATCAGTCCCCTAGAACGTAGAACTACTTAAACCTAACTAACGTAAGGACATCACACACATCCATGCCCGAGGCAGGATTGGAACCTGCGACCGTAGCTGTCGCGCGGTTCCAGGCTGTAGCGCCTAGAACCGCTAGGCCACACCGGCCGGCTGACAATTCTCTCTCGCTTTTCAGGTGTAGTTGGAACGGCTTCAAACCATTTCTTTTACGAATCCCCCCTCCGCGTCCAATCCAACGATTTGGGAATTGTCTCTGCAACTCATTTCTAGCCATCAGCGAAAAATGTGCCGGACAGCCATCGTGTTCAGACCACATTCTGTTCGTTGTTCCTACAGGTATTTCTTCCAATAACAGACGTAATGTTTCTTGCCGGAGTGTGGTGTACTTTCTGCCATTAACATTTCCTTCGACCAAATAGGGGCCTATAATTCTGTCCACTAGAATCCCCCACCATGCTTTCACCGACCATGGTTTTTGGTGTGCTACTTGCCGTAACAAACATGGATTTTCAGTTGCCCAGTAATACATGTTATAGAAATTAACATTTCCATGGTTCGTGAATGTAGCCTCGCCAGTAAATAAAATCAAATTAATAAATGTCTCATTCCTCTGAATCTGAAGTTGAGCTCATCGGCACATTTCAATGGGACTCATACAATGGGTACCAGTTAATTCTTGGTGGAGACTGATATGGTATGGATGATATTTAAGACGATGCAGAACACGAACAACACTGCTCTGGCTCATGCCAGATTGCCTTGCAATTTGACGCGAACTAACGTAAGGATCTCGAACCACAGTGGCAAGAATAAAAATTCTCGTTTGCTCCTTACTAACTTTTACTAACCTTCCTTTGCCGGATATGTTTCCGATGCGTTCAAGATCCAGTTCTTCTCAATTTATGATATACATATTTAAATGTACGACGTGCAGGATGACTACATTAAGGATATCTTTCAGCGTACAAGTCTCTAGCTTTCACTGAATTTCGTTGGGATTCTCCGTGAATGAGAACCACATCGACTTGTTCTTCGAAGGAATACATTATTCGAATTCGCTTGATTCGACGATACTCGTCTTACCGTTCCTGTTAGAGTTGTATTGCGAAACCGTCGAATGGTGTTCACATGTCAATGGCGCATTAGATGGATACGCCGTATTCGGCAAATATTTACTATTTGCACGATATACGGGAGGTAACTGTCAGTGCATGTACTTCAATAAGTGCCATGATTGCAGCACTGCGTTGAAACCAATGGGCATCATTTCGAACACCTTCTGTAAATGGACGTTCGTGCCACCTTTGTGACCTTCTTTGACCTTCAAAGACCTGACTGTTACAGTTCATTTGATCCGTCTCGATAGCCGCTATCAGACAATAAGTACCAAACTACAGCATCCCATTAAAAAATGAAAAAAGAAAAAAAAAGTTGATCTACATATCTCTGAACCGACCCCACCTAGCAACAAAAAACCAACATCATGTTATGGCCCCCGTTGTCCCATCATGCAACATTTGTCCCACAAACTTTCCAGCTACTGTCATTATTTCGGAGTTATTCTAGGTGGCAATAGTTAGTGACTCACCCTGTATATGATGTGGCCATATGTCAAACGCCTGAATAACCACATTTTGAACCGCAGACCTCTGCGAGAGTAAGGGAAGAGTGTCAGTGACGTACCGGTTGGTACAGACAGAGATGTAGAGCTACTCGTATGCTGACTGTCGGCAGCTGCGCGAGATTTCCCGGTTTCCATGGCGCGAAACACCCGATAGAGGTGGTTCCACACACTCTCGATTGAGTTTCTATCCGGATGGTTTGGTGACCAGGGGAGTACCGTAAAATCATTCCGATGCTCTTCGAACCACGCATGTGCACCCCGAGCTGTGTGGCACGTTGCATTGTCCTGCTGGTAGTTACCATCGTGCCGAGGAGAAACAAACTGCCTTTAGGAGTTTACAAGGTGCACAAGTATAGATAATACTTTTGTTGATCTACTCTACCTTCCAGGATGACGAAATCATCCAGGGTATGCCGCGGAAACATTAGCTACAACACAACGCCCCCTCCTCCGGCCTGGATCCTTCAGACTGTTATTACACGGAGTTTGGTTTCAGACGTTTCGCGCCGATGGAGCATAAAAAGTGATTCTTCTGAAAAAGCCACCTGTCACCACTCAGTCGACGTCCAGTCGCGGTATTGTGGTACTGGCGTGGAAATTCCAGCCTTCGACGACGATGAAATCAGCAGGGGTGCATGAAGCAGGCCTGCTGTGGAGGAGCGTACGCCACAACGTTCGCTGCACGGTCATTGAGGAGACACTGTTGGTAGCACCTTCGTTCATCTCGTCAATTGGTTAACACAGCCCGTCCTTTCGGCGATACACATCACTGTAGCCACCGTTCTCCCTGTCATCTGTGGCCCATGACGCAGCACATTTGCCTCGGCGCCGGTATGGATACCCCATTTTGGCATGGTGACAAGCGAACAGTATACAGAATTGCCTCCGTCCATGGCACGAAAGCGATTTATCGTACCGTTTTGGCCGTCAGATAAATCGCTTCGCTTCTGCACTACCAAAGCGACTGCACTGTTTTCCGCGTACCCACTGCCACTCTTTATATACTCTCCACTGCTAGTGATGCCACATGCCATCTGTTGTTGCACATTGACGTCGGGCATAGGCGATTGTCATATTAATGTTTGTGAACTATACAGGGTGAGTCACCTAACGTTACCGCTGGATATATTTCGTAAGCCACATCAAATACTGACGAATCGATTCTACAGACCGAACGTGAGGAGAGGGGCTAGTGTAATTGGTTAATACAAACCATACAAAAATGCACGGAAGTATGTTTCTTAACATAAACCTACGTTTTTTTTTTAAATGGAACCACGTTAGTATTGTTAGCACATCTGAACATATAAACAAATACGTAACCAGTGCCGTTTGTTGCATTGTTAAATGTTAATTACATCCGGAGATACTGTAACCTAAAGTTGACGCTCGAGTACCACTCCTCCGCTGTTCGATCGTGTGTATCGGAGAGCACCGAATTGCGTAGGAATCCAAAGGGAACGGTGATGGACCTTAGGTACAGAAGAGACTGGAACAGCACATTACGTCCACATGCTAACACCTTTTTATTGGTCTTTTTCACTGACGCACATGTACATTACCATGAGGGGTGAGGTACACGAACACACGTGGTTTACGTTTTCAATTACGGAGTGGAATAGAGTGTGTCCCGACATGTCAGGGCAATAGATGTTCAATGTGGTGGCCATCATTTGCTGCACACAATTGCAATCTCTGGCGTAATGAATGTCGTACACGCCGCAGTACATCTGGTGTAATGTCGCCGCAGGCTGCCACAATACGTTCTTTCATATCACACATTCTCCTTTAACGTACCCCACAGAAAGAAGTCCAGAGGTGTAAGATCAGGAGAACGGGCTGGCTAATTTATGCGTTCTCCACGTCCTGTGAAACGCCCGTCGAACATCCTGTCAAGGGTCAGCCTAGTGCTAATTGCGGAATGTGCAGGTGCACCATCATGCTGATACCACATATGTCGACGCGTTTCCTGTGGGACATTTTCGAGCAACGTCGGCAGATCATTCTGTAGAAACGCGGTGTATGTTGCAGTTGTTTGGGCCCTGCAATGAAGTGAGGGCCAATGAGGTGGTCGCCAATGATTCCGCACCATACATTTACAGTCCACGGTCGCTGCCGCTCTACCTGTCTGAGCCAGCGAGGATTGTCCACGGACCAGTAATGCATGTTCCGTAGATTCACTGCCCCGTGGTTTGTGAAACCCGCTTCATCGATAAATAGGTAGAACTGCAACGCATTCTCTGTTAATGCCCACTGACAGAATTGCACTCGATGATTAAAGTCATCACCATGTAATTGCTGATGTGGCGACACATGAAACGGGAGAAAGCGGTGACGCTGCAGTATGCGCATGACACTACTTTGACTCAGTCCACAGGCTCTCGCAATGTCCCGTGTACTCATGTGTGGGTTCATGGCAACAGCAGCTAACACACCAACTGCACCCGCTTCGCCTGTGACTGGCCTCTTACAGACCCGTTTGCGTGCTACGACCATACCTGTTGCATACAGTTGGCGGTAGATGTTTTGCAATGTGCGGCTCGTTGGATGCTCTCTGTCCGGGTACCGTTCTGCATACACCCTGCAGGCTTCAGCTGCATTTCGTCGACACTCGCCATAGATGAGTATCATCTCCACCTTTTCAGAGTTCGAATACACCATGGTCACAGTTCCTACAACACTACACTATCACAGACGTCTGTTAACACGGTGTACTACAGTTGGTCTGCGTGCGGAGACGAATGCAGAATAACAATAGCAGCAAGCGCTACATGCGGACACTGCGACAGCTAGACCAAACCACAACAGTGCACTACAGCCACACTCGTAAACACGGTCGTCACCGTAAACATGTCCCTGCAGATGCTGCTCGCCGACCGTGGCCCGTGTTTGTTACAACACGCAACTGAGCGTCGGAAGTTTCAAGCGTAAACTTTAGGTTGCAGTATATCCGGATGTAATTAACATTTTACAATGCAACAAACGGGACTGATTACGTATTTGTTTATATGTTCAGATGTGCTAGCAAAACTAACTTGGTTCCATTTTAAAAAACGTAGGTTTGTGTTAAAAAACATACTTATGTGCATTTTTGTATGGTTCGTTTAAAAAATTACACTAGCCCCTCTCCTCACGTTCGGTCTGTGGAATCGGTTCGTCAGTATTTGATGTGGTTTACGAAATATATCCAGCGGTAACGTTAGGTGTCTCGCCCTGTATATAAAATTCAAATAAACCTTATAAAACATGTTGCCATTACAAGACTAGCTAGATTAATGTCATATGGACACAGGATTTTTAAAAAGAAATTTAAATGTCTATCGGCTGGCTGAAATATAATGATATACAACTTTGAAGATATGTTGATATAAATCTTAACCATTATAACAGATTCTAAATGAAGACTTGCGAAAAACAAAGTGAAAATAAGTGACAATACCAGCGTAGATCTTGTATCCATAAGAATACTCGTATTATATTTGGGCGACTCTGTAAGTAGGTCAATTTATTTGCGTTAACAGGCTTGGAAATCCTCAAAGTAGATGGGAGTAGCACAGTCGATAATCACTTGCTTCGGGTCGCTACCACCCTGGAACGAAAGTGAAACGTAAACTAGGAAAAGGGAAGAAGAGAATAGAGACTTTTCATATGCGGTGGTAAGAAGAATGCTGAAGATTACATGGGTGGATTGGATGAGCAAGGGAGAAGTACTGAATCGAATTTGGCGAGAACAGAGCTTTACGGCCCGACTTGAGTAAAAGAAGGGGTCGGGCTGCAGGACAAACCTTGAAACATTAACGGGCAGTCGATCTGATAACAAAATCAGGTATGTTTGTGGGATAAGAACTTAGAGAGAGATCGAAGCATAAATGCCGTGGTTTGGTAGAAATGGGTTTAGATTGCAGTTTAAGCAGAGGGGACAGTGCTCCACGGATACAAATCAAACGACTCTTCGTACTGAAGACCGCAACAAGAACCAGTCTTGGACTGATATGCAGTGCATTGTACACTAATCCGCCAGACCATTAGATCACCTTTCTAGTGGCGATGTCTCCACCTTTGCCATGGATAAGAGCGGCGACGCGTCCCTGCATGAAAGCAATGAGGCTTTCGTAGGTTGCTTTCTGGACGCACAACGCACCTAATTCCCGTAAATTTCGGGGAGAGGGCGATGAGCTCTGACGCCACGTTCAATCGGGTTCAGATCTGGTGAGTTGGGGGGTGGGGGGGGGGGGGTGGACATCAATTAGAACTCCGCACTGTACTCCTCGAACCACTCCATCACACACATGGCCGTGTGACATGCCGCATTGTCTTGATAGAAAAATGCCACTGCCATCGCAAAACAAGATCGTCATGAAGGGTTACACGTGGTCTGCAACCAGCGTGCGATACTCATTGGCTGTCATGGTGCCTTGTACGAACTCCCCTGGACCTCTAGATGCCCACGTGAAGGTTCCCCGGAACATAATGGAGCCACCGCCAGCTCGTCTCCGACCCGCAGTACAGGTGCCAACAGGCTGTTTCTGTGAAAGGCGACGGATTAGTGCCCTCCCATCGGCGTGATGATAAAGGTATTGAAATTCATCAGACTAATCAACGCTCTGCCACTGCGCCAGCGTCGAATGCCGACGGTGAAATTCCCATTTCAGTCGTAGTTGCCGATGTCGTGGTGTTAACATTGGCACATGCATGGGTCTTCTTCTGCGGAGGCCCATCGTTAGGAGAGTTCGGTGCACTGTCTGTTCAGACGCACTTGTACTCTGCCCAGCGTTAAAGTCTGATGTTGGTTCCGCCATAGTTCGCCGCCTGTCCTGTTTCACCAGTCTTTCCAGCCTATTACGTCCGACACCTGTAATGAGGGATGGCCGCCCGACCCCACGACCTCTCGATGTGGTTTCACCTTGGTTTCGCCACATGTCAAAGACACTCACCAGAGTACTCGTCGAACACCCGACAAGTCTTGAAGTTTCCGAAATGCCGAGCCTCCGGGCCATCACAATCGGCCCTCGGTCAAACTCGGACAGATCGCGCGCCTTCCCCGTTCTACACACGCACAGCACGCACACTGATGCCGCATGCACCTTGCGTGTGTCTCACTAGCAGTCATACATCGCCAGCTGACACTGCTGTCGCCTGGAGGAATTTATGTCGATAGCAGGTCGGTGGTCATAATGTTCTGGCTGATCAGTGTACACTGGCACCGTAGTTGCCAGTCTGTTTTGTATTCGCTGTGCTGAGTTTTGTGTGATGTGGCAATTCCTTGCGCCACACCTGCTTTCGGATACACAGACACACGACATATGCTCTGTGCTGCCTGCTATCGAGGTCAGGCTAGGTTGGCAGCCCGGGAACACCGTCGGTTTCGGTCGAGTACTTTCAATTTGAATCGATTGCCTTAGCCCAGCTCACCGTTCGTGCCAAGTATTCAAACAGTATGCGAATATTAGGTGTCTGGCCGCCGAGGTAGTAAGCTGCGACGTCGGGTAGTGGAAGGAATTTTTATCACGATCATTTGGTTGAATATCGAAGGAGAGATGGCGGCGTACAGTTTATCTACATCTTCACTCAGCAAACCACCGTACACTGCATGGCGAAGTGACGTTCTACCACTGCTAGCCATTTTCTCTCCTATTCCAGTAACGACAGAGAAACGACTTTCTAAAAGCCTCCGTACCAGCCCTACCTTCTCTCATCTTATCTTCATGGTCTTTAGGCAAAATTTATATTGGCGGTAGTAAAATCATTCTGCAGTTGGCCTGAAATGCCGGTGCCATGCGGAAAGGGCATCGTCCTCCTTCGAGGGATTCCCATTTGAGTTTCCGAAGCATTTGCGTAATACTTGCGTGTCGTTTGAACCTATCGGTAACGAACCTAGCAGCCTATCTCTGAACTGCTTCGACGTCTTCCTTTAATCCGGCCTGGTGCGGATCCCAAACACTCCAGCATTACTCGATAATGGGTCACAAAAATGGTTCAAATGGCTCTGAGCACTATGGGACTTAACTTCTAAGGTCGTCAGTCCCCTAGAACTTAGAACTACTTAAACCTAACTAACCTAAGGACATCACACACATCCATGCCTGAGGCAGGATTCGAACCTGCGACCGTAGCAGTCACGCGGTAATGGGTCACTGCAGCAGTACTCGAGCAGTACTCAATAATGGGTCACAAAAATGGTTCAAATGGCTCTGTGCACTATGGGACTTAACATCTGTGGTCATCAGTTCCCTAGAACTTAAAACTACTTAAACCTAACTAACCTAAGGACATCACACACATGCATGCCCGAGGCAGGGTTCGAACCTGCGACCGTAGCAGTCAGGCAGTAATGGGTCACATTAGCGTCCTGTGTTCGGTCTCCTTTATAGATGAACCGCACTTTCCTAAAATTCTCCCAATAAACCGAAATCGATCATTCACCTTCCCTACTACAATCCTTACATGCTTTTTCTGTTTCATATTGCTGTGTCACGTTACGCCCAGATATTTAATCGACTTGACCGTGTCAATAAGTGCACTACTAATGCTTCATTCGAACATTATGGTTTGTTTCTCCTATTCATCTGTATTAACTTAAATGTTTCTACTTTTAGAGCTAGCTGCTATTCATCATACCCACTAGAAATTTTGTGTAAGTCATCTTTTATCCTGGTACAGTCACTTAAAGCCGACACCTTCCCGGACGCCACAACATCATCAGCAAACAGCCGCAGATTCCTGCTTACCTGTCCGCCAGGTCATTTAAATATAAAGAGAATAACAGCGCACTTTCGTGGGTCGCTGCTGATAACACCCTTCACTCTGATGAAAAGCCATCGTCAAGGACAACGTACTGGTGTCTGTTACTTAACAAGTCGTAACATATTTGGGGACCTAAATCGTGTGCTCGGACTTTAGTTAACAATCCCACTAGCGTTGTTAATTAAAATCAGCACTTCTCCGCTGTCTGTTGATGGTATTTATTATTGCTTAACAGTCGGTTTTGATGACAGGACGTGTTTCATTTATGATGCAAATGCTTTACCCGGCATTGTACCCAAATCAGGAAACCCACAGGCAGGATCCGATTGCCCCATGATCCTTGGGCCCGTTGCTCGGACACTGTGGCAGACGGCTTATCACGTTTACCCGAAGTTTAGGATCGGCCTTGCGAAAAAAACGGCTGAGCTTAAACGCAAAGTGAAACGCTTCCTCGTAGCAAGCGGCAGTGCATCAACTGACCTATTCAGATACGTTGCTCGATTTCAGTCTGCAGTTGTTAAACAGGGCTCGTAATACTGCCTTACATGCATTTGCGGTGTGTGCTCTTGATGTTAGTGCGGTTTGTCTTAGCGAAACCAAAAATAAACTACAACAAAGCAGTTGAGTTTGCTGTCCCTATCTGTTACCGCTTCTCCTGACCGTGACAGCATCAGAGATCGAACCTGCAACAGGTGTTTCAGCCATATGAAGCTAAGGAAAAGGAGATATGGGGAAGACTACAAACACGTAAGATAAAAAGCAGTAAGTGTATCCAGTAATGAAATATTGTCTATTTAAATCATAATGCCTTTCACAGCTTGGGACGACAACAGTCCAAAGTTCCGGGCCGGTCGGTGTAGCCGAGCAGTTCTAGGCGCTACAGTCTGGAACAGCGCGACCGCTACGGTCGGAGGCTCGAATCCTGCCTCGGGCATGGATGTGTGTGATGTCCTTACGATAGTTAGGTTTAAGTAGTTCTAAGTTCTAGGGGACTGATGATCTCAGAAGTTAAGTCCCATAGTGCTCAGAGCCATTTTGAACCATAGTCCTGGATTACTGGTCGTGCAGCCAATCCTCCACGGGGGTTAGAAGTTACAAGAGAAGAACAGTCAAACAAGAAATAATTTTTCGTCCAACTTGTAGAGAGACGTAAGCAGTGAAACTTGACAAAAACCTTCTTAAGAGGGACGTTCATAAAAACAAACTCTGTTTAAAAGATGCACCAAATCCACAATTTTGAATGGATGGCAATGACATTTTGTGCCACAATTTACAAGAAATTAACTCATTTACTGTTAAGCTCATTGAACTACATGTACTTAACTTTTTATGGAATTTAAAACTTTCATTTTCAAAAAATAATATGTGCACCTTTTTCTCAGAAATGTTTCAGGATATTTCTACAAAATTTTCTGTGTTTAGTCTCTTTCCTGCGGTTAGCTTCTCTAATGATGGTTTGTTAATATATCGAATACGAGAATTTTAATAATTTTAAATTGTAATTCTGTAAGTGTAATGTTCATGCAAAATTCCAAGAACTTTGCCCCCATACGTCAACTTACACTCACAAGTTCAAAAATTGCTTTTGGCGGTTTATAGAAATAAGTGGATAAAATTTCATAATTCTAGCCTTTATGCATTGTGGCAAAAAGGTACATAAACCTAAAAAAAATCATTTTCAGAAGTGCAATTTAAAATTCAACGTAACGTTTTTTTTTTTTTTTTTTTTTTTTTTTTTTTTTTCATGCAACCTCTTCAGAACGCCCCAGATTTGTGCTCAGGGTCCTCTTCCACTTCAAGGTTTCTGTTCTGGTTTCTCGTTTTCTGCCTTCTTACGTTTACCACTTCTTCAAATCACTTTTCAGCTGCTGAGAGGCGCTGTAAATCTGTCTCAAGCTGTCTTGAATGATATTTCCTATCTTGAAGTCCATTCTCTGTAATACCTTCATCCTCCTACGTTCCCATCATAGCATACAAGAACTGCATCAGTAAGTTGCAATTTTGACAACTGTAGCATATGAAAATTAGGTTTCAGGGTGAGTGAAATTAGAGGATCATTTGGATTCTGTGTTTTATCATGAACACCCTTTTTTAGAAGTTTAGGATCGACTAGAAACCTGTAATCGGGCTTGGCAAGATTCAGTCCACAGTTTGTAAGCCTCTCCTTGTGAATGTAGGGGTTCTTACCCCTCTAAGCCTGCAGATGTTGAAGTGTTGCTTCAAAAAGTAGGCGTGGCAGGGAAGTCGCGTCACGCATTTAATTCTATTTCAGGCACTTTGGATGTGATTTCATGATTGAAACTTCCTCCAAGAGCTCTGCCAATAAACGGAAAAATAAATTGATAGTCGACATTTTCGGCCAATTTCATGAACGTACTGCCTTAAGAAAAAGACTGGAGATATTATTGTTGAGCATGAGATGTACGAGATTTGAAAACAGATGGCGACAAAGGCGGCAAGTCTGACCCCATCAGCACCTGTGAGAGGTGTGTACTGTGTAGCCAGTTCGCGGAGAAGGCCGAGCGCCCGAGAAGTTATGGCGATTCAATAAGGCGCGTGCATACTCTTGCAGCACGACCGGGTTCCTACCGATGTGACTCTACACACGACTGTCTCCAATAGCAACCATTGTGTTGCACGATAACGCCCGCCCCCAGGCAGCCAGCACCCATAGCCACCACAGCGCAGCAAAATAGAGTTACGCGGTTGAGGCCACGGGCAGTGTAGGTGGGGCTGGGTGGAGTTCTTTTGTCTGCACTTTGGGGCTATACTTTATTTACTTACAGCAAATACACTTATTTTTAAAGAAAAGTACAGGAATTCGGAAGAGGGGAATTATAAATTTATGGTATAATTTAAGAAGAGAACAAAAGAAGACAGGACAGAGGTGATATAGATATCCTTTCACCAACACCACCTTGGGAAGGGGACTTGGTACTGAACTTTAAGCCCAGCGTCCATATGTGGTGCTACCCATTTTAGCATTATTACCATGAACATCGCTCTTCGGGAAAACTTGATTTGTTCAGTCCATGCGGATCAAATCTATGTCGGTATTGTCTGTTAGAGTGGGGTGTGAGCTGATGTTTGTTAAGTTACATAACAACTACTACTACTAGGTTGGTTAGTAAGCTTGTTCTGCATGGCTTTGGAACAAGACTGTGCCTCTGTGTAATATAAATTACATACTGTTCTTACATAGCTGTAGGAGAAACACCAAACCACCATTAACCTGTTATTAATCTTGTAAAAACATTTTTAGAATAAAAGTAGACTTTTTTGAGTAGTGGACCTATTAATTTTGTATAATTGCGTAATGTGCGTGATCTGTTTCTGTTGTGTATTTATGCTGTTTGGTTTTGCTTGCTTACTTTATATTATTCGTGTCCGGTTCTTGTCGCCTGTGAGTGGCACACCATTCGTCATGGATGCTTTGGACAGTTGGCCATGTTACATCAACTAATCCCTCCAGTTCATAGAAGCTCTTCTTAGAGCAACTGAGAACACAGGAGCGGGAAGATGACGTAATGTGGTGTGAGATACTGGTGACAGATGGTTTATTAGGTACGTGTATCGTGAGAAAGGCAGCCAAAATTGTGCCCCTACTCCACAACTGGCTGCATTCGGAAGTAGCACGCCAAAATTATATACTTCTGATATCAGTATTAAAATAACTGATCAGTGAATTTACTTGAAATTCATATAAAAAAATCCCTCATTAGCATTATTTGAAAAGTGTTCATTTCCAGCAGAATAATAAACAACTGCTAAACGAAAAAGCAGACGAAACACTTCGGACATCTTCGTATTGTGCCTAACTCCGATCGATGGCGGGCGAAGTGGTTCGGCTGTAAGAACAGGGCTGGTTCGGCACTCTTGGAAGACAGACATGCTGTCTGCCTTGATCGATATCGGTTAATGACTTAATCGGAAACTTCTGATTATTTGGATACGTAACTGAGAAAGTTTGATAGTAATTACGCAAATATGCAGTTCATTGTTTTGTTTATTTTCTATAAGAGTATGAAGCAAGGAATTTCTTTGTGATTCATAAAGTGGTAAATAATTGTGAATTTTCTCGTATTCTACTAGTAAAAAGCGAGTGGGATGCCATATAAAGCACCTTTTTGCAAATTTAATTACTCGTCCAGTATCAGTTCCTCGCTGAGAGTTTATAACAGCCTCAAGGTAGCGCATGGGACAACAACTATAGAAGACTGCAGAGTGGTAAACATTAATTAGAAGTTATGCAATCCACTCAGGGCGGTGGAAGCAAATAGGCACATCGCGTGCAGAGCAGTCTTAATACAAATGAGATCAGTGCAACGTCATCTGTGGTAACACAGAGGAGGTATGAAAGAGAGAAATTTCCGAGAGAAGGGACTTACCATACGCAAGTATATATCATCCTTTCTCTCACCCTCTCACCTCTTCAACTTACCGTAACGTCGACAGTTTCTTCCTCCCATTCAGTCGCATCTCCACGCCGACCCCACTTACTGTGTTGATTCCAGGCAACCGGCTGGCAGCCATACACTGATCAGCCACAACATATGACTACCGACCTGCTATCGATATAAACCCGTGCACGCGATAGCAACGTCACCGGCGAGGAATGACTACAAGTCAGATTCTCGCACGGTGTATGTTATATCAGCGAGTGTGCTGTCCGTGTGTAGAATGGGGAAGATGCGCGATCTATCTGGATTTGTCAGAGGACAGATTGTGATGGCCCGGAGGCTCGACACGAGCATTTGGGAAACTGCACGACATGTCGGGCGTTCGAGGAGTGTTGTGGTGAGTGTTTCAACATGTGGCGAAAACCAAGGTGCAACATCGTCCGGATGTTGTAGGGTTGTGTGGCCACCCCTCATTACAGATGTCTGGTGCCGTAGGCTGCACAGACTGGTGAAACAGGACAGGCAGAGAACTAACATCAGTTAGTGTGTCTGAACACAGTGCATCGAACACTCCTCACGATGAACCTCCGCAGCCGACGCTCCCATTTATGTGCCAATGTTAACATCGGCAACTACTACTGAAATGGGCACGTGACCATCGCCATTGGACTTTGGAGCAATGGCAAAGTGTTGCATGGTCTGATGAACCCCAATAACTTCTTCATCATGCCAATGTATGTGTCCAGATCCGCTGTCTTCCAGGAGAACACCTCCTTGACAATGATACTGCGGAACGGAAACAAGCTGGCGGCAGCTCCATTAGGCTGTGGGCAACATTCACGTGGGCATCTGTGGGTCGAGATGAGCTCTTGCAAGACACCATGACGGCAAGAAGTACCGTACACTGGTTGTAAACCACGTACACTCGTTCGTGACGATCATGTTGCCTGACGGCAGTGACATGTTTCAGCAAGATAATGCGCCACGTCACGAGGCCAGGAGTGTAGTAAAGTAGTTCGAGGAACACAGTGGCAAGTTCCAATTGATGTGCTGGCCCGATAACCCGCCAGATCTGAACTCGATCGAACACATCTGTGATGTGGTTGATAGTGTCGTCAGAGCTCTTCGCCCCCCTCCCCGGAATTTACGGGAATTAGGTGAATTGTATGTGCAGATGTGGAGACAATCCCCCCCCCCTCCCCCCAGGGACCAACGAAGCCGTCCTTGTTTCCATACCACGACGCGTTGTCGCTATTACCCATCCCAAAGGTGGACATACCGGTTATTGGGTAGGTGGCTGATCAGTGTACGCCACTTGCCACGTCTTACCTCAGCCGTGTCTTTTAATGGGGACTATGACTGCATACGTCTACCGAGGTGCCGTTCTTGGTGTGTCTGCGTGTTCTTAAGCCCTCTCTTTCTCAGAGATTTTGTTCGGCCGTACTGGAGTCGCTCACATCTTGACTAGTGTGTTTGATAACTAGACGTAAGGACTGCACCTTGTCCCTGAAAGCGGAGGAGACAGTGCAGTCTATTACAAAGTATAACATACGTGCGCTGCTTCGATGATTACGCCGTTTCGGCGAAATGAGCTGCCAGTTTCCGAAAAATATGCAGGACGCGTTTTTAGGCAGACGACTTCCCGCACTGGAGGAAGGGACGCTCGGTGAACAGAGGAGGGATGAAGACGTAGAAGGGTGGAGTGGGGATTGGATGGGGAAAGGGGGGGGGGGGGAGACATCGCAGACGACTGGAGTCGGCGTGTGCGCTCGTGCGTCCTGAGCAGCGGGAAAGCGGAAAACTCCGAGCAGCGTGGATGTCATTTTCACCCACCGACTGCCGGTGGCGTAGCGCACGCCAGCTACTTAGGTCCCTCTGACACGGCGAAAATTTTCTGTAAACTTGCTGGCTCGTGCGACAACTCCTAAACCGGTCATGGCAAGACCATGTGAACGATCAACTATCGGTTAAATTAACACATGTTAGCATTATCAGTATACAGTCATAGCTACAGCTGAGGCGTAATTTGCATGCTGTTCTTACTCCTCGATTTTTGCCCAATTGTAAACACCTCTCCAAATTTGCTGAGCAAGTGAGAGTTTTCACACAGTCAGCAGTTTAAGCGCAGTATGATTCAATTGGGTCTGACGCATTCTCATTGGTTCCGGTGACTTACAGCTAGTAACAACCTTTCATTCAGTGGTGCATCTACCAGAACTAACTTGTAAACCCCGATTCTGCAACTTAATGACAAAATTTTTTCCAAAAATCTTAATTGTAAAATCCGGGCACACCAACTTCACCGAATTTCGCCTTCAGAATCTGAATGGCACGGAGTCTCAGATGCCTCCATTTACATTTGATTAGGCTCTACCTCAGTATTCACTGAAAGCAGAGAACTATAGATTATTGAAGCCTCGAGATTTAATGATACTTTTTAAAGCAAATGCCAATACAATTAATGTGTTTATCTGCTCGTATCTACGTCGTGTTCTGACATAATGCAAACTGTTAGTAATTGTTATTTATTTCCCCCAGAATACAGCATAAGAGCTTTCCGTTAACGTCTAAATGCTAATAGCCTACAGTAGCGTCAATGAGAAAAGTTTTTAAATGAACACACTGTCATTTGGTTATATTGTTGTTTACTGAATGACGACCCAGATTTCGGCCTTTTATGCCATTTTCAAGTGACTGAGTTTATGTCATGAACATATATTGCAGGACATCAAGCTCAAAATCGGCCACAAATTAAGAAAAATATTAGCTCCCCATAAATTTCCAGACGTAAAATCATCATCTTGTAAAAAGATTTAGCATCTTTTACAAGATGATGATTTTACATTGACATGTGTTAATGACAAACTCAATCACTTGAAAATGGCATAAAAGGCCGAAACTTGGGTCGTAACTAAATAAGCAACAATACAGTCAAATGGCGGTATGTTCAGTTAAAAATTATTTTATGGCTGTTACTCAGAACTGCTACCACTTTTCTCGTAAAACAGATTTTTATGTTTCTATTATTGCTCATGCATAATTGTCTATCTCTCATTCAGCAGCTGATAAAAAGTATCACGTATTAGGGACAGTCAAATCAAATGCTACCGCTCGAATTTGATGTTCATTATAGAAATCGGCCTCTGCCGTTGCTGATTTAATCGTGATCAATATTACTGAAACACATGAAAATCAATGTGGCCGCTTTCGTTCCAGATGTCGTAATTAGATATTTGTACTACTGGAATACAAGGAAACCAGTGTTGCGCAACACTGCATAAGATGCGTTTCAGGTTCACAGAAAACTCGGTGTCACTCCAGTTCCAGAGAGTATACCGTGGGGGGAGGGGGCGGAAGAGGTCGTTGTCGATCGTTAGCATGCGGCCGCGATCGCGCCCACCCAAAAAACCGCCCGGAAAAGTTGTAGAAACAGAGCGAAGGGAAAAAAAGCGCAGCTGTCACGGCCGTGGTTTATTGC
This sequence comes from Schistocerca gregaria, assembly GCF_023897955.1. Classification (NCBI taxonomy): domain Eukaryota; kingdom Metazoa; phylum Arthropoda; class Insecta; order Orthoptera; family Acrididae; genus Schistocerca; species Schistocerca gregaria. The sequence goes on from NC_064924.1 coordinate 52,288,642, forward strand.
GTTACTCGTTGTTCTCGGTCGGTGGGGAAGAGGCGAGGAGCCAGAGGGCTAACGAACCGCGCCCTCCCTCTGGACTACTGGACGAGAAGTGCGGGGGAAGCGGCAGCGGTGTTACGCCCGTTGCAGGACTCTGAAAAGTTGTCTCCAGTTGGCACGTGTGCGAACGATTTTACACGTCCAGCGTGCTCTCTTGATGAGGGTTACGCTAATTTTTAGAAACGATCGAGAACGACGAACGGATAAATTTGATAACGGTCACTGCCCAGACACGGCTGAGTGGAAGTATCGCATCACCGCTGGCCACCAGCATGTCGAGAAAATATACTTATAAACCTCATACGGCAGGCCGCGGTGGTCTCGCGGTTCTAGGCGCGCAGTCCGGAACCGAGCGACTGCTACGGTCGCAGGTTCGAATCCTGCCTCGGGCATGGATGTGTGTGATGTCCTTAGGTTAGTTAGGTTTAAGTAGTTCTAAGTTCTAGGGGGACTGATAACCACAGCAGTTGAGTCCCATAGTGCTCAGAGCCATTTTTTTGAAACCTCATACGTCTCCGCCATGTGCCGTACACACAAGCAGCGTCCTCGGCGGCTGTGTTGTCAAAACCCTCACAGCGGAACAGTACTTAATTGATTGACAAATAATACTTCCAAAAACGGATTCATACTAAAGGCGAAATTACAAACCAATGATAATGATCACGGACCGATTGTGTTAATATTTAACGAACCAGGAAACTTAGTAGATAAATTTATATATTACTGTATGCGATTCTGAAGTTGCAGTTGATAATGGAAGCAAGATAAAAGAAAAATCAAGACACATTCGTAGGATTTGTTGACGTGTAAAAAACCTTTGACCGTTTAGAATGGGTCAAGATGTTCGAAATTCTAATAAAAATAGGGGCAAGCTATAAGTGAAGACTAGTAATATACAAGAGCTAAGAGAGAACAATTCGACTGGAAGAGCAATAACGAAGTACTCAGACTAAAAAGGCTGTAAGTCAGGGATGTAGTCTTTCGCCCCTACTGTTCTGGTATTACCTCGAAGAAGCGCCAACGAAAATAAAAGTTCAAGAGTGGGATTAAAATTCAGGATGAAAGGATATTAGTGATAGGATTCGCTGATGACAATGTTATCCTGTGTGAAGTGAAAAACAATTACAGGATCTGCTAAATGGCAGGAAAAGTCTAATGAATACAGAATATGGATTGAGAGTAAATCGGAGAAATACGAAAGTAATGAGAAGTAGCAGAAATGAGAACAGCGAGAAACTTAACGTTTGGACACGTGATCACGAAGTAGATGAAGTTAAGGCATTGTCCTACCTACGCAGCAAAATAACCCATGACTGAAGGAGCAAGGAGGACATACAAAGTAAACTGCCACTGACAGAAAGGGCATTCTGGTCAAGAGGCCTCAATTTGAGGAAGAAATTTCCGAGAATGTACGTTTGGAGCACATAATTGTATGACAGTGGAACATGGAGCGTGGGAAAACCGGAAAAGAAGAGATCGAAGCATTTGAGATGTGGTGCTAGAGAAAATTATAGAAAATTGGGTGGATTGGTAAAGTAAGGAATGAGGAGGTTCGCGGCAGACTCGGCGAGGAAAAACAATGACGATACGAAGGGACAGGATGGTGGGACATCTGTTGAGACATCCTGGAGTAACTTCCATGGTGCTAAAGGGACCTGCAGAGGGTAAAAACTGTAGAAGTAACCTGAGATTTGAATACTACCAGCAAATAATTGAGGAGGTAGGCCGCAAGTGTTACTCTGAGATGAGCAGGTTGGCACAGGAGGGGAATTGCTGGCGGGCAGCATCGAACGAGTCAGAAGATTGATGACTCAAATCAAAGCGGCACCTTTTTAATGGTATCGCAGGACTCTGGAAAGTTCACACACGTAGCACAAAGTACCTATGGCCGGACGGCTTGTTTATAGTATGTTAGGAGCAGCGAGATAACTGAATGACCGAGCGAGGTGTCGCAGTCGTTAGCACTCTGGACTCGCACTCGGGAGGACGACAGTTCAAACGCGCATCCAGCCATCCTGATTTAGGTTTTCCTTGATTTCCCTAAATCGCTCAAGGCAAATGCTGGGATGGTTCCTTCGAAAGGCCGCTGCCGTTTTCCTTCTCCACCTTTCCCTAATCCCAGCTTGTGCTCCATCTCGACCTCGACGTCAACGGGACGCTGAAAACTAATCTCCTCCTCCACGCTCTCGATCATTACGTGGCGTCTCGCTTTCGGAAGGAGTTCCCAAAGAGCGAGAAAGCCTGATGTCCTGGAAGTGCAGCAAGTCTCACCTCATGATCTTCATCGGAATCTTGACACAGCACAGTCCTCAGTCTTTTAGTTCTAGGTTACTGAGAAAGACCCGACGGTCGACCGTTTTCTCGACTTTTTTTTAATAAACAAATCAAAATGTAATACGTAGGCACCCAAATCACAGGGCAAACTACATAATTTTGTTTTCCTAGCCAAAAATTCAAATATAAACAAAACCTACCGAAAGAAGCAAAGCAATTTCGTAAAGTTTTTAATACACAAAGCGAAATCAGAACTCGGCCAAGTTGCTCCTCAGTTCGCATCACTTGGGCTGGGTGCACCCCACCCGCCAACAACACTCGGCAGACTCGGACAGTCACCGATACAAGTGATAGCCAACCCCTACAGCACCCAACTACGGTGATCTGACGGGAACCGGTGTTGAACCAAGATTGGGATTAACATCCTCTCGACATAGAGGTCATTAGAGACAGAGCACAAGCTCGGATTGTGTCAGGGATGGGGAAGGAAATTGACCGTGGCCTTTCAAAGGAACCATCCCGACATTTTACTGGAGCGATTTAGGGAAATCAGGGAAAACCTAAATCCGGGTGACTGGACGCGGTTTTGAACCGTCGTCCTCCCGAATGCGAGTTCATTGTGCTCACCACTATGCCATCTCGCTCGCTGGCAATCGGTGTTAACACTGCGATAAGGTCGTTAGCATTTTCGGAGGGGAACTGAGTATAATATTTCTACAAGGCGTGTGTTACCTAAACGCCTTCACAGACGTCTCCTGTTTCTTTTAGTTTGATTGTCTGCTGATGATACTTCTCAGGAACAAATACTGTGCATATTTAAGCCTTATCAGATTTTACTCAGCTCATTTTATGCCCAGTTCCTATTCTTGTTTGTCCGCGGCTCGAAAACTGCTGCCCGCATCTCGTGGTCGTGCGGTAGCGTTCTCGCTTCCCACGCCCGGGTTCCCGGGTTCGATTCCCGGCGGGGTCAGGGATTTTCTCTGCCTCGTGATGGCTGAGTGTTGTGTGATGTCCTTAGGTTAGTTAGGTTTAAGTAGTTATAAGTTCTAGGGGACTGATGACCTAAGATGTTAAGTCTCATAGTGCTCAGAGCCATTTGAACCATTTTCGAAAACTGCTTGCCAAACAACCTCCCAGGAATTGTTGAATTCATTTCCCGGAACACTAAAGGCAGTGAACTTCCTCAAGCTGAACGTTTCAGTTCCATACATATTGTTTTTCGTGTGTAACAGTCATGTAAAGCACACACTTTCTGTCTACAGGGCAGTGAATACCTTATTTATAATACCCGCTGTCGCATGTGTTTCACTTCACAAAGCGCTTAAGAAAGGGGGCGCCTAACATTAGAATAATGACTACTGCCATTAAAAAAGAAGCCTAATTTTAAGGGTAATGATTTCTGTGTCTCTGCATCCAGATAAACCTAATTTTCTGACACACGGTGCTTAGTTTTGGTGTGATCTCCAAATTTCCCAATTGTATAGTGCTTCGTAATTATTTAAATGGATTACAAGCACCTCATTTTATGTATCCGTGGGTTTAACAGAAATATGAGTCCTCCTGTTTAGCTGGGTGGTAAAGTACTCGCCTCCCATGCACTAGGCCCGGGTTCGGTTCCCGACGGGGTTGGAGATTTTTCTCCGCTCGTGGACTGGGTGTTGTGTTGTCCTCAGCATTTCATCTTCATCACCGGCACCAAGTCGCCCAGTGTGGCGCCGATTGAAATAAGACTTGTACATGGAGGCCGAACTTTCTCGGATGGGGCCTCCCGGTCAACAATGCCATACGATCATTTCCATTTTTTTCCGCAGGAAGAGGACAGGATTTGCTCGTATGAGGATATTAAATTGCCTTCCCATGCGCCTACATTTCAGCACTTAGAGATCCTCTTTCACAGGAACGATAGTGTCATCGCTGAAGAGAAAATAATGCTTCCCCATTTATCTTGACCACCCTAAACAAGCAAATATCCTTTAGCCGTCAAGGGGACATCAATCAGTATGATTGCCTTCATTGTAGCTTTGTTTTTTACAAAGATATGAACAGCTGTATGACTTTTTTAAATGGCATCCAGTAGTTTTTATTCGGTAATTCATTTCCTCTCCTGAAGACCTATTCAAAAATGTATCACAGTGTACCATACACTGAAACACAGCGTTATTAATTACATAACACTACACTGACTTTGAGCCCAGGATCACAAACACGCCCACTTGCTGGAGTTGTCAGAAAACAAACGAAAACCGAGTAAAAAGATAACACAAAATTGGGTTTGACTGTCCTGTACCATTGATGTCGTTGTACATGGTACGTATGGAGCAGGTGACGTGTAGGTATACGATGTACACTGGTTTTAGGAATGTCAACCTCGTGTTCAAGCTGTCGTGTGCTCACATGTGGATTCACAGCAACGGCAGCGAGAACAGTAACTTCGGCAGCTTCGTCTGTGCGAGTGCTACGACGATTTCGTTGTCCTGGGTTGAAACTTCCCGTTTCCTGAAACGTCGCAGCAAGATCCTAAAACATCTGTCGGAAAGGTGAGTTTTTGTCAGGATGTCGCTCTCTGTACAGTTCCGCTGCCTGCGTAGCATTTCGCCTACCATCAACAACAACAACAACAACAATAAAAGAAACGTTATATCGATGCAGTTTGTAGGAAAGACAGCCTTTACTGTATGCCTACTCTACACAACAGTATTTAAAAGGACTAAACTACTGTACTAAATGTAGCCGTACATAAGAAAACAGTATTGCAATTACTGTTGTGCTAACTTACATTCCCCATAGATGAGTAACATTTCTACCCAGAATGAGATTTTCACTCTGCAGCGGAGTGTGCGCTGATATGAAACTTCCTAGCAGATTTAAACTGTGTACCCGAACTCGGGACCTTTGCCTTTCGCGGGCAAGTGCTCTACCATCTCAGCTACCGAAGCAAGACTCACACCCGGTACTCACAGCTTTACTGCTGCCAGTATCACGTCTCCTACCTTCCAAACTGTACAGAAGCTCTCCTGCGAACCTTGCAGAACTAGCACTCCTGAAAGAAAGGAGACATGGCTTAGCCACAGCCTGGGGATGCTTCCAGAATGAGTCGTGCTTCGGTAGCTCAGATGGTCAGTCGGCTTTCGGCCGTGGTCGCGTGCGGACCGGCTCCGCGCGCCGGACAGCGCACCGTAGTTTGTTTACTTCCGCGTCGCGGTATTTCGTGTTGTGTAGCGTCCATTTCTATTGCACCTCATGGCGCACTGTTACCGCCGAGCGACAGTTAAAGTAACATTCCAAGCCGAACATGCTAGACCACGCGCTTTTGAAATTGAGCAATTCATTCGCGAAGAGCTACGTCTGGACCCTCAGGAAGTGATAGGTATTCATTTCTCTATCACTAGCAGCATCGTCTATATTAAGATGACGACGGAGGAAGCGTGTGCTAACGTAGTTCGACAACATGCACGCGGACTCAAGTTCAAACATTCTGACGGGCATATTGGAGAGGTGACGGTCGATCACGCTGGTTTCGGACTTCGAACAATCCGGGTTTTTGAGCTCCCTTTCGAAGTGCCGCAAGATGTGGTCGTCGAAGCTTTCCGACCCTATGGCAATGTTGTGGGGCACATCGCGGAGAAATGGCAGACATTTACGACATACAACGTGTTGAATGGTGTCCGCCAAATCAAAATCGAACTCTCCAAACATGTACCATCCTATCTGCTGATAGGTGGCGTGCGAGCCATCGTTATGTATGATGGCCAGCCGCGGACGTGTGCCGGTTGCGGACAGGAGGGCCATGTTCGGTCAGAATGTCTCCGCCGACGTTTGCTCCAGGTCCCGACCAGTGACTCAGCTCCCAAAGTGACGGCCGCTTCTTTACCAGATAGCTACGCCACAGCCGTACGCAGCCCCGATGCGTCACTTCAGGAAGCACCTCTTCTCCACCCGGCACTCCCCACTGGAAATGACGGTGCTGCCATGGCCTCACCGGCACCATCTCCTCTGACGGCTACGACACCACCAACTCTCCAGAGCTCGATGGACATCGACGCGAATGCGGTGCCTACCTCTGCCTTTCTTCAGACTGGCGCGACCTCGGACATCGAACATCCACATTCTGATTCAGAACAGCACCTCCGAAAGCAACGGTCGCCTAGAAAACGGAAGAAGAGGAGTCAAACGCCATCTGACGACACACTTCTTCATGTGGCATCACAGGCAGTGGAGCTGATACACGACAGTGATCTCCCTTCGAGCGTTCTGACGACAGGAGAGGCTGCTCCTGATGTCCCATCTGAAGAACGATCTCACACGAATATGACGGATTCCAAGGAGGGTGCCTCCCTGGACCCCACTACAGCAGCGTCGCTACAACTCGCCCTCGAGGAGTGTGACAGTCGCTCACCGTCTGTTCCAGTCTCATGGGCTGATGATATCGACGAAGGAGCAGTTCGAGATGGTGGTCCTCCCATCAGGCAGTGCCCCATGGAGGTGCCTGACCCACCTTCCAGCCAGTGATTACGACAACGGTGACTACGTCAGATGTTACACGCCAGCCAGACATCTCTGCCGGAACATCTGTGCCAATGGTGGGAGCACGCCCCCAACATTACCGCATAGTGACGATGAATCTGGCCACCATTCGGGCCCCCCATAAACTGGCAATGTTCAGTGAGACCATTTATGCTGCTGATGTCGACATTGCCCTCCTCCAAGAAGTGTTTGTCGCCGATTTCCATGCCCCCACTGGCTACGTGGCACACATCTCCCATGCTTCTGACAACGGTAGTGGAGTTGCCATCCTCCTCCGTTCTGGACTCCCTGCTGAAGATGTAGTGTACCTTGCTAATGCTAGGGGTATGGCTCTCACGCTGTTCGGCGTCCGTATCCTCAATGTATATGCGCCGTCCGGATCCAGTCGACGTCGTGATCGACACACTTTCTTTGCTGACGAGGTAACGCCGCTCTTTGAGGGTCCCTTAGATGATATGGTCCTCGGTGGCGATTTCAACTCCACGCAAAGGCCTGAAGATCAATTACCGCATCATTCCCCTTGTGCGGCCCTCTCCGTCATCATCGACAGACTCCAGCTTGTTGACACATGGACAAAGGTGCATGGCACCCGTGCAGGTTTCACATATTATACGGCGCATTCATCTAGTCGTCTCGATCGTATATACCTCACACGTTCCCTTGCTGCCGACACTCGACATGCCGAAGTATGGCCTCTGGCTTTCTCTGACCATGACGCCTACATCTGCGATGTCGTCCTCGCCCGCCAACAAGTGTGGCACAGCCGCGGCTTGTGGAAATTTAACGTTTCCCACCTGACTGTCCCTGACTGCCGACGAATCGTTGAGGATGCGTGGGCCCTCTGTCATCGTCGTCGCCCCGCCTACGCATCCACCTTATCGTGGTGGGTATCATGCGCGAAACCAGCTCTGCGCAGGGCGCTGAATGGCAAAGACTTCAAAGCCTGGCAAGCGAGCACCATGGACTTTTATTATGCAGTCCTTCGTGACTGCACTTCGATGGCCTTCTCTCCTGATCGTCAGATGATGGTGCATCGTGCTAAAGCGCAGATCACTTCCCTCACGCGACGGCGCTTAGAAGGGACTCTTGTCAGATCCTGCACCCGTGACCATATGCCTCATGAAACGCCATCGATGTACCACCTTCTCAGGGAACGCCGACGTCGTCGTCGAACCCTCATCCACGATCTCACAGATGCGGAAGGACGACGACACACTACGCAATGCGACATTGGTCACGCTTTCTATTCTCATTTCCGTCAACTGTTCGCTGCCGTCCCTCATCCCCCGACCTTAATTGAGGAGGTGGCAGCAATGAATGTCAACACCATGCCAGAGGATGTGGCTCAAGAACTTCAGGAACAAGTGACCTCTGATGAAGTCCTAGATGCTATCAAGGTGGGGGCTGCCAACAAGTCCCCTGGACCTGACGGCCTCCCCCTCGACTTTTACAAGTATTTTAGCTACCTTTTGTTACCTGCTTGGACGTCCATCTGTCGTGAATTGATGTCACCCACAACGATGATCCCAGCCACCTTCCTTGATGGGGTCATCATCCTGGTCCCTAAGCCACATGGGCGATCACGGATCTGTGATTACCGGCCCATCACTCTACTCAACAGTGACATGAAAATTTTCACCCGTTTGTTGGCCTCACGCCTCAAGAAGGCAGCAAGATCCGTCACCTCCCTTGATCAGACTTCGTTGGGCGGTGACAACAACATCCATACGGCCCTTTGCCGTTATAGGGACATGATTGCGCTCGCGCGCTCGCGACATTTACCTGGCGCATTGGCATCGCTTGACTTCCGTCAAGCTTTCGACCGTGTCGACCATACTTTTCTGAAATCGGTCCTCCAACACATGGGTATTCCGGTTCGTACAATCACCGTGGTAATGCGGCTCTTGAGCGGCGCAACTTCAAGAATACTCTGTAATGGTCGCCTCACCGCGCCTCAAGCGATCGAGCGCTCTGTCCGACAGGGATGCCCACTTTCCACGATACTGTATGCTTTGGCATTAGAGCCCCTCCTACAGGGGCTTCGCCAACGCCTGGTGGGCCTGACATTGCATGGGCACCGCTTCTGTTGTACAGCCTATGCTGACGATCTAGTCCTCTACCTCCGCAATGAAGACGATGTTCGCGCTGCTCTGACTTGGGTGACGACTTATGGGGAGGCATCGGGCAGTTCTCTTAACATTTCCAAATCGAAGGTTCTGCTCATTGGTGAGGGTCTACCAGAAAGATCTGTCGCTCCTCTAAGTGTGGCCACCAGCGTCCGCTGTTTGGGCATTGATTTTATGAATGACCTCCGTCGCTCAGCGGCAACCAACGGTCGACGTCTCCTACAAACGATCAGGGCTGGCCTTGTGGACCACCGGCTTCGATCCCTCGACATTATACAGCGCGCGCAATACGTGAATGTTTATCACGCCTCACGCATCCCCCATGTGGCACAAGTGTTCCCGGTTCCGATTACCCTCGCACGTCGTATGTTGATGGCGATGGGATCCTTTGTCTGTGCCGGGATGTTATTTAAAGTTCAATATTCCTCCCTTGCCCTCCCGCGGGAGCGTGGTGGAGTGGGCTTATTCCATGTGCCAGACAGAGTTACCGCACTTTTTGTTAGCTCCCAACTGAAAGTCTGGCGTCGCTGCCCGACGAGCCTGACCGGACTGCTTTTGCGTGAATACGCACCAGTCTCCATGTCAGCCCCGGTCATGTTATCCGACATTCCACCCCCCTTTTATCACTTTCGGTACTTCTTCTTTGAAATCAGTTACATTCTGCACTCCTTACCCCTTCTCCGTATACTCCAGACAAAGACTGTATACGACACCTTACAAATGTGTCAAACCCCCAACCCCATTGAACACAAGTTTCCCCAGATCATATGGCGCCGTGTGTGGAAAGCAGTGCATGCTGGTTACCTCGACACCAGCGTTCAGTCCACCTGGTATATCACCGTCAATGGCAAACAGGTCAACCAGTCTCGTTTGCACCGCATCCGCCTTGCTGACACACCACTCTGTGTTCACTGTGGTGTAGAGGACACGGACGCTCATCGGTTCTCATGTGGTCCGTCTGCTGACGTCTGGAGGCTCGCGCAGCGTATCCTGGCTTTTCTCACCCGACAGCCGCCTGCTCAGATTATTTTCCTGACGCTTCTATTCCCGGATGTGATTCATTACCCCACAACAAAAACTAATGCCGTGAATTGGATACGCGGTCATACAGTCCGCTACCTTTTTGGGCCCGATGAGAAATCAGAACTAGGTTATTGGACGTACCTTAACGATCGACATTGTGCACTTGTTCGCAACCCCAGATACAAGCAGTTCTTTTCCAATTTTCTACGGAGCGCCTTTCATGACCCGCCTTCCAGCTGGAACGTCCAAGCCATGAGATGCTGATGCTTTTTTGCCGATATGATGTTCTGAACGTACTACACACGGAATCCCCACTAAAATTTCGAGAAGACACGTTTGAATGTTCCGCCAATCAGACGGCGCAAGCGACTCCTAGAATTCTGGTGCAACGACTGCCATAATACAAAAAAAAAAATGAATAAATAAAAACATACATAAAAAAAACAAAGAAAAATAAAGAAAACAAAAATGCAATACAATAAACTAAAAACAAAAAAAAGTTCCTGTTCACAACAAATTTCATTTTTTTATCGCTACTCTCTAATGTCTCTTCCCCCCTACTTTCTTCCTTTCCTACACCTTTACAGTAATAGGTTAGTTGTTTTGGAATAGGTGTAGATAGGTGCCAACGCCTGAAGAGGTGCATTTAATTTTATTTTTTTGTTAGAATACAAGTGGCGGTGGCAAATAGACATTTTTTTTGTAGTTTTTCCTTTCCTGTCCAGATAAAAAAAAAAAAGGGTAGCGTCTTATTAGAAATTTAAAAGAAAAAAAAAAGGAGTGCTAGTTCTGCAAGGTTCGCAGAAGAGCTTCTTAAAAAAAAAAAAAAAAAAAAAAAAAAAAAAAAAAAAAAAAGATGGTAGAGCACTTGCTCGCAAAAGGCAAAGGTCCCGAGTTCGAGTCTCGGTCGGGCACACAGTTTTAATCTGCTAGGAAGTCTCAACATTTCTACCATTTCTTCGTTACTGTACATTCTATTCTCACAACTCTTCAACTGGCGTTGGTTGACGCAATGACGGGTGTGCATTCTACTTACGTTTACATTTTTCGTATGTCAGCGTCAGCACTTGGACATGTTCCGTTACCCCGAGTACCTGCACTAAGCGCTGGGAGCGTCAATGTTGTGTTATGTAATTAATAAAGTTGTGTTTCAGTGAATCGTAAAAATGTCATACCGCTGTTCATATCTTTGTAAAAAAAACAAAGCTACAAAGAAGGCAATCATGCTGATTGATGTCCTCTGACGACTAAAGAACATCTGCGTGCTTGAAACATTTTGTTATTTAGGGTGGTCAAGATAAATGGGACACCCTATTTATAGTAGGCATAAACATTAGTATATAATACGCTCCACTGTCTTGTGAACTTGACGTATTTCTCTACGTACCAAAATATTGGTTTGCACTTAATTGAAGCTGACCTCTTTCAGTAACTTTTTCTTTCTTAAGCTGTTATGAAGCTGAAGCTATCTTTAGAAATTAACTTTTAGGTAGCTGCTTATAACATAAAACTTTGTGACTTGTATCAGTCGAAACGGGTGCCATCAGACAGCAATTTTTTTTATAGCACTTTATATGTTTCACTCCTGAGACATCAGTAGTAAAGAGAAACACACGTGTATGTGACAGTCGCTGCAACTAAAAATCGTAAGATACTTGACGCCAAAGAATTTTCCTTATGTTTGATGAAGTGTTAATCTGAGACGCTAAGACGCGCACTTTTCTCGGATACACTTAGAAGATAATTTTGTAATCTTTCTTACCCGTTCGTCGTTTATTTCCACTCTAGTAGTCTGAATCTACGGATGTCGCTAATAAGTATAACAACGCTTATCATGCGCTCACCCAATCAACCACGTAAACAACAGCGATTGGCACGTACCAGTTCCAGCTTATTCGGGTCATTTCGCAGAGTCCGGCCCACTTTTGTCTGCGGCAAAGCTTGCTATTTCTAGATGCGACGGGGATTCCCCTGGTAGAGACATCACGTACACTATGCGCGCACTCAAAAATCAACTTAGAATGTGTTCAAAATGTTCAAAAACCAGCAGGGATACGTTTCAAAATCGTATGAACAATCGATAGACCAACGTGTGCTGGTTGTTATGCGCTTCATGAAACAAGTTTTTTTTTAATTCAAGAATATGAAATTGGAGCCCCTCTGATTTTGCCGCCGGTGGCAGATACCCCGGTTTGCCCCTTCCCCGCCCTGCCCCCCCTCCCCCCCCGCCCCTCCCCCATCCCTACATCCGGGTCAGCGAGAATTCTCGCCAGGAGATCATCTTCCGTCTCGACAGGCGCTTCGTAACCAAGACTTTTCACATGTCGCACAAAAATAAATCGGCTGTACGCGCTAACCACGAAACAGGACAGCCTCATTACCTACTTGTCAGGGAACGTGTGATCCAGGTGTTCACGAACCATGAGCCCAAAGTGAGGTGGGGCTCGATCATGTTATAACCACGCCCTTTCACGAATAACAAGTTGGATACCTAACAGGAACCTGGGTAGTACGTTCATAATAACTTCTTACATCTTTCCCAATGCCGAAGTTACCAGAACAACTTCCACTCATAACATTTCGACTCGGTCATCCGTAAAAGTCTGTAACATGATACGGAATCTCCCTCTATATTGTAAGATCCTCTCCCACAATTTCCTGTCTATTTCTAATGGCTAATCGTACCTGTAGCTATTTTGATACTGTTTTCACTACTATATAGACTGATTCAATAGGAAGACTTGTGTGTGTATATCGCAAGATACGTGTCCGCCCCTGGTAGCTGAGTGGTCAGCGCGACGGACTGTCAATACTAAGGGCCCGGGTTCGATTCCCGACTGGGTCGGAGATTTTCTCCGCTCAAGGACTGGGTGTTGTGTTGTCCTAATCATCTTCATTTCATAGTTGTAGAATTTTGGAACACGTATTATGTTCGAGTATAATGTCTTTTCTGGAGACTAGAAATCTACTCTGTAGGAATCAGCATGGGTTTCGAAAAAGACGGTCGTGTGAAACCCAGCTCGCTCTATTCGTCCACGAGACTCAGAGGGCCTTAGACACGGGTTCACAGGTAGATGCCGTGTTTCTTGACTTCCGCAAGGCGTTTGACACAGTTCCCCACAGTCGTTTAATGAACAAAGTAAGAGCATACGGACTATCAGATCAATTGTGTGATTGAATTGAGGAGTTCCTAGATAACAGAACGCAGCATGTCATTCTCAATGGAGAGAAGTCTTCCGAAGTAAGAGTGATTTCAGGTGTGCCTCAGGGGAGTGTCATAGGACCGTTGCTATTCACAATATACATAAATGACCTGATGGATGACATCGGAAGTTCACTGAGGCTTTTTGCAGATGATGCTGTGGTGTATCGAGAGGTTGCAACAATAGAAAATTGTACTGAAATGCAGGAGGAGCTGCAGCGAATTGACGCATGGTGCACGGAATGGCAATTGAATCTCAATGTAGACAAGTGTAATGTGATGCGAATACATAGAAAGATAGGTCCCTTATCATTTAGCTACAAAATAGGTCAGCAACTGGAAGCAGTTAATTCCATAAATTATCTGGGAGCACGCATTAGGAGTGATTTAAAATGGAAAGATCATATAAAGTTGATCGTCTGTAAAGCAGATGCCAGACTGAGATTCATTGGAAGAATCCTAAGGAAATGCAATCCGACAACAAAGGAAGTAGGTTACAGTACGCTTGTTCGCCCACTGCTTGAATACTGCTCAGCAGTGTGGGATCCGCACAAGATAGGGTTGATAGAATAGATATAGAAGATCCAACGGAGAGCAGCACGCTTCGTTACAGGATCATTTAGTAATCGCGAAAGCGTTACGGGGATGATAGATAAACTCCAGTGGAAGACTCTGCAGGAGAGACGCTCAGTAACTCGGTACGGGCTTTTGTTAAAGTTTCGAGAACATACCTTCACCGAAGAGTCAAGCAGTATATTGCTCCCTCCTACGTATATCTCGCGAAGAGACCATGAGGATAAAATCAGAGAGATTAGAGCCCACACAGAAGCATACCGACAATCCTACTTTCCACGTACAATACAAGACTGGAATAGAAGGGAGAACCAATAGAGGTACTCAGGGTACCCTCCGCCACACACCGTCAGGTGGCTTGCGGAGTATGGATGTAGATGTAGATCCCCATCGACGCGCAAGTCGCCGAAGTGGCGTCAAATCGAAAGACTTGCACCAGGCGAACGGTCTACCCGACGGGAGGCCCTCGTCACACGCCATTGTTATTACAAGATACGTAACCAATCATACGTAAAGGAATACGTATACGTAAGTGCTACCCGTGTGAAGCTAGGAAGGATCTGTATTAAGAAATAAAAGCTGCAGATTTTTCTCAGCTCCCGGGACTGACAGCAGCTCCTGCACGGGAGATTCCCCGCAACAATGAAAACGCGGCAGCGTGCAGGAAGGCGGAAACACCGCAAAGTGTGCCCCCAGAGCCCGGGAGGCACGGCGGCGCGGTCGGCGCAGCGACTCACTGGGATCCGCAACTTCCTGCTCCATTGTTCCCACGGCAGCCCTTTGTCTCCCTGCGCCAGTGTCGCATCAAACGGCACTAATCTCCCGTAACGGGCTGCACGCCGCCCTCTTGCTGGTCGCGGCAGTGCTACTAATGATATCGCGACCAGCGACCGCTTTACACTGTCTCCCCGCTACTGCTACGAAATTTCTGCAAGGGCAACCATCTCAGATGTCAGAAAAATGGCAGTGATAATTCCCCAAATCACTCCAATAGATTGCATTAGCACAAAAGGACAATTCAGATATACTCTGCGCAGCACAGTGGGAGGATCTTTCTTTCGAAACGCTATAACTGTTTGCCATTGCGACATAGAAATTTGCCTCAATCGTGCCTACAACCTACCTGTGTAATGGTGCTGAAGTCGGCGTGCGACTTCACCCTCGGGCTCGGCGACGATTCAAGGTGTCAACACATGCGAAAAGAAGGCCGCAGCCCAGATGTTCAAGTGAGATGTAACGTGGGTTAGTGACGTTACGTTGGCAACTGTTTTCACCACAATTCCGTCCAACGCCACCGTGGACGAGTCACACAAGGAAACGGTCGTCACACTTCCTGTTACCCACACTTTAGCCTTTCTTCTGACGCCTCTGTAATGGAAGTCGGAAGCGCGACGACCAAAGTTGAAATCGCGTGCTTTTGTTATGGGTGCCCGAGGAAAACAATATTTCACACACACCGCCGCCCACATAGAAATGCCTCGGGGGAGGCACTACATATTTCGAGGTCGAAAACTACAGTTCGCCGTATGATGGGCCAACAGGACGACGTTCTTGACAACATTTGATACCGCTAACACCCCGGACTATTCAACCCCTCTCTAAGGAAATCGTGGGGCAGCAACCCCAGTGAATGTAAACGCACCCATTTGGAGTGAAATTTGACCACAGGTTTTGCTCTGGTTTAGAGTGTGGAACCACTAGTGACCACTGAAAACCTTTTGAGGACATTACATCATGATCAAAAGCAGCAAAAGGTGTAATTATCGGTGATTTTTATTTCAGTGGCTTCTTTAATCAGACAGTTCCAGACGTCCTTAGCGAGAGCCACGACGGGGGGTTTCGTATTTTACCCGGTATCCGTCTTCAAAAGCATGCTCAGCCAAAGCAGATTTCTCGCGGTAGCATAGGTGGTAAAATCTCTCATGAGCTTCGTGTGTTGTTCCACAGTGCGTACTTTTCGTATGACGTAAGACTGGCCACACTCGCAAGGTATCTTGTACACCCCAGGTGTTCTGAGACCTGCTGCGTCTTTAACTGTTGGATTTTTGGCGGAGGCCTGAAGATCGATTTGATCTTGTGTCTTTTCAGCAGCCGGCTTATCTTGTCCGACATGGAACCACAGAACGGCAAGAGAGCAAGTTTCCTTTCCTGTTCCTCGTCGGTACTCTTATTGTGATTCTTGCTTGAAATCATTTATTAGATGAATTTTATAGCCCTTGTTCCTAAAGAACTTGAGTATGTGGTTCAGCTCATGGGGCAGGTTATCAGCGTCTGTATCGTTCCTACACGATGCACCAAAGTTTTCTTGTCTTTTCTTTCGGTGTGGGTGGGTCTTCTATAGAGGCAGTGGAATGCATTGCCTCTGCGCCAAACGAGGACGTCGAGGAAGGGCAACTGGATGTTACTGGATGTTACTGTCGGTGCCACTGGGATGTTCCAAGAACTCGTCTAGTTTCTCATATTCGTGGTCAGTATGGACAGATTTTCTGAAGTGGAGTTGCGAAAGCAGTGTGGCGTGAATGCCGTCGCCAACGGCACGGCTCAGCACAGTGTCATCGTGCTGGTCTTTGTGCCAATTCTTCGCCATGAAAGCTATCCAGGGAAGTGGGACCCATTGTTGTTAACAGCAATAAAGTGAGGGAATGGAAGGAATAGAAAGAATGGAATAGAAAGAAGACAAACAGCGCGTAGCTTCGTCGTTTACACTGTTCTGCAGCCGGCAGCGGTGGTCTACCGGTTCTAGGCGCTCAGTCCGGAGCCGCGCGAGTGCTACGGTCGCAGGTTCGCATCCTGCCTCGGGCATGGATGTGTGTATGTTCTTAGGTTAGTTAGGTTTAAGTAGTTCTAAGTTGTAGGAGACTTATGACCTCAGCAGTTGAGTCCCATAGTGCTCAGAGCCATTTGAACCATTTTGAACTGTTCTGCAGATCAGTTCAGTTCAATACAGATTCAAAGATAAAGAAGAGCAAAAGATCAAATGAAATTTAACAACTCTGTAACGAGCCACCGGAACCACCGGTCCCCCATACTAAAATATTCAGAAAATTCTGTCGATACAGTTCGCGCTCATCCTGTAGAAGATCGAATACAGCTTTCCACTATTCGCCTGCAAAAAACAAATACAAAATGAAGGTATTAATCGTTCCGTTGTGAGTGATTTATAATGCTACGCGGTATCTGCCTCGCCTGCGATCAGTGCAGCCGGCTGCTACGCACGCTCATCATGACAACGAGACGAGCCGCCAGTGGGGAATAGCGGGGCGCTGTGCTCCCCGTGACGTCACGGGGCTACGCGCTGCCGGAAGGGACGTCACAGTCCGGTGGCTGACGTCCAGCGTTCTGCGTGCGACTCACACCGTCGCTCGCCACCAACTTATATTCACGCTCAGGCACACCGTAGCACGTGGGTGCCAACTAGAAACGTGACCTCAGAATGACATGGAATGATTCGGAAATAACAACATCTAGTAAGAGTACATTTTTTTGAATACAATGGGACTGTTGTTTCATTCTACACTACTGGCCATTAAAGTTGCTACACCAAGAAGAAATGCATATGATAAACCGGTATTCATTGGACAAATATATTATACTAGAACTTACATGTGATACATTTTCGGTTCGATTCCCGGCGGGGTCAGGGATTTTCTCTGCCTCGTGATGACTGGGTATTGTGTGGTGTCCTCAGGTTAGTTAGGTTTAATTAGTTCTAAGTTCTAGGGGACTGATGACCATAGATGTTAAGTCCCATAGTGTTCAGAGCCATTTGAACCAATTATTTTGATACATTTTCACGCGATTTGGGTGCATAGATCCTGAGCAATCAGTACGCAGAACAACCATCTCTGGCCCTAATAAAGGCCTTGATACGCCTGGGCATTCTGTCAAACAGAGCTTGGATGGCGTGCACAGGTACAGTTGCACATGCAGCTTCAACACGATACCACAGTTCATCAAGAGTAGTGACTGGCGTATTGTGACGAGACGCTTGCTAGGCCTACATTGACCAGACGTTTTCAATTGGTGAGAGATCTTGAGAACGTGCTGGCCAGAGCAGCAGTCGAACATTTTGTGTATCCAGAAAGGCCCGTACAGGACCTGCAACATGTGGTCGTGCATTATCCTGCTGAAGTGTAGGGTTTCACAGGGGTCGAATTAAGGGTAGAGCCACGGGTCGTAACACATCTAAAATGTAACTTTCACTGTTCAAAGTGCCGTCAATGCGAACAAGAGGTGACCGAGACGTGTAACCGATGGCACCCCATACCATCACGCCGGGTGATACGACAGAATACACGCTTGCAATGTGCGTTCACCGCGATGTCGCCAAAGATGTATGCGACCATCATGATGCTGTAAACAGAACCTGGATTCATCCGAAAAAATGACGTTTCGCCATCCGTGCACCAAGGTTCGTCATTGAGTACACCATCGCAGGTGCTCTTGTCTGTGATGCAGCGTCAAAGGTAACCGCAGTCATGCTCTCCAAGCTGATAGTCCATGCTGCTGCAAATGTCATCGAACTGTTCGTGCAGATGGTTGTTGTGTTGCAAATGTCCCCATCTGTTGACTCAAGTTTTGAGACGTGGCTGCACGATCCGTTACAGCCTTGCGGATAAGATGCCTCTCATGTCGACTGCTAGTGATACGAGACCGTTGGGATCCAGCACGGCGTTCCGTATTACCCTCCTGAACCCACCGATTCCATATTCTGCTAACAGTCATTGGATCTCGACCAACGCGAGCAGCAATGTTGCGATACGATAAACCGCAATCGCGATAGGATACAACGTGATGGTACACATTTCTCCTCCTTATAGGAGGTAACACAACGTTCCACCAGGCAACGCCGGTCAACTGCTGTTTGTGTATGAGAAATGGGTTGGAAACTCCCCTCATGTCAGCACGATGTAGGTGTCGCCACCGGCGCCGACCTTGTATTGCACCTCCTCCTCCTCCTCCTCCTCCTCCCCCACTGATTCCATCTGTTCTTCCCATTCTAAATCTGTCTTTTGCTCCCCCCAGGAATTCCATTTCTTCCTCCCTCTCTAAATTAATCTCCTACTCGCCCCTCTCCCTGTCCACCTCCCCCCCTGTCTCTGTCCATCTACTGCTCTTTCCTTTCTTTGTCCATTTTCTCCTCTCTCTCTCTCTCTCTCTCTCTCTCTCTCCATTTCCCCCTCCTTGCTATCTGTCCACCTCCTTCTCCTCTATACCTGCACCCATCTGCTCCTTTCTCCTCGCTGTCTATCTCCTCCTCCGCTGCCTCTCTCCTCATTACCATCCAATTCAAATAAGAGGCTGGTAGTTCTTACCTCCACAATCTCTCTTTCTGATTGCAACTAATATGTGTACCAAATTTCGTCGAAATCGTTGGAGCGGTTTAGGACGAGCCTTTTCCCATGTACTCATATGTCAAATATATTTCATGTATGTCAACCATATTTTACACGTATTTGTACGCGTATTCCGCTTACACCTCTAGCGAATTGCGCCCTGCAGTTTCATTTCCACACAGCTCAATGTTTATGACATAGTATCGCCTGAACTGCGTTCTGTACAATGATAAAATTCTGCAGTTAATACATCCAGTGGTATATGTGCTTACTCTCTGAGAAGCTGTTTCTGAATAAAGTTAGAAGTAAAGCAGTAATAAATTGAAACGTCTTGCATGATGCAATAGTTCTTCACTCTTATCAGTGTTTATGAAGTGTTATCTCCTGAACTACGAGTCGCACAGTGACTTTTTCAGGTACATTCAGTGGTATTGTTGCAAAATGTGTCGCGAAAACAGTTAGTGGTTAACAAGTAATAAATTTAAACGTCATACTTCGTGCGGCATTTTTCCTGCATTAACATTGAACATGTTACAAGCGATAAACTTTTTTTCCTTCAGTTTTTGAGGGTCGTCGGCAAGAAAAAGTTCGATAAAGGTTTGAAATTATTTGTGATGTTTGTTCCAAGTCTATAAGTGCTCTCATTCTCAAACACTCGATGGCCACAGCATGGGTACTGGCGCGCCCTGAACTGCTCTGCTTTTTCACCCCACCCCTTTCATACTTAGGTGGTTCTTAGCCCACAGAGATTACTTCCAGACAGTATGAGATATGGGCACCATGTTTGGTTGAAATCGGTCCAGTGCTTGGGGATCAGATGTGGAACATGAGTACATACATACGTACAGAGATGCATATATACATACATCCCTTTTTATATTATGCATGGATTACAACATTTCTGCTACAAACCGTATGACCAATGTCGAGGTGATTTTCTGGGTAACTTTTAAGCAGTCATCTCTGTACTACCTGGATGGACAGCTCTGATCTTGGAGCGTACAGTATACAAGCTGCGGCTTGCCTGCAGATTCCACTGGTTTTGCACCTGGCGGTCGTGTTCACAACGCAACAGCCATTTCCGACAGCTTTACCTTTCGATATTAGCACGTTTCTCAGATATTTATGTGAAAAATTTCAACACCAAAATCAATAGTCGCACTCGTATTTCAAGACTCAATGCATTAAAAAAGGGCAGATTCGTTTCTTAAAAAGAAATATTTCTTTCATTATATCGGTTGACAGGCGTTTCGTATATCACACACACAACAAGATGCGTTTGCCTTTTATCATTTCCCGAAAACCAAGCTTCGATGTCTTGAAACGTCCACTGAACAGAGGGTAATAATAAAGTTCATGACTGATTTTAAAAATTCATTATAGGTAACGCAAGGGAGAATAAATTCTCAGGAATTTTTAATGCTTTTATTTCCCTTTCTTTTTATTTGTAGTCGAGAAGTTAGCTTAGAAAACGGCCGACAGGGGTGCCAGGGACTGTAGTTGCAGAAATTTTTGGAAATTTATGGTAACTTCCTATGGGACCAAACTGCTGAGGTCATTGGTTCCTAGGTCTACACAGTACGCAATCTAACTTAAACTAACTTACGCTAAGGACAAAACACACACACACACGCACACACACACACACTCCGCGGCTACTGCGCGTGGCTGTAGTTGCAGAAAATGGCGGCAAAGCATGTAGAGAAACCACACGCTAGTGGGTGACAGAGAACCCATATGGAGCTGTCGAACACGTTCGGGATTCCGACAAAGTTAGTGTTTTGTCCCGTGTCAAACAAGACAGTATATGGACCTTTCTTCTTTGCTAAGAGAACTCTATCGACATGACTAGGATTGGCAACTTTTTTACATGCAAATAATGTCCTTATTTCAAGGAGAGCATATGTCTATAAATTAAGTATATTCAAAATTTATGTATTTTTCACTGAAATATGATTTTTTCGTACTTTTGGCTTTAAATGTGAATTTTTGGTGCTTTTTAAAGGTTAATATCTGCTGCTACATTGTAAATTTATACTTTAATAAATGAAGAATCTTGTTTATTTGAATTTCTTCAAGCTACACCTCTCTCTTCACTCTGTTTGCGCCCGTCACCAATAATCCTATGTAGGTAAACGTTGAGGCGATGTGAATGAAAAGCATGCATGATTGTTTTTAATTGTTTGGTGACTTAATCAACTTCTTTGTAAGCATAAAGCGCCATTTGTTAGAAGTGTAGAGTGTGTGTGTGTGTGGGGGGGGGGGGGGGGGGAGGGGGGGAATACCTACCATCATTCGTTAATTTTCTTTGAATTTCTTTAATATAATTTCATAATATGAATCATCCTTGCCGACACTGTATATCGCACTCAATTTTCATGAGGATCACTTTTTATCCAATCATCTAATTTCCTCCAGTCCAACAGAGTTCACTATTGAGTAGAATCCTATTCATTAACACGGATGAAGTACTGAACTAAGATCTACTTATTGGCACTCAGTAAAAAGTAAATATGGGAACGACGATAAAAGCAACGACAGGCAATGACAGACTGCAGTCAACAATGATGATTTAACAACGACAGAACGGTCGATTGTTTCCACTCAGAACTGAATGCGCCTTTCTGCGACGATTGTTTCAGTTCTGTTCTTCGCAAAGACTGGTTTCACTAAAATGAATGAATAAATACTCGAACCTATACGTAAACCGACAAGCAGCTGATTGGTTACTTGTTGTTCCCATCGTTATTGCCGCGTCGCCAGATAGGTCCTGTTGCGTCCGATCACCTGGCGCTACTTGAGTCCCACATCAGTCGCCGATAATAAAAAAAACCTTTGAGAGTCTGTCTTTCTCATAACGTATCGATTGTTACGTCGTTCTTGGCGGACCTTTTTTTTAGGTACATCATGGACTTCGTAATTACCCTCTAAGAGTTAAGAGCTTCAGGTGTTTCACGTTGTGCAGAGTGACCCAAAAGTCCGTCAACAGTTGAAAATGCGCTAATTCACGCAGTAATGTAGGCAGAAAGAAAAAATTGCTACACATGCCTGAAAAGACATGATTTTTTACTGAAAACAGAAACAAGTGCAAAAACACGAGGTGCTGGACTGCAACTAGTCAGGGACGCCTCATGAGAATCGTGTTTATAATGATGTGAAGTGAGAGAGGGAATCAAGTCATCTCAAACCTGGCTGATAAACACCTGCTGGAAGGTACGAATTTTATGCAGGATGGAGCTCCACCCCATACTGCTTTGGTAGATGTATGAAAAATCTCCTGCGCACATCTTTTGGTGAGGATCGCGTATTGAATAGATATGGGGTTATCGCTGAAACAACCAGTTTTCGGTTATATCGGTTTCTTCAACACCAGTTTAACCCGAGTGTTTTCAAGTTTCAGTGGAGAAATAATGTTTGCAAGTCATTGTTTAATACAGTTATCTAGGTTTCAACACCTCTAAGGAAATCAAAATATCCACGGGTGTACTGCCGGTCTATAGTGTCCAGCGGGCACAGTACACCCGTGGATATTTTGATTATCAAATACGCCGGGAGAAACTCAAGAATCACCTCTAAGCAAGTTATCATCAGAATGAAAATTTAAAAACCCCAAAAAATAATACATACGAAAAAAGTTTGACAGAAACATTAACCAAGATGAAAATTGTCATATCATAGAAAGATTTCTTACGTATAGCTACACTGGAAGAAGGAAATAGTCGAAGTTTAGAGCAGACATGCTCAAGTTAAAAATTAAAAGTGTTCCAGCCTTTGGTAAGTACATCTTGCTAGGAACATCAGACTGAGTGGCTCAGTGCCGTACAGTGCTGCTACGAAAATAAGACTCACCAATCGGGTGCGGACAGTGACACAAGCACATTCGACACATTATATCAGAAATAATTGAATTAAACAACAGTTAGTTGTAAAACAAAATTCTAAGGATGAAAGCTCAATGTACTTTTGAAAATACGAAGTAGTCAAGTAAATGAAGTATAACTAAGAGCCATCTATTAGGCTTTACTGAAATGCCCATCACGTACTACGAAAGATTCAGTATTGTCAGACTGATACCAATTTCTTGAAATTCTTCTGAAAAATCATTTTGTAACCGAATTATACCACTATTTGGACATTCCGAATAGTCAGCGCTAAAGGATGAAAACTGAGGTTAAAGAACTATGTCTTTCATGCTAATTATCCATTTTCAGAAGCCACAAGCAGATAAAGGCTTGTTATAGATATAGAGGTAACAGAGAAGGTATTTTCTATTTTTGTTGTAAACTGTGGATGAACTGTTAAGTTTTACGTTTCCCCCCTTTTAAAGCAAACGAGACACTGTTAACTGATACCGCACTTCATAAAATACTTCGAAACGGGATCGTGCCGTTCTGTAATACAGTGGTTCCCAACAGGTGGTCCGCGGACCCCTAGGCGAGATATGCCAGAGGGGGTCCGCAAGATGCTATTAGAATAAAAAATATATTAAATATATTTCGTATGATAACAGATATTTTTTCAATAATGAATGTCAATGTTTTTTCTAAGTACCAACAAATAGAAAACGTACAAAAAGACTCTTAATTTGGCTTTTTTACGTACCTGATACTGTGATATGACCTGGAACCAATCATGCTCGATGAGGGGGTCCTCGAGAAAAATTTGTTGGGAACTCCTGCTGTAATACATCTAATGTACGACGATAACAGTGATAAAGTGGCACATAGTCCAGTCTCGCACAGTGCGTGTACACGTGTACCACCCAATTGACCAACGGGTACTCGTACACTACTCTTGCACCAACGCAGAACTGATTCTTATGCCATGTATTTGTTGTTAGTTTCTGTCGACACTGTTATTAAACTAGCAGTGATGGTGTCCTCATTTCCTGTAACAACGCAATATTTCGAAGCAACGAAAATTTTACAAAATATTACTCGTTTTTTAAAAGGTTTATTTAAGAACCAAAAATTTTAGGATTGTTGCTGTGGCTAATTAATATTTCGGAGTTTTACTAGTAACAAATAAGAAACACTGTTACAACCGAGACCAAACAAATAATGAAAAATATCGTTGTTCCGAAATGAATACAGTATCGCTTGTACACGGTCGGTTTTTCTCATTCGTGGTACTGAGCCGCCACATCCGTCATGCTTGGCATCTCAGATCTTCAGACATTGGTTGTGCGGTCACCTGAAGTTGCAAGTCTACCGCAATCGTCTAACCTCCTCATTAGGGATGCTAAAAGACAACATCCGACGCCAGTTTCCACCACAGCTACTGATATGCTATACGGTGCTGCTCACAACTGAATGACGGCCGACATCCTAAGCTTTTGTTGTAAATAGCATCGTCTTTGCAAAATACCAACTGTTATGCTAATGATTGCTTTCGTATCGTATGAAGCGCCATCTGTTGGTCGTTCTGTGCACTTCCCTTTTGTTTCCATAAAACGCCATGTCATTTCAAGCATGTTTTGTCAATTTCCATCGTCTGCCTACATTATTCCGTGAAGTTCGACGCGCAAGTCGCCAAAGTTACGTCAAATCGAAAGACTTACACCCGGCGAACTGTCTACCCGACGGGAGGCCATAGTAACACGACATTCCGTGAGGTGTTGAATTTTCAAATGTTAACGGGCTTTTGGGTCATCCTGTGTAATTCCGACGGTTGGCCAAGAAGTAATGGTTCAAATGGCTCTGAGCACTATGGGACTTAACATCTCTGGTCATCAGTCCCCTAGAACTTAGAACTACTTAAACCTAACTAACCTAAGGACATCACACAACACCCAGTCATCACGAGGCAGATAAAATCCGTGACCTCGCCGGGAATCGAACCCGGGAACCCGGGCGCGGGAAGCGAGAACGCTACCGCACGACCACGAGCTGCGGACGCCAAGAAGTAATGCACCACATTTTTTTTCCTCAGCCGAAAACAATGTTATGAATGGGAAACGTTACGTATGTATTATTTGAAGTCTCCAGAGTGAGCACTCCAAGTTTCCGTCACTTCCGACAGATAGCGTAGCTGCAGGACAGTTTCAAAGAGGCGTCTGTAGGTGATGAACGTTACAAACGCCTTCCGTCATTGAATTTCTCACTGCAGAGAAAGAAACTGTGGAGAATATTCACAGACGCTTGTGCCGGCTATGGAGCATTTGCTGTCGACAGAAGTACAGATAATCACTGGGCACGGAGAGTGAGGTTACCAAAAAGCGGTTCGGCGGAGTTCCACAATTTGCAGCGGTCGGGGAGACCATCCACGGCTGTCACACCTGTGACACCTGACCTAGTTCCCTCGGACTTCCACTTGTTGGCCATTAAAGGATGCCATTCGTGGAAGACATTTTGAGACGATGAGGAGGTGATTCACACAGTGCAGCACTGGATTCGCCACCGGGTCAAGAATGGGTACCGACAGAGCATAAACGCACTTGTTTCGCGTTGAAGAACGGGATGGAGATTACGCGGAAAAATAAGGTGTCGAGATAAAAGACATTCTTTCGTGTGTGTACTTCTCATTATGTTCACTGAAGAATTGTTGAAGAAAAAAATGTGATGCATTACTTTTTGGGTAACATTCGTAGGTATGTATCTTCACGACAGATGGTGAGCTCCCAGTCCCAGGAACACTTGTAGCAAGCACATAACTCAACATCCGAAAACCGTGTGTCATTCTCCTCCTGATCTTTTTTTTTTTTTTCGTCGGCCAGAATTCGCCCGACGTCCAGCTTCCAGGCCTGGATATCTGACCGCAGGTGAGTTGTCTGCGGGGAAACTTGTGACGTAACGCGGCTTCGCCAGAACCGAGCCGAGCGGGGCGGCGGAAGTTTCGAAATCCGGACGTCACGCCTGGAAGACGAGTGCGGTGACGTCACCGCTGCCGTTTCCACGGGGGGTCTGCGGGCGCGAGAGAAACGCAGCGCGCCGCCCGCAACACTGAGCCGGCCGGTTTCGAATCGAGCCGCTGCTAATTGCCTCACGATATTCGCTCTCGGGTGATGACGGCGCTGGAGTGTAAATATACACCGCCTGGCTCTTGGGAGAGCGTCCGCTGGTCGTACTCTAGTGATTACACGGCGTTGTTGGAAGTAGAAAACGTCAGTGGCGGTGGACAAGAAAAACCGGGTTGCACCATTTCTTGAAGAAAGATTCTTTTAGGTGAAGTAGCATATGAAATATAAAAACGTTATTTTTATTTATCCTTTGAGAACCAGTTTTTGAAACGTTAAGTTTTTAAGGATTTTCGCTTTTGCACATTTCCTAATCATAATCATGTAATTAAAAAAACTATAGCATCGTGGATCCTATCACCTTGGGAGAATTTTTGGGAATAATTAGGGGCAACGCCAGAAGCGAAATACTTCCACACATCCATGCTCGAGGGAGGCACTCGAACCTTAGGAGGGAGGGGCCGCGCAGTCCGTGACATGGGGCCTCAAACTACGCTGCATAATGTTCTCTTGATAATGCTCTCTAACAGTGTTGCGTCCTGATAAAGTCCAGACTCTTAAGGAAAACAAAGGATGCCTGCAGTTATACGACACCTTCCCGAAATGCCGGGCACACGTTCCTGATGTGTTTCCATAGACCGACAACGTCTAGCATCCCTTCGGAGTATCTGTCTTGTGTCGTAGGGATCTCCGCCATTTCGTTTGTGGTATCCGAACCTCAGACAGAAAGCCGCCTCCACACAACCTGTTAAGAGTCCCGTAAGCCCCTAGCTCGCAGAAGAGTCTCGCACGGGGGCGTGCCGACCGGTTCGTGCGGTCAGTGACGTAACCAGTGGATGATTCAGCCCTTCCTCGCTCTTACTGGTGTATGGTAAAGTCGCATGTACATAATAGGTGTCCCAAAGAGAGTCGTTACATCTTTCGCTCTTTTTGTTCACTATTCACCCCCAAATAATAATTGAGACGTCGTTAATGTTTATGATATGCGCCGTCCAGTAATCATCATGAGTTATTTCGATTTTTGACGAGCACACAGGAATTACTACCAAAGAAGAGAAAGAAAGAAAAGTTATAGCATACAAAAGAAAAATAAATATTAAAATAAGTACTATCAAAGTACTAAAAGTACTCTCAAAATATGAACCTATGTACACCGAGAAATACGTTAGTAGACAACGGAAAAAGAAGACACGAAGACAAAAATTCCACAACAACAAATTTGCAGGGGGAACAGTCTGGATGATTGACTGATCTGGTCTTGTAACAATAACCAAAACGGCCTTGCTGTTGTGGTACTGCGAACGGCTGAAAGCAAAAGAAAACTAGCCGTAATTTTTTCCCGAGCGCATGCAGCTTTACTGTATGGTTAAATGATGATGGCGTCCTCTTGGGTAAAATATTCCGGAGGTAAAATAGTCCCCCATTCGGATCTCCGGGCGGGGACTACTCAGGAAGACGTCGTTATCAGGAGAAAGAAAACTGGCATTCCACGGATCGGAGCGTGGAATGTCAGATCCCTTAATCGGGCAGGTAGGTTAGAAACTTTAAAAAGGGAAATGGGTAGGTTAAAATTAGATATAGTGGGAATTAGTGAAGTTCGGTGGCAGGAGGAACAAGACTTCTGGTCAGGTGAATACAGGGTTATAAATACAAAATCAAATAGGGGTAATGCCGGAGTAGGTTTAATAATGAATAAAAAAATAGGAGTGCGGGTAAGCTACTACAAACAGCATAGTGAACGTATTATAGTGGCCAAGATAGACACGAAGCCCATGCCTACTACAGTAGTACAAGTTTATATGCCAACTAGCTCTGCAGATGACGAAGAAATTGAAGAAATGTATGATGAGATAAAAGAAATTATTCAGATAGTGAAGGGAGACGATAATTTAATAGTCATGGGTGATTGGAATTCGACTGTAAGAAAAGGGAGAGAAGGAAACGTAGTAGGTGAATATGGATTGCGGGTAGGAAATGAAAGAGGAAGCCGTCCGTTAGAATTTTCCTCAGAGCATAACTTAATCATAGCTAACATTTAGTTCAAGAATCATAAAAGAAGGTTGTATACATGGAAGAATCCTGGAGATACTAAAAGGTATCAGATAGATTATATAATGGTAAGACAGAGATTTAGAAACCAGGTCTTAAATTGTTGGGCATTTCCAGGGGCAGATGTCGACTCTGACCACAATTATTGGTTATGAACTGTAGATTAAAAACTGAAGAAATTGCAAAAAGGTGGGAATTTAAGGAGATGGGATCTGATTAAACTGACTAAACCAGAGGTTTTACAGAGTTTCAGGGACAGCATAAGGGAACAATTGACAGGAATGGGGGAAAGAAGACGAATGGGTAGCACTGAGGGATGAAGTAGTGAAGGTAGCAGAGGACCAAGTAGGTAAAAAGACGAGGGCTAGTAGAAATGCTTGGGTAACAGAAGAAATATTGAATTTAATTGATGAAAGGAGAAAATATAAAAAAAAGCAGTAAATGAAACAGACAAAAAGGAATGCAAACGTCTCAAAAATGAGATAGACAGGAAGTGCAAAATGGCTAAGCAGGCATGGCTAGAGGACAAATGTGAGGATGTAGCGGCTTATCTCACTAGGGGTAAGATAGATACAGCCTACAGGAAAATTAAAGAGACCTTTGGAGAAAAGAGAGCCACTTGTATGAATATCAAGAGCTCAGAAGGAAACCCAGTTCTAAGCAAAGAGGAGAAAGCAGAAAGGTAGAAGGAGTATAAGGAGGGTCTATACAAGGGCGATGTGCTTGAGGACAATATTATGGAAATGGAAGAGGATGTAGATGAAGATGAAATGGGAGATACGATACTGCGTGAAGAGTTTGACAGACCACTGAAAGACCTGAGTCGAAACAAGGGCCCGGGAGTAGACAACATTCCACTGGAACTACTGACGCCCTTGGGAGAGCCAGTCCTGACAAAACTCTACCATCTGGTGAGCAAGATGTATGAGACAGGCGAAGTACTGACTTCAAGAAGAATATAATAATTCCAATCCCAAAGAAAGCAGGTGTTGACAGATGTGAAAATTACCGAACTATCAATTTAATAAGTCACAGCTTCAAAATACTAACGCGAATTCTTTACAGACGAATGGAAAAGCTGGTAGAAGCCGACCTCGGCGAAGATCAGTTTGGATCCCTTAGAAATATTGGAACACGTGAGGCAATACTGACCCTACGACTTATCTCAGAAAACAGATTAAGGAAAGGCAAACCTATATTTCTAGCATTTGTAGACTTAGAGAAGTTTTTGACAATGTTGACTGGAATACTCTCTTTCAAATTCTAAAGGTGGCAGGGGTAAAAGACAGGGAGCGAAAGGCTATTTACAATTTGCACAGAATCCAGATGGCAGTTATAAGAGTCGAGGGGCACGAAAGGAAAGCAGTGGTTGGGAAGGGAGTGAGACAGGGTTGTAGCCTATCCCCGATGTTATTCAATTTGTATATTGCGCAAGCAGTAAAGGAAACAAAAGAAAAATTCGGAGTAGGTATTAAAGTCCATGGAGAAAAAATAAAAACTTTGAGGTTCGCCGATGACATTGTAATTCTGTCAGAGACAGCAAATGACTTAGAAGAGCAGTTGAACGGAATGTATACTGCCTTGAAAGGAGGATATAAGATGAACATCAACAAAACCAAAACGAGGATAATGGAATGTAGTCAAATTAAGTCGGGTGATGTTGAGGGTATTAGATTAGGAAATGAGACACTTAAAGTAGTAAAGGAGTTTTGCTATTTGAGGAGCAAAATAACTGATGATAGTCTAAGTAGAGAGGATATAAAATGTAGACTGGCAATGGCTAGGAAAGCGTTTCTGCAGAAGAGAAATTTGTTAACATCGAGTATAGATTTAAGT
Organism: Schistocerca gregaria; assembly: GCF_023897955.1. Classification (NCBI taxonomy): domain Eukaryota; kingdom Metazoa; phylum Arthropoda; class Insecta; order Orthoptera; family Acrididae; genus Schistocerca; species Schistocerca gregaria. Next base: position 52,318,576 of record NC_064924.1, read on the forward strand.
GTCAGGAAGTCGTTTCTGAAAGTATTTGTATGGAGTGTAGCCATGTATGGAAGTGAAACATGGACAATAAATAGTTTAGGCAGGAAGAGAATAGAGCCTTCGAAATGTGGTGCTACAGAAGAATGCTGAAGATTAGATGGGTAGATCACGTAAGTAATGAGGAGGTATAGAATAGAATTGGGGAGAAGAGAAGTTTGTGGTACAACTTGACTAGAAGAAGGGATCGGTTGGTAGGACATGTCCTGAGGCATCAAGGGATCACAAATTTAGCATTGGAGGGCAGTGTAGAGGGTAAAAATCGTAGATGGAGATCAAGAGATGAATACACTAAGCAGATTAAGAAGGATGTAGGCTGCAGTAGTTACTGGGAGGTGAAGGAGCTTGCACAGGATAGATTAGCATGGAGAGCTGCATCAAACCAGTCTCAGGACTGAAGACCACAACAACAACAACATGCGAGTTTTACGTGATGACGTCACTATTCCTGCTTGCCTAAAGGCGTGGTATGACAGCTTCCGTCAGTTTAGCCTCCGACTGAATACAGTAAAAACTGAGTACCTGGACACAGTTCCTAATCCTGGAACGTACCAAACCACATGACCAAATGTAAAGAAGTGGGCGCATTTAAGGAAAATAGGGTTCCATTTACGATGCTATAGTTATATCAGAAATGCTGAACGAATGGAATCAAAGCAGCCGACGTCTGATAGTAAAAGGTCACCAGGATGCAGCGTGGCAAACAAACGCCTGGGGACTGATGACCTCAGAAGTTCAGTCCAATAGTGCTCAGAGCCATTTGAGCCAAACAAACGCCAGTATACCTGAAGATTAAGGCCTAAGACACGGCCGATTGTTCTGTAGCCGATTATGGACCAAGTGTTGCGCAGTAACATTGGCCATCAGAAGACATTTTCATGTAATGAAATGCGTACGCTCTCGTGGCAAAATGGCTTCTTCTGCTTGATTATGTCACAAACGACACTGTACTGCAGAGATGTGTCGAATCTTCCAGTACAGAAAAAAGTGAGAGATGGGCGATGTCCTGGCAGGAGGGCCTCCCACTAGAACTGTAGATAACCCGGAAACCGATAGTAGAATGACATAGGCGGAGATGGCAGGCCGTTATCAATAGATTGACCCTTTCCGATCAGAAGCCGAGAAAAATGGTGCTCAATGATTCGAAAAAGTGAATCTTGCTAAAGTGGGAATTCACTAAGATGAAGAAGTAGTTAACACAGTTGTACAAACGTCATATTATTAATTAACTATTCGGCAAAAGCTGTTTTGTGGTAGTATTTTACGTCATCTATCCAGTTCCGGGCGTAGCCCATCATCAACGGTATTTGTATTACATAAATGACGCATTTCCTACAAGTTACTTACAGTGTATATTGCAGTGTTTCATGCATATGTGATTTTTCTGTTGATTTAATTCGACTTGCCTTATATGTAATGTTCTCTGGCGTATCCCAATGACAGTTTTTTGTAATAATCTTATAATAGTATGATTACGTGATTTATATATACATGTATGGATTCAGCATAAAGATTTTTTTAAAGAAATATATGTAAATGTCATTGGAAATTGACGTACATACAAAGACTACTTTTGGTATACTTCATACAATGCACCCTACTTCTAATTATTATCCCTATTAGCAGAACAAAGAAATGTATCTTCATTGAAGGATAAGAGGGAAATTTTCGATGATTTTTGTTTTTTAGATCTGTTTAAAACGTCTGGATGTTTAGTGACATATCTGAAAGTTTCTGTTTCTAACAAAATGTTTAGAAACCGCCTATTTCGGCAATATGTAGGACTATAGGCATTGTGTCATGTAACTGACTGTGTGGTTTTCTTCTTTTAAGTCTGTACTAAAAGTGGACAGGTTCGTGTCAGTTAGGTTCACTTGTTCTTTAAATCTTGTTTTGAGATTTCTTCCAGTTTTTCCTATGTAAATTTTCTCACAATTATTGTATTTTAACTTATAAACACCTGAACGCTCGAGCTTACAGGATTGTTCATTGTTACGACAAATTTGTGATTGTTGTGTGTTCTATGTTCGTAAGTCTATTTTTAGGTTCCTTTTCTGCAGAGCTACTCTGATTTTATCTGAAATTGTTCTTCAATATGGCATGACAGTGAACTATCTATGTTTATTCTAATTTGTCTCTGCTAAAATAATGTTGTCTTATATTTTATTTTCACTTGTGTGTTCTTTCCAGGTATAAAATTTGTCGACTATGTTGGGGTTGTAACCATTACTTTTTTGCTGTACTTCTTAGTGTCTTTCATTCAGATGTTGCATTTTCTTTACTTAATGGATACTTTATTAGTCTCTCTGTACAGGTTAGAAAATATGTTTCTCCGTGTGCTTTTGGATTATATGAACTATTATGTACTCCTTAGTCTGTGGCTACTTGTTTTCCGTAGATGTTGACTTTGTGAATTGTTTCGTTTCGTGTGATTTCGAAAACTAGAAAATTTATTTTATCGTCTTGTTCATGTTCGATTGTAAACCTGATATTTTTATGTAGGCATTTCCAGTGTGAGTGGAAGATGTCTATGTAGTTTTCTGTACCTTCAACCAGAATTAATGTATCATCTACGATTATCCGGTAGTATTAAATTTTACTAGTACATTCTGGACAATTTAAAAAAAAAAAAATTCACTGTATGATGAAGGACATTTCTACTAGTGTACGAGGAAACCAATTTCCCATTTATAAACTTCGTTCTTGTATACATAGCTGGTTCCTGAACTTAAAATAATTATGAGAGAGTGTCAATTTCAGTTTCGTACATTTTACGATGTGTATATAGATTAAATTCGATGATTTCAGTAGTTTCGTTAACGGGTGCCGTAGTGAGCGCGTTGGTTAACGTTAGGAAATAAATTTATGGTTCACTTCGATATGAACATCTTGAATTTTTTTGTATTAGGTCACTTGAGCTGTTTATAGCGTATTGATTATCAATATGCAGTTCTGAATCAGAACATTTAATGAAAATACGGTACAGAACGTCACATACAAGGCAACTGGAATTACAGTGAACCGATAAATTACGTAAGCATAGGACACTACAATATACACTGAAAGTAACTTATAAGCAATGTGTGTCTTTCGTGTAATACAGATACCACCGATGATGGGCAACGCCACGAACTAGTGTGACAGAATAAAATGCCACCACAAAGCAGTCTTTCTCTGGTTCTTAAGTAAAAATACGACATATGTACAATTTCTTCAAGTTCCAGAGCACCAAACGTCCAAGACGTAGTTAATACAAGTCTTACACTGCGTACAGCACAATCACAGGGTTATACAAGAAAATACTGTCTTGGAAAACAAATTTAGTGTCTTCCACTCTAAGTACAGTGCAAATACTGTCGATCTTAGAGCGGTCAGATGTAATTTCGGTGTTATTGTTTCACGCTACTTCCACCAGTTGGTATAACTAGTCCAGGGATATTTCCTGAATTGCGGAGGGCACTGGGCCTTATTGCAAGAGTACAGTGCCTACTGATCATTACTGGAAAATCTGTTCCGTTCACTAAATACAACCTTGCGCCATTCATCCTGCCAGTTACTTCTTTCGCTACATCACTGGAGGAGGGCTACGTTTTTATTCGTAGCCCAGCTACCAGCAAAGGGTTCCTGACGGCCACAGCTGGTCTGGTGAGTGCAACGTCGATCCTAATTCGTGCTGCGGTCGCGCAGCCATCAGCAATGTATTCTCGTCTGGTGCGCTGGTTCATATGTTAATGCGAATGTCGCTGCCGTCCAGAACCAAGCCAACGAACGTCTGTACTTTCCATGGATACTGACACCGAACTATCCGACGGAGAATAATGTTCGTATCTAGAACAAGGATCAGATTTGGTTACTTTAAATAATGTAAACGCCACGTAAAGTTAGAACTCTCCCTTTGTTTTTGTTTTGTTTGAATTCCGACTTGATCATATAACAATGTTACATAGGAAAACGTATCTCAGAAACACGAGTCAGTTTTCTACGAGATCTGATGCTAGACTCTTCTATGAAACATCAGCTGCGTTTTTCCCCTGATCATATGTACAACAAAAGACGGGAACGAGCTAAGAAAAAAAATTGTCTGCCTTATAAACAGAGAGGAAAAGAAGAAATGGGATAGCAATATGCACGTGTACGTGCACAGATGGCTATAGTATCTCGTACACGAAGTATAAAAGGGCAGTACATTGGTGGAGCAGTCATTTGTACTCTGGCGATACACGTGAAGCGATTACTGACGTGATTACGCCCGCGCGACAGGAATTAAGAATCAACGCGGAATGGTAGTTCGAACTGCACAATGGGACATTCAGTTTCGAAAATCTATATGAAGTTCAGTATTATCTCTCAAAACAGGCAACGCAGTGACCGACGGTCTTCGCTTAACGACCGAGAGCAGAGGCGTTTGTGTAGAGTTGTCAGTGCTAACGAACAAGCAACACCGCGTGAGAAACCGCAGAAATAAATGTGAGGCGTACGACGAACGTATCCGTTAGGACAGAGCGGCGAAAATTGGCGTTGATCGGCTAGGGCAGCAGACGAGCCACGCGAGTGCTTTTGCTAACAGCACAACATCCTCTGCAACGCCTCTGCTGGGCTCGTGACCATATCGGTTTGACCTAGACGACTGGAAAACCGTGGCCTGGTCACGTGAGTCCCGATTTCAGTTGGTAAGAGCTGATGGGAGGGGTCGAGTGTGGCCCAGACCCCACGAAGTCATGGGCCGCGGCTGTCAAGAAAACACTGCGGTGACTCCGTAATGGTATAGGCTGTACTTACGTGGAATGGACTGACTCCTCTTGTCCAACTGAACCGGTCATTGACTGGAAGTGATTATGTTCGGGTTCATGGAGATCATTTGCAGCCATTCACGAGCTTTACGTTCCCACAAGTGTCTTGTCACCGTGCCACAGTTGTTGGCGATTGGTTTGAAGAACATTCTGGACAGTTAGAGCGAATGATTTAGCCAACCAGATCGCCCGACTTGGATCCCAGAGAACGTTTATGGGACATAATCGAAAGGTCATTTAATGCACCGAAATCGTGCCTCGGAAATACTTTCGCAGTTATGGACGCCTACAGAGGCAGCATGGCTCAGTATGTCTCAGTATGTCCAACGACTTGTTGAGTTTCTTTACAGTGGAGGTGATGAACTTTGCCGAGTAAAAGAAGGTCCTATGTGATATTAAAGGTATCCCATCACTTGTCATCTCGGTGTAATTTTCTATTAGGAAAAATAACTACTTGGACCTTTATTACATTATAAGCTCGGCAAAGGGATTTCTGCCGCTGGTAGGAGCAGGGAAGTACACGTCCAACGCGATATAACATTAAAGACTATCTACACTACTGGCCATTAAAATTCCTACACCACGATAATGACGTGCTGCAGACGCAAAATTTAACCGACAGGAAGAAGATGCAAATGATTAACTTTTCAGAGCATTCACACAAGGTTGGCGCCGGTGACGACACCTACAATCTGCTGACATGAGGAAAGTTTCCAACCGATTTCTCATACACAGACAGCAGTTGACCGGCGTTGCCTGGTGAAAAGATATTGTGATGCCTCGTGTAAGGAGGAGAAATGCGTACCATCACGTTTCCGTCTTTGATAAAGGTCGGATTGTAGCCTATCGCGATTGCGGTTTATCGTATCGCGACATTACTGCTCGGGTTGGTCGAGACCCAATGACTGTTAGCAGAATATGGAATCAGTGTGTTCAGGAGGGTAATACGGAACGCATTGCTGGATCGTAACGGCCTCGCATCACTAGCAGTCGAGATGACAGGCTTCTTATCCGCATGGCTGTAACGGATCGTGCAGCCACGTCTCGATTCTTGAGTCAACAGATGGGGACGTTTGCAAGACAACAACCATCTGAACGAACAGTTCGACGACGTTTGCAGCAGCATGGACTGTCAGCTCGGAGACAATGGCTGCGCTTACCCTTGACGCTGATCCAGGACAGGAGCACCTGCGATGGTGTACTCAACGACGAACCTGGGTGGACGAATAGCAAACCGTCATTTTTTCGGGTGAATCCAGGTTCTGTTTACAGCGCCATGATGGACTCATCCGTGTTTGGCGACATCGCGGTGAATGCACATTGGAAGCGTGTATTCGTCGTCGCCATACTGGCGTATCACCCGGCGTGATGGTATGGGGTGACATCGGTTACACGTCTCGGTCACCTCTTGTTCGCATTGACGGGAATTTGAACAGTGGACGTTACACTTCACATGTGTTACGACCCGTGGTTCTACCCTTCATTCGATCCCTGCGAAACCGTACATTTCAGCATGATAATGCACGACTGCTTGTTGCAGGTCCTGTACGGGCCCTTCTGGACACAGAAAATGTTCGACTGCTGCCCTGGCCAGCACATTCTCCAGATCTTTCACCAATTGAAAACATGTGGTCAATGGTGGCCGAGCAACTGGCTCGTTACAATTCGCCAGTCACTACTCTTGATGAACTGCAGTATCGTGTTGAAGCTGCATGGGCTGCTGTGCCTGTACACGCCATCCAAGCGCTGTTTGACTCAATGCCCAGGCGTATCGAGGCCGTTATTACGGCCAGAGGTGGTTGTTTTGGGTGCTTATTTCTCAGGATCTATGGACTCAAATTGCGTGAAAATGTAATCACATGTCAGTATAATATATTTGTCCAATGAGTACCCGTTTATCATCTGCATTTCTTCTTGGTGTAGTAATTTTAATGGCCAGTAGTGTAGTTTCCCGAAAGCTGTGCGTGTACCGAATTCCATGAGAATGTGGCTTGTCTTACATGAAAGAGAATATCAGAACAGTCGAGACGAGAGCCCACAGAACTCCCCCCCCCCCCCCCCCCCCCCACACACACACAACACGACTAAAACAACCAAGCAAATTAGCTGGCGCCGAGCACTGGCTCGAATATAATCAGGAAATGAAATACGACGAGACCAGTTACATGGTGCAAACGACAAGTTTATGGGACAGCGTAATTAAGGAGGTTATCGAGATGAAGATGTCGGATAACCTAATAAAACGGGGCGGAGGTTACCATTTCAGCTAGACTTCTGTCTCAGGCACCCAGTTTATTAAGATGTTGCCTGCCCTCTCTCGCTGGAAAACGCTGATAGAATTTGCGTTTCACGTAGTAAAAGAGCTGGCTCTGAGAAGCAAATGAGCTTCACAGAGCGCAGAGCATTCCCGGAGTCGAACTCTGCTATAAATTAAGGTGCGGCGTAATGCATTTTGCAGACGACACAGCACTATTCGCCTGCAATAGCACACAAGAACTGTAGATAAGCTACAGAAATAAGGCAAGATTACTACTAAATGATGCAGCTTAAATGAAGTTACACCAGACAGCGACGAAGTAAAAGCTATCTCCTTATCAAAATACACTCATGCTCATAAATTAAGGATATTGCAGAATGTGGTGCCACACAGCGTGGTACTACACAAAAATGGCCCTAATAGCATAGGCACATGGATCTGTAAGTCCACGGTATTGGTGATAAGTTGAGAAAATCGTTCCGAAACACATGTGCTACAAAACGCCCCTGTTTCCTGCGCATGTACGCCGACATCAATATGGGCTATGATCAACATGCACACGTATACAGGCCGCACAACGCGTTGGCATACTATGCATCAGGTGGTCCATCAGATTCTGGGGTATGGCCTTCCATTCTTGCACTAGTGCCTGTCGGGGCTCCTGAAGTGTCGTAGGGGTTTGAAGACGTGCAGCGATACGTCGACGGAGAGCATCCCAGACGTGCTCGATGGGGTTTAGGTCTGGAGAACAGGCAGGCCCCTCCATTCGCCTATTCTTCTGTTTCAAGGTACTCCTGCACGAAGGCAGCTCGGTGGGGCCGTGCTTTACCATCCATCAGGAGGAAGGTGGGACCCACTGCACCCCTGAAAAGGCGGACATACTAGTGCAAAATGACATCCCGATGCACCTGATCTGTTGCAGCTCCTCTGTCAAAGACATGCAGAGGCGTACGGACACCAATCATAATCCCGCCCCTCACCATCAAACCACGACATCCATACAGGTCCCTTTCAAGGACATTAAGGGCTTGGTATCTGGTTCCTGGTTCACGCCAGATAAAAACCCGGCGAGAATCGCCGTTCAGACTATACCTGGACTCGTCTGTGAACATAACCTGGGACCACTGTTCCAATGACCATGTACTGTGTTCTTGACAGCAGACTTTACGGGCTCTCCTATGACCAGGCAGTGTAATGCACCTTGTATGTCTCTGGGCGAATAAACCATGTCTATTCAGTCGTCTGTAGACTGTGTGCCTGGAGACAACTGTTCCAGTGGCTGCGGTAAGTTCCCGAGGAAGGCTACCTGCAGTACTCTGTGGCCGACTGCGGGCACTGATGGTGAGATATCGGTCTTCTTGTGGTGTTGTACACTGTGGACGTCCCGTACTGTAGGGCCTGGAGGCGTTTCCTGTCTGCTGGAATCGTTGCCATAATGTTGAGATCACACTTTGTGACACACGGAGGGCCCGTGATACGACCTGCTGACCGGCATCCAGTCGCCCTAGTATTCTACCCCTCATAATGTCATCAATGTATGTTCTTTGAGCCATTTTCTTCTGAAGTAAGAGCGATTTCAGGTGTGCCGCAGGGGAGTGTGGTAGGACCGTTGCTATTCACAATATACGTAAATGACCTTGTGGATGACATCGGAAGTTCACTGAGGCTTTTTGCAGATGATGGTGTGGTATATCGAGAGGTTGTAGCAATGGAAAATTGTACTGAAATGCAGGAGGATCTCCAGCGAATTGACGTATGGTTCAGGGAATGGCAATTGAATCTCAATGTAGACAAGTGTACTGTGCAGCGAATACATAGAAAGAAAGATCCCATATAATTTAGCTACAATGTAGCAGGTCAGCAACTGGAAGCAGTTAATTCCATAAATTATCTGGGAGTACGCAGTAGGAGTGATTTAAAATGGAATGATCATATAAAATTGATCGTCGGTAAAGCAGATCCCAGACTGAGACTCATTGGAAGAATCCTAAGGAAATGCAGTCCGGAAACAAAGGAAGTAGGTTACAGTACACTTGTTCGCCCACTGCTTGAATGCTACTCACCAGTGCGGGATCTGTACCAGATAGAGTTGGTAGAAGAGATAGAGAAGATCCAACAGAGAGCAGCGCGCTTCGTTACAGGATCATTTAGTAATCGCGAAAGCGTTACAGAGATGATAGATAAACTCCAGTGGAAGGCTCTGCAGGAGAGACGCTCAGTAGCTCGGTACGGCCTTTTGTTGAAGTTTCGAGAACATACCTTCACCGAGGAGTCAAGCAGTATATTGCTCCCTCCTACTTATATCTCGCGAAGTGACCATGAGAATAAAATCAGAGAGATTAGAGCCGACACAGAGGCATACCGACAATCATTCTTTCCACGAACAATACGAGACTGGAACAGAAGGGAGAACCGATAGAGATACTCAAGGTACCCTCGGCCACACACTGTCAGGTAGCTTGCGGAGTATGAATGTAGATGTAGATAGTCACCATTAGCACGTCTGGAAACGTCTGCGCATTTACTCCCTGCACCAACACACCTCTGCGTATGTGGACTGCTGCCAGCGCCACCGTGCGACGACCGCAGGTCAAATGCACCGGATGGTCATACTCGAGGTGATTTAAACCCACAAACCGCCCACCAGTGCGTTGTTTCACCGTGTATCAGAAATATCCTTAATTTATGAGCATGAGTGTAGTTACCGAACCATAGAGACAATACATTGTCCTGCGACATTAATGTGACCACCTTCAAAAGCCTGAATCACCACCTTTTGCTCAGTGGACCGCTGCAAGGAGAGAGTCAGTGAGGGTATGGAAGGTGCCGACAGGGATTTGGAGCCACGCCGACTAACTGGCCAGAAGCGCCAGGGTTCTCGGTTCAGGATCCATGGCGCGTACAGCCGGACCGAAGGGGTCCCACTGATCCCTATTGGGTTTTAATCTGGAGAGTTTCCAGGGGAGTATGGCAAACTCATTCTGGTGCTCTTCGAACCACTCACGTACACTGCGAGCTGTGTGACGCGTTGCGTTCTGCTGCTGGTAGATGCCAATGTGCCAAGGGGCTCCCAAAGACAGATGCATAGTTGTGTTGATTCTCCGTGCCTCCCATAATGACGGGGTCACCCAAGGAACGCCACGAAAACAGTTTCCAGATAGTAGATCATTACGCTCCCTCCTCCGGCCTGCAGGGTGTTTACGTTCAGACGTTTCAAGCCGTACGCGCCAACGGCCATCTCTCCGATGGAGCATAAAACGTGATTCATCTGAAAACCCCATCCAATGGACGTCCAATTGCGGTATTTGCGTGCAAATTCCAACCTTCGTCGCCGCTGACCAGCAGTTAGCGCGGGTGCCTGCTGCGGAGGCCCATACGCATCAATATTCGCTGAATGTCGTTGAGGAGGCACTGTTGATAGCCCCATGATTCCTCTGGGCGGTCAGTTGCTCTATAGGTGCACGCTATCCGCCCGTACACACCTCCGCCCCTGTCACCTATGGCCCCTGGTGCACCACAGTCACCTCGGCGCCGGTTTTGCGTAGCTCCATTTTGCTATGCGTGGCATACCTTAACCACAACGGTACGCGAACAGTTTACAGTCTTAGCAGTTCCGGAAATGATCCACCCTTGGTCCGGAAACCAATGATCATGCTCTTTCGAACATCAGATAAATCGCTCCGTTTTCTCAAGAACAACATTATTTTCCGCGTCCTCCGGACATACTTACCGTATCCTTCTTTGCGCCGCCCGGTGTGGCCATGTTGTTCTAGGCGCTTCAGTCTGGAACCGCGTGACCGCTGCGGTCGCAGGTTCGAATCCTGCCTCGGGCATGGATGTGTGTGATGTCCTTAGGTTAGTGAGATTTAAGTAGTTCTAAGTTCTAGGGGACTGATGACCACAGATGTTAAAGTCCCATAGTGCTCAGAGCCATTTTTGAACCTTCTTTGCTGATGCTGCCACCTGCTATCTGTTAGTAGTTATTGCACGTTCACGTCGAATATACGCTGTAGTGAGATTAAGGGGAGATTTACTCTGTTTTGGTTCAAAAAATCGATTTTTTTTAAATTTCATTTTTGGATCAATAAAAGTGTTTAGAATCCATCCCTGAAACGGGTTTTCAGAATCGAAATGTTTGTTATTCGCGGTTGAACAAAAAAGTGCACCTGCCTGAAATCGGCCTTTTTCACGCACCAGTTTTTTTCTTTCGGAGGACGAGTTATTGTACCGGTGCTTGCGAGGAAACACACAAAATTCAACTGGAAGTTTGAACACGTGTGTTTGGAAGTCAGCCCCCAAGCATTTGCATTCCGGTGCGAAGACTGTGGAGATTGCGACTCTCCTGGCAGCGAGCAGCTTCAACGAAGGGTATTCAGCTATTCTGAAGACCATGAAAACGATGGACGTACCCCTGGGACTCTATTCGACGCAGTTCGCCTAGCATTCGGACGACCACCACATTCAAGCGACCGAAAACTGCCTGTCACCGGCCGTACGAGCGGCTCTGGAGTAGGGCAGGATGTCCCAGATCGAGCAGAACGCCTTCTATGAGGAAGGGGAAGGACTAGTTTATGGACCCGGAATAGCAGATTGAACTTCAGTTGCATAATATGCAGTTATATGTAGTCAAAACTTCAAAAGCGTTTTTCTCAAAATGACTTCAAATCTACTGAACCGATTGGCATGATTCTTTGTTTCCAACGAAGCTAACTAAATTGTCCTGGAGTTGTACCACTTTTATTCCGATCCATCAACTATAAATATTTTTACTAGGCCGACGAAGTCGAAAATCGATGAAAAAAACCCTATTTTTTCAAATGGCCGCCATTTTGCCTCCTATGGTCCAAAAACACAAGCGAGGTACAACTCCTAAAGAATCTTAGTTACTTCGCTAACGTCAATTAAATTTTGATTTCAGACGAGCCGGCTGACCTGTGACATACCGCGCGTGGTGGTCTACATCGAAATTTTGTTTCGTTCCGACGGCACTTCCTCCTTTGCTCTTCGACATTTCCGGTCGAAAAAATTCCAGTTTGTAGAGAAAATATCAATAAACATTTTGACCAAATTTGACATTGATATCTATAACACATCCCGAGAAAAAATTCTCAAAGAATATCCTTCTTTCGGGCCAAAGATAGTAAACCTCCCCTTAGTATAACTGGACCGTGTATAAGAATTAAGAATCGTCTTGAAGCTACTAACGATAATATGGGTAAGTAGAAGGCACCATGCACAAAAAACTAGTTTACAACAAATTTCACAAACCTTTGTTTCACTTTTAATTTAGGAAATTTAACAGGTAAATATCGTTAAACGTTAATCATTTGCACGAGCTGAACCAACATGACCAAGCTGCCTTGAAAACTTGAAATCAGTAAGGTTGTACCACGTAAATCATCAAATGACGCCGCAAACAGTGGTGCTTAGCCGTACCATCTGAAGGTAGTAGTCTGCAGAACTTGACCGCCACATGTGACTGATTTGTGGCAGCTCCAATCAAAATGGTCATTACGCAACTTACATTCACACTGCGGCTCCACTGAGCACACACTGACTCGGAACGATGGTCTTAAGTCACTGAGCATTGGGAATCTGATTACCAGCCGAGGTTGCAAGCGAGAGAGTGAACTTCGCACCGGTGATACGGAATCGTATCTTCGTAGGGCCAGCCCCACGCAACCTTCACCTGAGCGGCCGCTTAACGCGGCGATACCGAGCAGATGTGATCACAACAGATTTTTCGCACTGCAGGCAGTATTAAACAGGCTCACGTTTTATTACTTGACCAGTTGGCGTAGAATACCTCAGAATAAGTCTATATCGTCAACTATTTTTCATACATCACATAATAGAAATAAGATCAAATTCCCTTCCAATGACTAAGGCTTTGGGCGTCTTGTTCATCAGCAATAAATTGAATGTGGATCCAAAATACGATTATATAGAGCAACAGTACTCCCAGCATTACTACTGTGTATAGCTGGTCAGTTCAGAGCACTGCCTCCTCTACCCGACTACATAGATGGTAACTATTTCAAACTAAATAGATGGCAACTTATTAAAGACAAAGTTTTCCGGTGGATTGTAAAAGCTTGCTCCTGGAAAAAAATCAGTCATCCACAAGGCCTTGCAAATGGATAACATCAAAACTATTACCAGTAAGCACATGAAAACACTGTACAAAAAGATGAATCTATTGCAACAAAATGTTCTAATACTGAATGGAATGTACACATACTGTACATCTCCCCTTAATCCAAGAAACAGACTCAAGGTGCCGCTCAACGTATAAGAAGGATAAAAGTGGTGATTAGAAACCAATAAAAGATGCGAGACAGATTAATTTTTTCCCTTCAATGTGTGCAATAAATCGTGTCCCTAAATAATAAACAGAAACAACAGTTCTGTCAAGTCCGTTGAATCCGACGGTACAGCAGAAACCACACTTAAACAGAAAAGGAAGTCTGGATGGAGTGAAGGCAACAAATAAGCATACGAACACAGCTCGCAGCACCTGATGAAGACTAGCATGTCGAAACCTCGTATTATATGTAAAAATCTAGCGTGTACATATTTGTGCTCGCAAAACTCGAAAAGTAGTCGGTCGATTGACTTGAAATTTTGATACAGCATTAGATTAGAATACGCCAGTTCTTAGATGCTTATTTTTTAAATATATACATAAATATGTTATATAGAAAGGGGAAACGTTACCAAAAATGTCAAAATGTTCTTGAATTATTTACTGCAAAATTTACACGTTACTCTAACAAACATATGGACGAATGTATGATATATATTTTATTTAATATCCATAATATACAAATATATATGTATAAAATATATATTAGTGAAAAGTTATTAGAAAATATCCTGACAGTTCTTGACGGATTTACGTCAAATTTTAACGATAGTCCGTTAACCATACAAACAGACAGAAGTTACACATGCTTGTAAACAATAATACCTTTTTTTGTTAAAACTGACTACGGGAAAGTATATGTTCTATTGTAAAAACGTCCAGTTCTGTTTCCTTTGCCGCAGGTGATTTTAACTACGATAGCGGGGCATTTGAACCATTAAACAAATTGTTCTCCATTGTATGTTTTCTTTTTCACTATGTGTATATTTAAACAAAAAGTGCATACAGAACAGTGCACTGTTTTGTTTTCTTCCTCGGAGCTGGTCTCTCAGAGAAAACTCTGTGTACTGCCTTCGGCAGGTCTTACGGGTGAAGCCTCGTCACAGAGGTCCACCGCATGGGCGTCTAGGGAAGTGATTCCAGTGGTAGTTTCCCACTGCCTTCCACTGATGATGATGAAATGATAATGAGGACAACACAACACGGTGTACCTGACCAGAGAAAATCTCCGACACAGCCGGGAATCGAAACCGGGCCCCTTGAAGTGACAGACAGCCCCGCTGACCAATGAGCTATCGGAGCGGACTCTCACAGAGAATAGTAACATTGTATTTCTGGCCTATTGGCTTTCGAATATTGCTATAGAATCTGAATTTGCAAATAACAATAAACAAGGCTCAGGATCAGAGAGGGAGGGGAGGAGAGGAGAGGGGAAGAGGAGGTGGACAATGCCGTTAAGAGGAAACGCACAAAGGGGGGGGGGGGGAGGGGGCAAGAGGACATGGAGAGAGGGAGGAGGAGAACGTGGAAAGTGAGAGGAGGAAGCTGTAGAATGTGCACAAAGAGAGGAAGAGGAGGTAACGGGCACGGACAGAACGAGGAAGGACATCAGGACATATATGCAATTCCCATGCATATTAGAAACGCATGCTTCCTCTTATCTTTCTTTCTGATTTATTAACCTGACAGATCCACAGCAACGCGTGGCGAGGTACAGCTAGTAGCGCACAAAATGGAATCTACGACTAGGCTGAACACTGGAAAGCAGACGATTATAAGCATAATGCTGCTAATCCTACCAGAAAATTTGTACGCTTAGGGTAACAGGGGAGGGGTAACAAGTCCCTGGTTCGAGTCCCAGCACCGCACGTAGTTTTAACCGGCCACTACGATTCTAACCAGCGCACTTCACTGCAGAGTGAAAATTTGTTCTGGCGACAGGGTGACATGTTTTCCACTCGCGAGGCTGCTATATGCCACAGACGAGGCGCAGAAGGGCATAAAAACGCAGTCACCTGGCGAGCGGCCCGCCGCCAGCATTGCGTCACGCCCGCGTCCAGCGCATCCAACGAGATTGCTGCTACAAAAACAACTCCACTGTGCGCAGCGGAGTCCCTTCAGGCTGGGAGCCTCGCAAGGCCACGCCGACCTTCACGGTCACGCAGGACACGCCTCTTTATCGTGTACCGTGTCTGAGAAATGTACTCGCAGTAGCATTAACGTAATGATCAACAGCTCTAGATGGGTACCCTGATTCCCCACTCGTGGCTTCCACGCCAACAGGACGTGGCAACTAACAGTACCAAAATATATTAATTAAATTTGTTACTCCATACCAAGATCCTGGTTTGGCCCAACGCCTTAAAACTACACCCCATGAGAGAAAATACACTGATCTCAACAACATTTCTGTCACTCAGGTTAAAACTATCACGAGAAAACCGAGGAACCTTCAACACCAGCCATAGTGGGCCAAGAATTGTGAAGATGGCTTTAACATGAGCCGACACCGATGAATAAACAAATATTATTGCGATGATGACCGTTGGTTTTAATCTAAATGTTCAGGTTCCCCGATGACATTGTAATTCTGTCAGAGACAGCGAAGGAATTGGAAGAGCAGTTGAACGGAATGGACAGTGTCTTTAAAGGAGGATATAAGATGAACATCAACAAAAGCAAAACGAGGATAATGGAATGTAGTCGAATTAAATCGGGCGATGCTGAGGAAATTAGATTAGGAAATGAGACACTTAAAGTAGTAAAGGAGTTCTGCTATTTGGGGAGCAAAATAACTGATGATGGTCGAAGTAGAGAGGATATAAAATGTAGACTGCCAAAGGCAAGTAAAGCGTTTCTGAAGAAGAGAAATTTGTTAACATCGAGTGTAGATTTAAGTGTCAGGAAGTCGCTTCTGAAAGTATTTGTATGGAGTGTAGCCATGTATGGAAGTGACAATAATAGAAGCTTTCGAAATGTGGTGCTACAGAATAATGCTGAAAATTAGATAGGTAGATCACATAACTAGTGAGGAGGTATTGAATAGAATTGGGGAGAAGAGCAGTTTGTGGCCCAACTTGACTAGAAGAAGGGATCGGTTGGTAGGACATGTTCTGAGGCATCAAGGATCACCAATTTAGTATTGGAGGGCAGCGTCGAGGGTAAAAATCATAGAGGGAGACCAAGAGATGAATACACTAAGCAGACTCAAAAGGATGTAGGCTGCAGTAGGTACTGGGAGATGAAGACGCTTGCACAGGATAGAGTACGATGGAGAGCTGCATCAAATAAGTTCGGGACTGAAGACCTCAACAACAACAACAGTACAAAGTCGCTGTACTCCATAGAAAATGTTGTCTAAATTTGTGAATATTTCTGTCACTTTACAATGGCATCCTGAAAGTCTTTCTTTGGTAGGGTGTTTAGCGAACTCTGCAACTCCTTGGATCTTCACCGAAGCATCCAATCTTTGTCACTTCAACCTGATTTTCATATTGTGGAACAGGAAGATGTTACACACAGTTTGGTGATTACGCCACGTGGGGAACAACTTCAGTCTCGTTTCTATTACAAAAAAATCCTGAATAATGTATGCCATAAGCCGTAGTGCATTTTCATGGTGGAGTACTCCGTCGTCATTCTGCACTTTTCCTCTTCCTTTCCTCCCCCGAACATCTAAAATGGACCACAAAGTACTTAATATTACTTGTCAAGCGTTTTGGACAAAAGTGGAGGAGGAGTCTTTCACTACCGCGGTTGCTGTGTGTTTACAGAATCTTAACCATAAAATCAACTTTCGTTGTCGGTGAATACCTTTGAACGAAAGCTTGAATCGTCTTGAAGCAGTTGTTAACGTTCTTTGCAGATTTCCACGCGATGTTGCTTCTGATCATCTCAGAACAGTCGCGACACTAACTTGGCTGCAATCGTCCTCATGTTCCATACTTCTGACAGAACACGTCCACGTGAACCGAACTTACTCCCTAGGTGTTGCAGTAGTCCTATGAGGGGCAGTCAAATGGAAACCGAACACTCGTCATAAAGGGGCCATGGAATGGTTCAACTACAGAGTAATCATCCCACATTAAAGGTTATCTCCGTGAGAACAATACACTTTTGGCAACATTTATAAAGCTCTTTGTAACAGTTTTCTTGCGATTCTTTTAGTACTGGTAGAAGGGTTGTTACACCGCCTATTTACCAACCAGTTCCTTGTGAACAATCTCAGGTCCCGAAACGGAAAGAAGGAAAGAGCCGAATGGCGTTGTTCACGGGAGAAGTTTGTTTCACACGATTGCTACTGCGAAGTGACGTCAGAATAACGTTGCACATTTGTCGAGTACTATCGAGTTTTGTGGTTATATTTCGCATCGAGATTCGGGTGAAAATAGTTACTCCCTTTGACGCTATGTGCTATTCATGACAAGCAAGCGTTTCACTCGTAGCACTGTAAGCAATACTCTTAGAGTCCTACCTAACCACAGTCTCGGTAATCGCAGTCAATTCGTAAATAAACGGTCAACGTCACTGAAAAGCAATTTACGTTTTTTAATCAGACTGAACTCATAAAATAGAACAGACTCCCTCCTGAGAAAGAGAGTGCGCTTATATGTAAAGAAAATCGAATATAGCATAACGTATTAAATTAATAAAATAGTCCTAGACTCTTTTACAAAAGCCAAGATGAAAAAAACATTTTAGAATGCAGCAAAAAACAAATCTGCTTCCTTCGGCTTCGAATTCCATGCCTCAGTTCACTACGCTACAGTAAACACATACAGCTCTTTAATCTTACGATGCTCTGAAGTCTTTTACGTTAAAACGTCGTTAATTGACATTTATCTATAACAAATCGTACCAAGAGCGACGTTTTTGTGATAAATCTTCGCCCTGAAGCAGCGTACTGTCACAACACGCAAGATATAGTACGAAAACAACGAGTTATGTTACTCCAATATGGAGTCTCCAAGCATCATATTTATGGAAGACCCGTCAGTTTGGCATCACTTCCATACAAGATTCGGCTGAAACAAGGAGTAAACGTGACCATTCACAAGATAAAGAAGAAATGCAGCTATGTGGCCAATATTTCAGCTAAATTAGGCAAAATCCTTGAACATCACGTCAAAGTAATCTTTCGGACACATATAAGAACTTGTCCTCTTTTTGGCTCAAGAAAGGCTGATCTGTGTTTGTGGAGAGCCTAAGAATACCATGTCCATATGGCAAAGCGTATATTGGTGAGACAGCATTCACAGTGCATAAAAGATGAGCTGAACATGATGGGCACTCTCGCCTTTCATTGCCCAGTTAGTCAGCCATAACGGAACACTGTAGGAAAATCGATGGATTTACCATCAAATTCATGGCAACGAGAAAATCCTTGTGTGATTCAGTTATTAAGAAATCTGTGAAAATAAGTTTGACGGAAGAGCTTATTAATCTTGACGACTTCTTTCTACTAGATGCAGCTTGGAACCCAGTGATTTCTCTGATACCTTCGAAAAGACAGGCTTTTATGGCTAATGGCGCATCCAGCAGCACTTACTATTATTATTATTTTGATAACTTAATAATAACTACGCAAGTCTGCAGTTCGACAGAGGGCGTGCATGCAACATCACCGTTGTTCACGTGCCCGCGCGCCGTAGATGGAGCAATATTCGCTCAACTCTGAAGAGGTCGGTTTATCCAGTGAAGACATACGCGCGTGTGCCACTGCACCCAAAATCTCCAGTGTAGGGAACATGAAAATGGCTGAATGGCTGTCTGCCAAAATATCGTGGCAGGATATCGACGTCATCCGGCTGCAAGCCCGCATCCTCAAGGAATCCTCATTACGACGCCTGTGACGGGGATTTCTTTCTCAAGAGAAGGTATGTGAGTGGCTCGAAGACTTCTTAAGTAACAGAATCTACGGTGTTGCCCTCAAAGTCAAGAATTCATCAGAGACAAGGGTGTAATCAGGAGTGCCGCAGTGAAGTGTGATAGGACCGCTGTTATTTTCTGTATTCATAAATGACCAAGCGGACATGGTAAGCAACAGTCTGCGGCTGTTTGCTATGAGCTGATGATGCTGTGGAGTATGGGAAAATGTCGTCGTTGAGCGACTGTAGGAAAAAATGGTTCAAATGGCTCTGAGCACTATGGGACTCAACTGCTGTGGTCATTAGTCCCCTAGAACTTAGAACTACTTAAACCTAACTAACCTAGGGACATCACACACATCCATGCCCGAGGCAGGATTCGAACCTGCGACCGTAGCAGTCGCACGGTTCCGGACTGCGCGCCTAGAACCGCGAGACCACCGCGGCCGGCGACTGTAGGATGTCACAGATAAAATTTCTAGTCGGTGTGGTAAATAAATGTCGTGTGACTAGGGCCACCGTTCGCCGGGTGCAAGACTTTCGATTCGACGCCACCTCGGCGACTTGCGCGTCGATGGGGATGAAATGATGATTAGTAGAACACAAAACTCAGCCCCTGAGCGGAGAAAATCTCCGACCCAACAGGGAATCGAACCCGGGCCTCTAGGATTGACTACTCAGCTACCTGGGGCGGACAGTCGGTGTGATGGATAACAGGTAGCTCTAAATGTAGAAAAGTGTAAGTTAATGTAGATGAGTAGAAAAAAACAAACATACCCATAATCTTCGAGCACAGCATTAGTAGTGTGCTGCTCGACACGGTCACGTCGATTAAATATCTGGCGTAAAGGTGCAAAGCGATATGAAATAAATGGAATCAACTTCTGAGGATTGTGGTAGGGAAGGCAATGGTAGACTGGTTTATTGGGAGAATTTTAGGAAAGTTTGGTCCATCTGAAAAGGAGACCGCATATAGGACACTAGGGTGATCCATTGTTGTTGTCTGGGTTCCGCACCGGATCGGACTAAATGGAGACACTGATGCAATTCAGAGGCGAGTTGCTAGATTTGATACCGTTAGGGTCGAACAACTATTCGAAAAATTGTTTTCCGAAACGAGTACATATTCTTCCTCATTATATATTTTTTAAACAAGAATTGTGTACATAACAATGCGCTGTTTTGTTTTCTTACCCACCGTCGGTTTTATAAAAACGCAAAGACTGTGTTTGTCGCGTAGGCAGCTTATGGTTGGAATACTACTACCGAATCTGAAAATCAGACAGAGGGGAATGGGTAGATGGTCAGGAGAGGGAAAGGACAAGGACAGGGGCTAGGAGGAGATGGACAGAGAGTGGAGAAGGAGGAGATGGAGAGAGAGGGGGTGGAAGTGATGAAGAGAGAGGGGCAAGAAGAAGATTAAGACATACATTCAATTCCTATAGGTATTTAGCAATTACCAATCATTGGGAGTTCGCTAGTGTTTAAAACTACTGTACACCAGATTCCAGTAGCGGGAAAAGTATTAGTGAGACGATTAGGGAATACAAATGGGAAAGTTTCGAGGAGCACTATTGAAGACAGTTAGAGAACCAGCATTTAAGGCTGACTGCAGAACGATTCTACTATCGCCAACATAATTTTCGCATAAGGACCATGAAGGTAAGATGAGAGATATTACGGATCGTATGGAGGCTTATGGACAATCATTTCTCCTTCTCTCTGTTTGCGAGCACAAAAGGAAATAACAAGTAGTTGTACAAGGTACCCTCCGCCACACATCATACAGTGGCTTTCGGAGTATGTATGTAGTTGTAGACGAAGGTAGTGATGAACGGACTACACATAGTTGAGCAACTAAAAGGAAGACTCAGTGCTCTTCGACAGAGGAGTGTAAGCAAGACCGCTCACAAAGTGAGGGAAATCTGCGCTTCAAAGAAAGGAAAGTTCTCTGCCAAATGTAACAAGACTGGATTACCGCAGCGAAATGAAAATAGTTATCAGTGGTGACAACGAGCAACGCGTTTCCTGATTTTTGCCTCTTGCTGCATCCCGCCAGTCCTGAACTGTGTAGTTTGCGAGACTCACTTTAAAAGTGACGGTGTTATTACATTACACTCTTAATTTGTAAGGTTGGATATGTAAACGCAGATGTGTACCTGAAAATTCAGAAAGCTAATAATCCCATTTATCGTGTGGTATCCATCTTCGCCAAGAGTATGAGGTTTCCACGTGAGCTGTGGCCTCCGACGGCGTGCGAGGATGTGGTCGACTGCCGTGCGTTCGCCGGCAGGCCGTCTCGCTTGGGCTGCGTGCCCGTTACGGCCGCTGGAACACACGACGTCACACCGCTCGCCCCTCACTTCCGAGACCCTGACACTGTCACGCGACGCGGTCTGCTGCAACCTGTTTCCTGGAGCCTGGAGACGTCTTGTAGAGTGACTCACCTCACCACTTGGAAGTCACCCACGGGGTCTATTCATGGGTCCTCTTTTGGCTATGGTGATCGTGGGATCTGCCGGCCGCGGTGGTCTAGCGGTTCTAGGCGCTCAGTCCGGAAACCGCGCGACTGCTACGGTCGCAGGTTCGAATCCTGCCTCTGGCATGGATGTGTGTGATGTCCTTAGGTTAGTTAGGTTTAAGTAGTTCTAAGTTCTAGGGGACTGATGACCACAGATGTTAAGTCCCATAGTGCTCAGAGCCATTTGAACCATTTTTTTGATTGTGGGATCACCAGCAAAGGCAGTGTTTACTTATACCCAAAGACGTCCCATTTTTCCGCTCCTGGAATCTGGTGTACAGTCATTTTAAACACTAGCGAACTCGGCAATCATTGGTAATTGCTAAATACGTATGGGAATTGAATGTATGTCTTAATCTCCTTCGTCCCCCTCTCTCTCCATCTCCTGCTCCCCTCTCTGCCCAACTAATAACTAATTCTAGCCCCTCTCTTTATCCTTTTCCTCTCCCTCCCCCCCTTTCTCTGACCAATTCCCCTCTCTCTGATCTTGAGCCTTGGTTAATGTTACTGCAAATTCAGATTTGGTAATAGTATTCCAACCACAAGCTAATAAGCGACAAAAACAGTCTCTGCGTTTTCTATAAAACCAACGGTGGGTGGGAAAAAAACCAGCCCATTGTTGTGTACACAATTCTTGTTTAAAATATGTATAATGAGAGAGAGTATGTACTCGTTTCGGAAAAAAAAAATTTGTAGTGGTTTAAATGCCCCACTATTGCAGTTCACGGAGGTGCGAAGCACAACACTTTCTTAACAGAAAACCTTTACATTATTGTTAAGAAAAATATAAATCCTATGTTCAAATCAATATTTAATAGTCTGTCCTGCAAAAATTTGATATAAATTTTGGTCAAGAACTTTCCTGTGATTTTTGTTAATAACGTTCACCTATCGTACAGGGTGTAACGGGTAAAAGTACAGGCATTTCCATCGGTGACAGAACGATGGTCGGCCGTGGTGGCCGAGCTGTTCTAGGCGCTTCCGTCTCGAACCGCGCGACCGCTACGGTCGCAGGTTCGAATCCTGCCTCGGGCATGGACGTGTGTGCTGTCCTTAAGTTAGTTAGGTTTAAGTAGTTCTATGTTCTAGGGGACTGATGACCTTAGAAGTTAGGTCCCATAGTGCCCAGAGCCATTTGCACCATTTTTTGAACAGGACGATGAACAGAACGACATTACATCAGTATTCACTTCCTTTGCAGACTATTAATTATAGATATTGTGAGTAATACGTTTTTAGGGTTGATGTGGTTGGTATATGTGGCAAGAGCAAGCCATTAATGCTATTTTCCCGTGGTCAACAGGTGAAGTGTTGTAGTGCGACACGTGAACTCCAAACGGTCAGTCTATACCAACACGCATATTCCATGCAGTGGTGCAGTTATGAGTGTGCAGAAAACATCAGGCAATAAATTATGTGATCTGTTTCCAGGAACAATGTTAGACGCATAGAAAAAATAACGAACACAATTATGTGTGTACATACAACCTAAATATATTTGCAAATAACCCGCTGCACCTGTATACTGAATACAGCGTGTTAAAAGATTCAGAACCCACGGAAACAAAAACAAATGTAACTCGTAAACGAACCATGTGCTACAAACGCATGTTTTTGGAGCACTAAGTGTGCAGGAGGTTGTCGTGTGTGATTAAAATTTGATGTGCCCATACTCTGACTGAATTATGTTTCATATATTCTTTAAAACTATCATTATGTTAATTAAATATTACTATTATTATTTCAATGAAATAGCCTTTGTGTGGCTTAATATTGCAACAATTGATGAAACAGTCAAACCAATTTAGCAGCGATATGCACATTCAAAACCACATAGATTGATGTCTTACAAACACATTAAAACACAACCAAGTGCACCTTGATAATTATTCTGAAAATAAATGTGTTTTTAGCTGTCACTTTTTTTTCAACGTGTTAGGTCGAATATAATGTTCACCCTTTGTAAAGAAAGGCTAGGGCCAAATGCCACATAATACCTTAAAATGACTGACCACTTTGTCATCAAACTGCCTGGTACAGATCTCCGCCTTTGCTAGAAGAAAAATTATTAAACTGTCTGCGCTGATAGTAATGCGCCTATAAAACAATAAAGTAAATTTTAAATGTGCCGCGTAATGGCGGCGGGCTGCAGCGCTCCAGCGATTATATTATTATTGTTATTATCGTTACATATTGGTATGGAGATCCTAAAGAGAACCAAACGGTTTTAAATGATTTCAATTGGTTTATTGTTCCCATCACTATTACAATACATTTTCAAAATGAGCACTAATAACCTCAGCACAGAGCCGGTATCGACGTAGCAGTGAGTCCAATGTTCGCTGGAAAATGCTTGATGTGTTCTGTATTTGCTGGGCTGCTGCAAGAATTCTTGCAACAAATTCCGCCTACGACTCAACAGGGGTAGAATAAACCTCAGCTGTACATTTGCTGCGCTCTTCGACGATTGTCTTCAGCCGCACTGTAAATAAAAGTGACATGTCTCGCAGTCATCCCCATGTGTAGCGCTCCATGTTGACACTGCATCCCTCATGCATGCGCTAGTACTACCCGCTGTTTACTGACTCGGTGCCGGAGAGCATAACGTCACAACATACTACGTATCTCAGATTAACATTTGGTATAACAACGGTATACAACGACTTTTATCTGCTCCACTCGTGTGCTAAAAGCTCACGCAATATGGGTTTCCGACGAATGGGTACTTTACGAAATATATTGGTTTTTTTCTCCTGTATCATCACATTTAGGTTGGGAACTGAATTTTCAAACGCCTTGTATAAATTTATGTTGCGTATATTTAAAAAATGTAGCGTATACCCAGCACGGCTATACCAAACTAAGTAATCTCACAGACATCAACCATATTACACAACATTTCAAGCCCTTTTTGTGCGTTTGTGTGATCAGACAGAGGAACGTGTAGTGAGGTGCCAAACTATCCGTGCACCAAATTTGGAGGACCGGGTGCTGCCTCTCGACCGTTTCCATCTGCTTGGCCCTACAAAAATACCATGTTCGCTTATTTCCGACATGAAACCCGAGTGATTCTGGTGGTTAGAGTACACTGCTTCAATCACACAGCCTGTAACATACAAGGAAGACATGGAAAGTGGTCAGGGAAACTTTCATTCGTCTTCACCATCTACCGTGGCAACGATGCATTTCTGGATACATGTTCATAGTATCGTGTTTCCTCTATTTTCAGTCTGGAATACGTCCCTGCAGTTTGTCGGTTTAATTAATGTTCATTACACACTGAAGAGCCAAAGAAAAAGAAAGTGGTACACCTGCCTAAAATAGTGTAAGGCCCCCGCGAACACACAAAAATGGCAAGCGGAAGTGTTTAACACTCAAAAGAGTTGCCCTGGACCAATTCTGTACATGTGGGGTTTCACATTGTCCTGCTGAAATTGCCCAAGTCTGTCGGAATGCACAATGGATGCAAGTGAACAGACACGAAGCTTACATACGTGTTATCTGTCAGAGTCGTATCTAGACGTATCAGGGGTCCCATATCACTCCAGCTGCACACGCCCCACATCATTACAGAGCCTACACAAACTTGAACAGTCCCCTGCTGACCTGCAGAGTCCATGGATTGATGAGGTTGTATCCATACCCGTACACGTTCATCCACTCGACACAATTTGAAACGAGACTCTTCCGTGCAAGCAACATGTTCCCGGTCATCAACAGTCCATAGTCGGTGTTGACGGGTCCAGGCGAGAAATAGTTTTGTTTCGTGCAGTCATCAAAGGTACAGGAAAGGGCCTTCGGCTCCGAAATCCCATAGCGGTCATGTTTCGTTGAATTGTTCGCACGCTGACACTTGTTGATGGCCCAGCTTGAAATCTTGAAGCAATTTGAGAAAGGGTTGCACTTCTGTCACGCTGAACGATTATCTTCAGCTGTCGTTGGTTCCGTTCTTGCAGGATGTTTTCCGGCTACAGTGATGTCGGAGATTTAATGTTTACCGGATTCCTGATATTCACGGTACACTTGTGAAATGGTCGCACGGGAAAATACACACTTCATTACTACCTCGTAGATGCTGTGTCCCATCTCTCAAGTGTCGACTATAACATCACGTTCAATCTCACTTAAATCTTCATAACCAGCCATTGTAGCAGCAGTAACGTATCTAACAACTGCGCTAGACACTTGTTGTCTGCCGGCCGTTGTGGCCGAGCGGTTCTAGGCGCTTCAGTCTGGAACCGCGCGGCCGCTACGGTCGCGGGTTCGAATCCTGCCTCAGGTATGGATGTGTGTGATGTCCTTAGGTTAGCTAGGTTTAAGTAGTTCTAAGTTCTAGGGGACTGATGACCTCAGATGTTAAGTCCCATAGTGCTCAGAGCCATTTGAACTTGTTGTCTTGTATAGACGTCACCGTCCGAAGCGCCGTATTCTGCCTGTTTACATATCTCTGTACTTGTACACGCATGCCTACACCAGTTTCTTTGGAGTTTCAGTGTATATATTTAGACCAAAAAAGACGCAACGCGAGGGAATTATTGGAATAGCACGGAAATCGGTAGGTGTAATACACATGTACAGTAAATACAATTTCAGAAAAATTGGATTATTTATTCAAGAGAAAAAGCTTCACAAATTGAGATAGTGAATAACACGTTAGTACATCCCTTATGCATGCTGTGATTCGGCTTTGCATTAAATGATCGTGTTGTTAGATGTCTTCCAGAGGGATATCGTGATAAATTATGCCCAATTGGCGCGTTAGATCGTTAAAATGTCCAGTTGGTTGGAGGAACCTTCCCCTAACGGCCCAAACTGGGGAGGAATCAGGCGATCTTGCTGTCCAAATTGGCAAGGACGAACACAAATAGTAGCCGATCGGTGTGGCCGTGCGGTTCTAGGCGCTTCAGTCAGGAACCACGTGACCGCTACGGTCGGAGGCTCGAATCCTGCCTCGGGCATGGATGTGTGTGATGTCCTTAGGTTAGTTAGGTTTAAGTAGTTCTAAGTTCTAGGGGACTGTTGACCACAGATGTTAAGTCCCATAGTGCTCAGAGACATTTGAACCATTTTTTGAACACAAGTGTAGAAATTCTCGCCGTGTGCGGGAGGGCATTATCTTTCTGAAATGTAAGCCTAGGATGCCTTGCCATTACGGGCACAAAACGGGGAGTAGGGTGTCGTCGACGAACCGCCGTGCTGTGAGGGTCCCGCAGATGACACCCAAAGGAGTCCTGTTATGAAAAGAAATGGGATCACAGACTATCATCTTGGTTGTCGATCCAAGTGGCAAAATACAGTCCAGTTGGTATCCTACCGCTGTCCGGGGCATCTGCAGACACAACTTCGGCCCAGAAGTCATTGACTGGAGTAGAATTGTTTTCAGTGATGAGTCCCGCTTCTAACTGACCATCGATGACCAGCGATGAGGTGTTTGGAGACGCCCAGGAAGGTGGTGGAATAGAAAGCAGACTTTAGGCCGCCGTACGGCCCAACAATCTGGAGTTAGGGTAATGGGTGCGTTTTTTTGTCAGCTAGTAAATGTTAGAATTCTTGGGCATGTATAGTAATTATTGTCTGTCGTTCTTATAAACTGCGTACTGAGCATTTCGAAAAGCGATGGGAAATATTGTGGCTTTGGCAGTCGTTGCACAAGATTGGGCTGTTCACGAGGAGATGCAGCGTTTCTTTCGCGTGGAGGCGGATCCGTCTCTGGCTTACGGTCTGTAGCCGAGCGCTACATTTGCAGAAGAGCGCCGAAAGAGTGCCCCAATAGCTTCTGTGAGGGTTCCTCGGACCTCTAGGAAGGGTCCGTCCAACGTCGCAGCGCACTGATCCCGGCGGCAGTGCCGAACATAAAACTAGCAGGGGCAGCTGTATACTGCCTGCAATCCGTGTCGCCCTGCTGCACGACGTAATAACAGAGCTATTTTACTATATGTTACGAGAAAGGTGAAAAATATGCAGTTTATGGGTAAAAAAGATGTTCTGTCTACGAACTGAGACCACCTTAAACTCTTATTCTTTCTGGGCTGCAACACAGCGCTACATGCATTTGCAAGGCTGGGTGGCTGCACAATAACTTGTCAAACCGGCAAGAAGAGGAGCGTCCCAGTTCAATGAAGGTTGGAAGGAGGGAGGGAGGGAGGGAGGGAGGAGTGGTGGGGTGAGGGTTTAAAGAAAAACCGGCTGACTGATGGTTAATTCGGAAGGTTCGAATACTCTCCACAGAAAACACGTTGCGCAAATAACCAGTAAAAAGTAGGTTTCAAAACACATGTTAATCATCTTTTATTCTGCCATTCTACGTTTATAAAAGGCGTTAAGATAAGACAATAAATTCATTAACATGATCGGACGCGATGTTTTGTAACCAGGCACTGTTACACATTGTTATGCACTGAAGAAAAAAAAAATCGCAACACCAAATAATACTTAATATAGAGAAACGACGTTTCGGGGATACATTTATCTAGGTAACATATTTAAATGATTAACATTGCAATATCACAGGTTAATGTAAGAACGAGAATAGTCTGTGAAAATGTGAAGTGCTGGTGTAAATGCCAGAATGTTGAATGCAGGCATGGAAACGTGCATGCATTGTGTTGTCTAGGTGTCGCATGTCACTCTGTGAGGTGGAGCTTTGTGCCTTAGTCAGTCAAAACGGTGACGCTTAACGCTGTTTGTGGATGAGCCGGAGTTGTCGTCCGATGATGTCCCATAAGTGCTCGATAGGAGACAGATCTGGTGGCCGAGTAAGCCACGGCAACATGTCGGCACTCCGTAGAGCATGTTGGATTACGACTGCGGTATGTGCGCGAGCGTTATCCTGTTAAAAATACACCTCCTGAAATACTGTTCGCGATTGCAGCACGAAAGGTCGAATCATCACTCTGACGTACAAAAAAAAAAAAGGCTTAAATGGCTCTGAGCACTATGGGACTTAACATCTGAGGTCATCAGTCCAATAGAACTTATAACTACTTAAACCTAACCTAAGGACATCACAAAAATCCATTCCCGAGGCAGGATTCGAACCTGCGACCGTGGCTATCGCGCCTGACGTACAATTTTGCAATCAGGATGCGTCGGATAACGACGACAGTGCTTCTGATGTCATACGGAATCAGAACCCATACGATAACTCCAGTGTAGGTACAGTGTGTGCAGCACGCAGACTGGTTGGTTACAGGAACTCAGCTGGCCTCCTCGTAACCTAAACACGGTCATCGCTGGCACCGAGAAAGAAACAGCTTTCATCAGAAAGCACAACAGACCTCTATCCTGCCCTCCAATGAGGGCTCACTTGACACCTAAAAAGTGGCAAATGGCGGTGGTTTGGGGTCAGTGGAATGCACATTACTCGGAGCTGCTCGTGAAGTAACAGATTTGTAACAGTTAGTTGCGGCACTGTGGAGACAATAGCTGCTCACATTGTTGCTGCAGATCCAGTACGGTGCGCCAAAGCCATACGCGAACACGGTGGCGTTCCCTCTAGGTAGTCTCGTGTGGCCGTCCGGAGTCTTCTTGGGACCGTACGTTCTCCTGACCACTGTTTCCAGAAATCCGGTCAAGTCTTTCTGCAGTGTCGCAGAAGGGGCATCCAGCTTCTCGTAGCCCTACTGTACGACCTGATTCAAACGTAGTGAGGTGCTGATAATGGCGTCTTTGTTGCCTTAAATGCATTTTTGACTAACATTAGCTCACCACGTCCAGTCTCAAAGCCGTTACAGCCTGATTCGCATCCTCATAGTGGCGCTACTAAGCCACTCTTATGTGACTGGTGCGAAATATGAATAGACATCATCTTACACACGTAGGAACACGCCTACCAATTTTCATTTATGTCGCACAACTCGGTGTTGCAACTTTTTTCCGTCAATGTATACGGCATCACTGCCAAAACATCTTTTTTAAACTTTTTTTCTCTTCTTACACTTTGAGGCGTTTAATAAATCGTATTTCTTATGTCAACACGGCTTTCTGAATCAGTCTGCTTCCTTTTTCATTTCTAGTATACGTTTTACTCTTACTTTACGGATCTATTATTTAAAAAATGCAAGTTCTCTTAGGTGAGGAGTACCTTGCTTTGTACTGAAATTGTAAGTTCGTATAAGGACATCAACAAATCACGAATAAAACAAAATAACAATCGGAAATGGTCTTAAAATATGGAAGAAACGCATTTTCATAAACAAAGTAATTGTGTCTTGAAACGTGACAGCAGAGTTTATTAATATCTCTACTGCTCTGCCTGCATACTTTATCGTAATTACATTTTTCCTGTGTTTGACGTCTTTCCCACAGGACATCATTGGAAGTGCAATGCTACTTCTCACTTTAAGAGTACTGTGAAACAAAATTCCTTTGGCGCGATCTTGTTTTTGTTGGCAGACCTTACTCGGCATCACAGACCTGCACATGTCCTACACGAATAATCAGTGAACTTTTTGTATAATATTGTAAAACCATCATAATTACTGTAATAAACTTTGATTGCTACCCAGATCGGTTACGGGAAATATGCCACAGACGCAGTGACGAAACTACATTGCCCGGATACCTATGAGCAACGTTCAATAAGCAATGCAACACCTTTTTTTTTCCTCTGTCAGCTTCCGTGGGAAAAAATGCGGAATCCGGGAACGCTCACTGAAGTGTATTCTGCGTCCGCTTCAAGGACCTACAAAAAGTTAAACGTTAGTTGGCGTATTCTTTTCCTCGTTACTGGATTGTCGTCAGGCCTTGGGTCCTAAGCACTGGTGCAGAAAATCGTAAACAATACCCGCAGTGAAACAGATTTCGAAAGACACTGGCGCAACCAATGAATGGCCCCTTCCGTTGCGCTCCACAGTCTCGCTGAGCAAAACCTCCTCTGCGCAAATTTCACACTTCTTTATTGTCCATTCGTGTTTTCAACGCCACATCCATCTACACCTACACCTACATCTATGCCCCACAAACCTCCGGACGGTGTGTGGCATAGGGTACATCTAGTATCACTGATACATCCACCCTTTTCGGTTACATTCGTAAATGGCAAGATGGGAAGATTGACTCGGTAAACTTCCGAATCTGATTTTCTCGTCGTTTTCACTGCACTAGACGAATGTGAGAGGAACTAATATGTTTCTCGACACTTCTTGCAACGTAAGCTCTCGAAATTTCATCAGCTAACCTCTCGGTGACGGACAACGCCTCTGTTGTTACATCTGCCACTGGAGTTTGTAGAACATCACCGTAACACTCTCTCGCCGCGTAAATGGTCCCGTGATGAATCGCACCGATCTTCGTTGAATCTTCTATTAACCCCACTTGGAAAGGGTCGCAGACTGATGGACGACAGTCAAGAATCAGTCGAACGAGAGTTTTCAGTCTAGCATCTACTTCTCCTACCGTCTGTTTTATGTGGTCATTCCGCGTTAGGTCGCTCAGGATGGTTAATCGCAAGTATTTTACGATAGTTACGGCTTCATTGCTTTGCCGCCAGTAGTGTACTTGAACAGGGGAGAATCTCTTCGCCTGTTTATGCGGAAATGTTATATTTATTTATTATTAGACTAAACCACAGAAATACGTTTTTTTCTTACCGTTATTTCGCATGATCAAAAGCTTAAGCCGAGTATTGCTTTCACATGAATTCTAGAGAACCCAACTGACTGGAAACTTTGGACACAGCTGATACTACTGCATACGAGATGATGTCAACGGGATTAAACTCACTGAAATGAAATTAATGGAATCCACGGGGATGATACCAGTCAAACCAGCTCAAAAGCTCTGAACCTGCGATGTAATGAATATATCGTGGCAAATGAACACTTGTGCCGACCTGGCATTCCAACCATGGTCTGTTGTCTATTGCTAGAAGAAACCTTAAATTTTCACGACACAAAAGGCACGTCTCCAGAAGTGTTCCCTCGTATTACTTCCGATTACTACAACCAGAGGTTGTCCCCATAGTGTACGTGCGAAACAGTGCTGACAGCTGGGGGAGGGGGGGGGGGGGGGATACGTGAAAAGGGAGTCTGCGCTGTACCACAGATCCATGGAACAAATCAGTTTATACGACGGGGACGTCAGTGAGGCTGAACATCTGAGTCTCTTCTCGAAGTGTATTAATATGTATGAGGGCGACTGCTCGCGCGAAGCAGGATATCCCGGTTCGA
Organism: Schistocerca gregaria; assembly: GCF_023897955.1. Lineage (NCBI taxonomy): Eukaryota > Metazoa > Arthropoda > Insecta > Orthoptera > Acrididae > Schistocerca > Schistocerca gregaria. Next base: position 52,350,361 of record NC_064924.1, read on the forward strand.
AACTAAGTTGGTACGTAAGTTCATAGCGTTTCTGTTCTGCATGTTAGTATTCCTGTTGCTATGGGTTTAGTTATCGCTTGTCATTTTTTATTTTTAGTTCACTGTTGCTATTCGAGTTTACATGTTGTCATTTTGTCGTTTAGATGCAGTGAGTGGAGCTGTGGAGGCTAGAAAATGGAGTGCCCAGTGGTGAAATCGGAACGCTTGCGCCGTATCCTTCTGTTTGAATTCAGTAGAGGGGTGACAGCAGCAGAGAGACGCAAAAACATTTGTGCAGTGTTTGGAGATAACGCCACAGCTCAGACAAGAAAATGGTTCTCTCCTTTTCAGAAGGGTCGTTTTGACATTAGTGGTTCTCCACATACAGGAAGACCTTCGAGGTTTGATGAAGATCGTTGAAACGCATTAATCCACAATGATCCACGGCAGTGTAATCGAGAACTGACAAATGTGATGAGCTGTGAACATTCCACCATCGTGCGACACTTGCATGCAATGGAAAAGTAATCGAATGGCCATATGTGCATCTCTGCTTGCTCGTCATCAGTTGGCCCATGAACAAAACCGACCATTCCTGTCCTGTATCGTTACTGGCGACGAGAAATGGTGTCTTTATGCTAACGTAAGGAAAAGAAAGGAATGGATGAGCCCAAACAAAGCAGCAACTCCCCTTACACAGACCTGCGCGTATTCATAACAGGCAATGTGATGCACCTGGTGGAATGGCAAGGTGTGATGTTCTACGAATTGTTTCCTCGAGTTTTAATCATCACTGCTGACATTTATAGTCAACAGTCCAAGAACAACGACCAAGAAGACTTGATGTTACTCCACGATGACGCCTGTTCACATACTGTCAGACTGACAAAAAACGCTACACAGGAGTTGGATTGGGAAGTCACGCCGCTGCCAAGTTCTTAACCTGATCTTGCACCCTCAGATTTTCACTTTTTCTGCTGTCTATCTAACAGCCTTCAAGCAACTTCCTTTGCGGATGAAAATACGCACCGCACATGGATCTACGAGATCTTCGCCTCAAAACCCGTGATTTCTACAGTCGCGGAATCGAAAAGTTTCCCTCATAAGTCTCTATTTCTTCATGTATGAACTGTCTATCGCTCATGTTTCATCTCCGTCCAAGCCTGCACTTAAGACAAATACCTGGAGAAAACAGTTCCTAACATTTAAATTTATATCAGATGTCAACAAAGACCTCTTTTTGGAAACGCTTTTCTTGCTGCTGGCTGCCTGCATTTTACTTGGTGACAATTATTGATCGAGATGACGTAAAACTGTGATGACTTCTGAACGGTTGCGTTCAAACTGCACGGTTGTCCGCGGGGCGTGATGAGAATTAGTATGCGCAGTGCTTAGCGACGGAGCCCGCTTTCATTTGGCTGGGCACACCAACAAGCAAAACTGGCGCATTTGGGGGACTGTGAACCCGCATTTCGCGATCGAGAAGTCTCTTCATCCTCAACGGGCGACCATTCAACAAGAACTCTATAATCAATTACTAATTAGTAGATACCTAAAATAAAGATCATATTTCTTTTAAAGAACAAAGAAAAAAACCCTCAAAGAACAAGTAGAAAATACATTCAGGACCTAAGATGAAAAAATTCATATTATTGATCCCATGGATGGTGTGCAATATCCAGTCACGGAGTAATCGGGATGATATTCCTTGACGCCACGGTGACTACCGAACGGTACGTGAAGGTTTTGGAAGATGACTTCATCCTCATTACCCAAAATGGCCCTGATTTCGACAAGATGTGATTCATGCAAGACGGAGTTCCACCCCATCGAAACAGGAAATTGTTTAACGTCCTGTAGGAACACTTTTTGGACAGCATTCTGATCTGGAGTACCCAGAGGCCACTGGCATAGGCCTCGATTGGCCGCCATATCTTCCGGATCTGAACACATGCGACTCCTTTTTGTGGGGCTGTATTAAAGACAAGGTGTACAGCAATAACCCCAAAACCAATGGGAGCTGAAGACGCAATTCAGGAGGTCATCTACAGTATCGATGTTCCGACACTTCAGCGGGTCATGCAGAATTTCGCTGTTCGTCTGCGCCACATCATCGCCAATGACGGTAGGCATATCGAACATTTCATAACCTAAATCCGAATATCAGTAGTGACGTTTACATGTTGAATAAAGTGTGTGCACGACGTAATTTGTAAATAATTTACGTTTTTCAATATACTTCAATAATTGTCACCCTGTATAGATCCTATTGCCAAGAAGAATGGGACTTCATTCCCATTTCCATACATACTCTACATCGACTATCGTCAGTTACTTTGTTTCCTTAATTGCAAAGCTCGTCTATCATTGTAGTATCTCATTTCCAAATCTCACTTCCTCAGAATCGTCTTATTTAATTCAACAACACTCCGTTACTTCTACTTTAATTAACGTTCGTTGTATGACCTCTTCCCAGAACGTTAACAATTCCGTTCAATTCATCCTCCAACTCCTTTTTTGTCTCTGTCATTGCCAAACTTTGTTTTTACCTCCAGTCCCTGAATTTTAATTCCCTTTCTAAATTTATCTTCGATTACCTTCACTGGTCGCTCAATGTTCGTGTTGCATAACATGGAGGGACGGTCCTGTACCTTCGCTGTACACGTCTTCAGACTTATGTAGCCCGAAGCGACGAGCTGTGACTGGAAGGTGTTGCTGTTCACATACTGCACAGCACTCGGTCGTGAATTAAGGATCTGCTGCCTTGGAGTCCTCATCTGCTGTTACTATAGAAGATAGCTGTGCTCCCTGGTATAAACATCTCGTTGATATTGGTGGTGGCTGCTTTACATGGCCCGAGAAATGAGCAAATCGGTAATCAAAACCCTTGATGTGGAAGAGGCCCTGCTGGCAGCTATTGAGCGTATTGGCTACAACCGGCTGCACATGGTGGCACACGTCGGCACGAATGACGTCTGCCACTTGGGTTCTTAGGGCATCCTCGGCTCCTTTCGGCGGATGGTTGCTTTTGGTGAAGGCAACTGGCCTCGCAAGCGGGGTGCTGGCTAAGCCGTCTGTTTGGAACATCGTTCCCAGGGTTGACCGCGGACCTCTGGTTTGGAGCAGAGTAGAAGGTCTAAACCAGAGGCTCAGACGACTCTGCGGCTGTCCCGGAAGCGAATTTCTCGACATCCACTGTCTGGCACAGAATGGCAGGATTCCCCTTAATAGGTCCGTCATGCATTACACGCAAGAAGCGTCTACTAGGTTAGCGGAGTACGTGTGGCGTGCACATGGGGCTTTTTTTAGGTAGAGAAAGCCTGCCTTGGGATCAAAGACGATTTGGCTGATAAATTAGGCACAATATCGTCAGGGAACGTTCTTCGTCGATCAGACATAGAAAAGGTTAATTTGATTTTAGTAAACTGCAAGAGCATCCAAGGAAAGGTCCCAGAACTAGTATCGATTACTGAAGGCTATTAAGCACAGATAGTATTAGAGACAGAAGGTTAGTTGAAATCGGAAGTTAATGACAGCGAAATCCTAAGGTCAGATTGGAATATTTATCGTAAGGATAGGGTAGTCGCCAGCAGTGACGGCGTGTTTATTGCTGCAAAGAATTCGATGAAATCTAGTGAGGTTATCACGGATACCGATGCCACACTCAGACACAGAGGTTTGCCGACAGTCATCCTTAGCACGCGCTATTCGCGGGTGAAGCAGGGTTTTGGGGCGCAGATAGTGGTACAAAAAGTACCCTCCGCCACACACCATTAGGTAGTTTGCGGAATATGATGTAGATATATTCGGGATGAATTGATTTTCCCTAGATCATCAAACTAATTGAAGATGGCTGCTCAAATAGGCATCATCCGCTTCTCCCCACCAGCCTTTTCCGAAAGTGGCAGCCATGCCGTTTTAGTGAATGCGATGTCGCCAAGACATTTAGCCCTTCTCTTTATTGTCTGCTTGGGACACCTACACTGCTTTCACTAACTGAAAGCCGCCAGCACGATTTCTCGCATACCTTGCAGGCAACTTCTGATAGTCCAGTATTTCATTCGTAATAACTCGCTCAAGTTGTTGCTTGTCGTTTATCGTCGAGACCATTAACGATGTAAAGTATTTATAACGCAGGGAGGATACTGAGTTCACAGCTCTCGCCGCATTATTGGAATAGTAAATCAAAAGAGTGACTATCTCCGCATGTCCTCAGTAGTTAACGAGATGTAAAGTGACTTTTTTCCGCTCTCGAAGCGTCACAAAGACAGTTTACCCGCTAACTGTGTTTGCTTTGCTCGAGTAAAATACGGGTGGAACACTCGGACAAGCCGGACCGGTTTCATTGCATTCCTGGACACGAGCCGTCTCCTACAACCGGTTCGCTGCATACGACGTCGCTAATATGAAAGACAGAGGGCGCAGCAGCGACGGAATAAATTGTGAAAGCCCCGCCGTGTGTGTGGAGATGTTAATGAAATGGGAGAATGCCGGAACCGCCGGCCTGTTCACAGGTGCCGACGATCGCCCCAGGTGCCCCACGAGTCTTGTAGCGCGCTGCGCCGCATCACAACAGACTCGCACTCGCATATAAACGGCCGGCCAAGAGTAACGCCCACTGCGGCCGGAACAAAGTCGCACTCCGGCACTCGGCCCCAGTTCATCAGCTCCGCGAAGGTGTTTCGGTCTGACTGTAATTGGTCGACGCAGCGACTTACTTAGACCTCACAACGATTAATATGGACGATTATCTGTTGCGGCTTACTGGCTACGTCAGAAATTGTCAGTTGTCAGTTCCCAACTTAATCTCTCCCACACACGGAATTTTTGGAAATTTCCTGTGGGACCAAACTGCTGAGGTCATCGGTCTCTAGGCTTACGCACTACTTAATCTGACTTAAACTAACTTACGCTAAGGACAACACACACACACAAACACACACACAAATGGTTCAAATGGCTCTAAGGACTATGGGACTTATCATCTGAGGTCATCAGTCCCCTAGACGCAGAACTACTTAAACCTAACTAACCTAAGCACATCACATACATCCATGACCGAGGCAGGATTCGAACCTGCGACCGTAACAGCAGTGCGGCTCCGGACTGAACCGCCTAGAACCGCTCAGCCACAGCGGCCGGCACACACACACGCACGCGCGCACACACACACACACACACATATATATATATATATATATATATATATATATATATATATATATATATATATATATAGTGTACAGAAAGGTACGGCCAAACTTTCAGGAAACCTCACACACAAATGTTATGTGGACATGTGTCCGGAAACGCTTAATTTCCATGTTAGAGCTCATTTTAGTTTCGTCAGTATGTACTGTACTTCCTCGATTCACCGCCATGATTTCATGCAGGATACTCTACCTGTGCTGCTAGAACACGTGCCTTTACAAGTACGACACAACATGTGGTTCATGCACAATGGAGCTCCTGCACATTTCAGTCGAAGTGTTCGTACGCTTCTCAACAACAGATTCGGTGACCGATGGATTGGTAGAGGCGGACCAATTCCATGGCCTCCACGCTCTCCTGACCTCAACCCTCTTGACTTTCACTTATGGGGGCATTTGAAAGCTCTTGTCTACGCAAACCCGGTACCAAATGTAGAGACTCTTCGTGCTCGTATTGTGGACGGCTGTGATACAATACGCCATTCTCCAGGGCTGCATCAGCGCATCAGGGATTCCATACGACGGAGGGTGGATGCATGTATCCTCGCTAACGGAGGACATTTTGAACATTTCCTATAACAAAGTGTTTGAAGTCACGCTGGTACGTTCTGTTGCTGTGTGTTTCCATTCCATGGTTAATGTGATTTGAAGAGGTGTAATAAAATGAGCTCTAACATGGAAAGTAAGCGTTTCCGGATATATGTCCACATAACATATTTTCTTTCTCTGTGTGTGAGGAATGTTTCCTGAAAGTTTGGCCGTACTTTTTTGTAACACCCTGTATATGCTGGAGGGAGGACTCGAACCTACGACGACCGAGTGAGGTGGCGCAGTGGTTAGCACACTGGACTCGCATTCGGGAGGACGACGGTTCAATCCCGTCTCCGGCCATCCTGATTTAGGTTTTCCGTGATTTCCCTAAATCGTTTCAGGCAAATGCCGGGATGGTTACTTTGAAAGGGCAAGGCCGATTTCCTTCCCAATCCTTCCCTACCTCGAGCTTGCGCTCCGTCTCTAATGACCTCGTTGTCGACGGGACGTTAAACACTACCCACCATCACCACCACCACCACCACCACCACCGTACCTACGACGGGAGTAGCCGCCCGAAGCGTAGTAAGGCGGCTGAGACCGCGCGGCTACCCCTCGCGGCCACGCACACGGAAAGAAGCAAGTTATGCAGCCATTAATGATACAGTGAAAACCGGTTTAAAAACAAATTGAAATCAGTCGTATGTGCCAACTTCTTCTGCTCCGTAGACGGAATTCTGAAGTCACCCAATTACGATATTTAAATGCAGAATAATGTAAAAGCCAGGTATCAAAATCGTCAGCTCCTAAGCATATTTCATAGAGAACTGGTGATATGTGTTTGAATCGGTTGACCCTTCCCACGACATAGTGAAATATTGGAAATTTGAGGCATGAATTTTTACATTTACCCACATCATCATCATCAGGGTTTTGCCAAAAGGCAGGTTTTCACATGGCAGTTCTCCAGGCTGTCCGGTCTTCTGCCATCCTCTTCAGGTCTGCATAATTTCCTCTTCTCTTTATGTTGTCTATCATCTTGTATCTCCTTCTTCCTCTCAGTCTTCTCTCACAAACCAATCCTTCCAAAGCATCTGCTAGCAAGCACTCCCTTCTCAATGAACGTCCCAACCAGTTCTTTTTCCTTTCTCTTCCAACCTTCAGCAGACATCTTCTCTCACCAACCGTTTCCAATACTCTTTCATTACTCACTCTTTCCTTGCAGCTTATTCTCTCCATTCTCCTCCACATCCACATCTCAAATGCTTCTAAACTTTCTTCATCCGCTCATCTAAGCGTCCATGTTTCTGCCCCATATAGTGCCACACTCAAGACAAAACATTTGCAAGGTCTTCTCCTTAGACCTTTATCTAATTTGCCACATGTCTCCTCTTTCCGTTTAATGCCTCCTTCGCTATGGAAATTCGAGTTCGCACCTCCTGGTGACATCTCAAGTCTTCAGTTATTGTACTTCCAAGATATTTGGGTTGGGTTGTTTCGGGGAGAACACCAGACAGCGAGGTCATCGGTCTCATCGGATTAGGGAAGTACGGTGAAGGAAGTCGGCCGTGCCCTTTCAAAGGAACCATTCCGGAATTTGCCTAGAGCGATTTAGGGAAATCACGGAAAACCTAAATCAGGATGGCCGGACGCGGGATTAAACCGTCGTCCTCCCGAACGCGAGTCCAGCGTGCTAACCACTGCGCCACCTCACTCGGTCCAAGATATTTAAATGCACTACTTGGCCAATGGTAGATTGTTCTATTTTAATATTGGACAGTCTGCGTCTTGTACTGACGACCATACTCTTTTGTTTTTGCTGTGTTTATTTGCATCCCATATTGCACACAAGCTTCATTTACACTGAGGTGACAAAAATGTGTTAGCCCTGCTAGTGAATGCGATGTCGCCAAGGCACCACTTCGGATGTTCGAGTCGTCCTGTGGGCATGGGTGTGTGTGTGTGTTGTCCTTAGAGTAAGTTAGTTTAAGTTAGATTTAGTGGTGTGTAAGCCTAGAGACCGATAGGAACTTACCACAGACTTCCAAATTTCCTTATCTCTATTGATTGAGTTCGACACGCTGTCTTCACGTATTCAGATGTCTGTAGTGCAGTGTAGCCATCGCATTGGCGGAGCTGTCATTTCCACTCACGTAATTCATGTGAAATGGTATCCGACGTAATTATAGCCGCACGACGGGAAATAACAAGCTCTGAACGGGGAATGGTAGTTGCAGCTAGGGGCATAGGACATTCCATTTCGGAAATCGTTAGGGAATTCAGTATTCCGAGATCCATCGAGTCAAGAGTGTGCCGAGAATACCAAATTTCAGGCATTACCTCTCACCACGGACAACGCTGTAGACGACGGCTTTCACTTAACAACCGAGAGCAGCTGCGTTTGGGTAGTTGGGTTTAGTTGTTTGGGGGAGGAGACCAAACTGCGAGGTCATCGGTCTCATCGGATTAGAGAAGGATGTCGGCCGTGCCCTTTCAAAGGAACCATCCCGGCATTTGCCTGGAGTGATTTAGGGAAATCACGGAAACCCTAAATCAGGATGACCGGACGCGGGATTGAACTGTCGTCCTCCCGAATGAGAGTCCAGTGGGCCACCTCGCTCGGTTTCGGTAGTGCTAACAGACAAGCATCACTGCGTGAAATAACCTCAAAAATCAATGTAGGACGTATGACGAAAGTATCCCTTTGGACAGTGCGCCAAAATTTGGCGTTAATGGACTATGGCAGCAGTGTCTTTGCTAACTGTACATCACTACCTGCAGTGGCTCTCCCAAACGACGATGGAGTTTTTATGGATGAAAATGCGCTGTGTCACCGGGTGACGCATTCTCGGGATTGGTTTGAAGAACAATCTGAACAATACAAGGGAATGAGTTGGCCTTCCAGATCGCCCTACATGAATCCCAACTAACATCTTTGGGACATAATCGAGAGGTCAGTTCTTGCGGAAAATCCTGCACCGGCAACATTTTCACAAATATGGACGGGTATAGAGGCAGCATGGCTCAATATGTCAGCAGAGGACTTCCAAGGACTTGTTGAGTGCATACCACATATAGTTGCTGTACTAGGCCGGACAAAAGGAGGTCTGACACGATATTTGGAGGTATCTCAAGACTTTTGTAACCTCAGTGTATTATGGTTTGGTCTACGAAGCTGTACCTAATCTAGTAAACAACTTTTGTCAGAAAATGTTTCGTGTCTGTCGGTATTCACAGTATCTTATCGGTAGTGGTGTCTCGGATTATTTACGAACTGCACCACAGTCTCACTCTAGGAACTATCTCGATAATAGTATCCACAAATCTGAAAGACTTCCAGTATTTTCAGCAACCGAACTGGCAATGAACAGAACAGGCTCAGCTAATGGTATACTACGCCTTTCATATCGCTGGCAACGGGTTCTACACAACGCTGGTGACCACTTTAAAGGACAGTAACAGGTGCAAACATGTAACTCTTTTGCATCGGTTGTTAATAAATGGTTGCCACTGTTTAATTTCGAACCTTCGTATCTTCAACATGACGGGGCTCTTCCACATTTCACCAACGCCGTTACTACACATTTAAATGAACATTTTCCCCAGAAATGGATTGGTCGTGGTGCTACACGTCAGTACCCACCCAGATCGTCCGATTTAACACAAATGGGTTTTTGTGTATGGGGGTGGATGAAAAATATATCTTAGTTTATGAGGACAAAGTCAATATACATGAGGCATTACTTACTCGCATTATGACTGCAATAGGCGAAATTCAGAACAACCCTGTGAAATTGGAACGAGCAACAAAATCTGTTCATACACGTGCAGCTAAACGCATTGAACTTGGAGGAGACGTTTTTGAACATTTATTGTGAATGTACTGTGAAATTGTATGTACACTGTACATCTTCCTTAACACTGAGCTTTGTTGGTTCAGATGGCTCTGAGTACTATGGGACAACATCTGAGGTCATCAGTCCCCTAGAACTTCCTAAGGACATCACACACATCCATGCCCGAGGCAGGATTCGAACCTGCGACCGTAGCAGTCGCGCGGTTCCAGACATAAGCGCCTAGAAGCGCTCGGCCACACCGGCCGGTTCTTGAGCTTTGTTTTTCCGGTTTAACACGAATTCACGTGTGCTATGGTATTAATAAAAGCAGACACATTCATACAGTTTCAGTTAACTTTATTACCATCTTTTTCCAAAATTAAATTCTCTGCATCTTCTGTTGAAAACTTTGTGCAATTGTCTGGAATTTAAAAAAAAACAATTTGGGCCAAGTAGTTTATAAATTAAAAATTTTACGAAATTACGTCTTTGCTTCTCTGGATGTTCTGGAAAACTACAGCAGATACACGTCTGGAGCTTGTTTCATCAGATTCACCCGATCAAAAACAACAAAATAAATTGAAATCGTGCTTTACTTTGACCTCGTACAGTTTTGCGATGGCGTCATATTAGCGAAGTTGCTAAATTTCAAGCAAAATCTTTTACTAGCCGTAGCTCTGTAACTGAATATTTGCGGACCTATGTTTATACGAACTTTTTTTTTCATTAGTTTCACTTGTGAAACCCTGTATATCCACGGTTGTAGTGAACTGGAGAGTCCGCGTGGGGGCTCGTGTGAATGCTGTTCCTAATAAACCTGAAGTAGATGCTGATGATGATACTGCTGCTGCTGCTGCTGATGATGATGATACTGCTGCTGCTGATGATGATACTGCTGATGATGATGATGCTGTTGATGCTGCTGCTGCTGCTGATGATGTTTGGCTTGTGGGCCGCTCAACTGCGCGATTATCAGCGCCACTACACATTCACAAACTTTGCCCAGGATGAAATGATGAGGACAACACATACACCCAATCACCTCGAGGTAGGTGAAAATCCCTGACTAGAGGTACAGCCCACCCATACTGGCGAAGGGATTAAGTGACTCGTCTTGCCGTCTTGCGCCCCACATCCACTGGAGACCTGTATGCTACCATGTGGCGACTATCAGCGAGCTGCAGTGCGCGCGACTGCTCGCAGAGAGTGGAAAATACATCGAGATGCGCGGCTGGCCTCCCATGTGAAAGGAGCCCTGCCGGTGTCGCAGCTGAGTCGGAGAGCGGCGGTGTCCACTCCAGCAAGTGTGTCATTCAGCAGCGGCGGCCGGGAAGGACGCCGTCAAAGCGCGACACTCACTCCAGAGACCGAGGCTCGAGTAGTGTTCATCGGCCGCGCTACTCTCTCTGGAGCTTCTGTAAGTCGTTCACGGCCTCTCCTCCAGAGCAAAACATCCGCTCGTTTTGCGACGTGGAAAAAAGCGCAGGCCATTCTTGTTTTCATAGAGGTACGCACATACGCAGATACGCACATACTGGCGGAAATGGGGAGTGTCGGCGCAGTTAATACCTTGACCGAGCGATACCAAAAAGATACGCCAGTCTTTCCATGCCTGTGGGACATTTAGATCAAAATCTCGTCCTTACGCGAGCTTATCTTTAGTCAAATGTTTGTAATGAAAACATGACTCCCAATAAATTACACAAAGGCTTCTTTTCCGAAGTTTCATAGCCAAATGAAGAATGGGAGATGGACAAATGGAGTATTAAATTGACCAGTGTAAGATCTAGTTTACCAAAAAAGATGTTTACTTGCTTTGCAGTAATCAGGGTAAATAAGAAAAACTCAGTGATTTGAGGGAAAATTGGAATATTTCACGAACAGCTGCTGGTACCTACGTAAACGAATTGTCAAACATTTCATCTCGTCAAAGCACAGATTTTCTGCGCTTAAAAAGTTACATTCCTACAACATTTATTCTAAGGCAGTCATTTTAACAATTAAAGAGCCAAATGTAGGACATTTGGAGAGCAGAAGACGCTAGGAGAACAAATGAGATGCCAACAAGATTGTCTCATCCAGACATAGGTATTTTTCATACAAAGCATTGGTGTGGTGTTTCATTTCTAAAACGCCCTATTTCGAAAAAAGTTTGACGTTTCCAGAACAGCTTTCAGAACAAAACTTGCAAATGAAAAAAAATGGAGAAAAGATCAAATGCTTTGTGAGACGATTTGTCTAAAATTAAGAAATGTGTTAAACATTTGACGCGTCTGTGAATGATGCTCGAAATCATTTGGAGCAAATGAGGTGCCGATTAATAGTGGGCATTTTCTTTCCTGATATTTGGAGTGTTCCCTATTGAATAAATTCTGAGAGTGAAAAAGTTTTGTAATTTTGTTACAGCTTCGGACATAGACGATAGAAACATGTCAAGACCACACAACAGGAGACTATATGGTCTGCAGAATTCACCTCTAGTACTCAAATATTCTGAGTTAAACACTGAACTTTACGCTCTCAATCGGCACTACGAATTGCTTTACGTTTAGAGAACTATTCAATGGAGCATCAGATATTTATCTAATATATTTTATTTTTTCCTTTTAGACGAATTCATTAGCACAGATGGAGACTAGTGTGAGTACACTCTGTCTATTCGGTGCGCCTAATGTTTCTCGAACTTTTCAGGTCGAGATTACCTCGTAGCTTCCCACACATAGGAGTATCTTACCGACAAATTCCCTTAGAGCCAGATGAATGGCAGAATAATTCCTTCAATTTGATCTCCACGATTCTCCAATCAAACTGGTACTCTTCAAATGGTGATCTCGACTTACGAGGGTCTCTGAGACTGTTCGAGATAAGATCCAGATTTTTCCGGTTAAATTCAAGGCGAGCTGGTAGTGGGACAGCTGTGATCAAAATTGGGAACGTTTTTGTTGATTGTGTTCTGCAGCTTTACTGAGCTGTAGAAATGACGTAACACCATAAGCTGCTCAGGAACTTCCAGCGTGCTGGATGCGCTGTAACGGGTCGTTTTCACATTTTTGACGTGATTTCTGCATTTTTCGGAAACAGAATTTTGGCTGCGTTATGATGACTTGAAAATGGGTCCCGGCCCGATCTGGTTATCGAGTGAATAAAAAAAAGTGAAGTTAGCAAATTTTCTGGTTTTTAGTTGTACTGACTATTCTCTAATGTGCGAACCATTTCGGTCAAAGCCCAGTATCCAGCTCCTGCTATATAAAACGTCATAAGATCCGAAAAATCTTAGGTGAAAAGAATGTTTCAAAATAGTTGTACTTACTTATATATTTCACTCCTGCTCTTAAGCCAAATTTTAAGTATTGCTTGTATTTTTACTATAATTCATAAACCTCCTTTTCTCAACAGATTTTTCTGTAATCATGTCGTTTTGTACAGCAGGTGTTGGAAAAGGGTCACTGACCGAAACCGGTCGAACATTACTTACGGTATTGCATAATGTCATTTCCAAACTTGGAAAATTGACAGGGTATATACAGTTCCGGTATTTGACTTGCAACCGAAGGAATCATGCGGAAAACCGTAGTCAATTTATTTACGGCGCAATTAGTCCCTGACAAAGATATGAATCCCTAGACAGTATTACAAAATTTGTATACGCGTGTAAAATGGATGACTATCTCGACATGAGTAGTGTACCTACCTGCCATTGATGGCTTACGTTTTTCCCCTTAAGCGAATGTAGCGCTCTGGCGACAGAAACAAGTGCGAGGAGCGCAGTTATCGAAGGCTAAACTGGTGCGGACATTTCAAAGCAAGCTCACTTCAGAGCATCAGAAAAAAATGTTTGCCCATCTGGATTCGGTATATCTTTGTTAAACCTTGTTCCTTGTGAGAGAGCATTGCTTGCTAGAAGTTGGTTCGTGCACGAGCCGGTATGTGGCGGGACCAAGGTGCGGTTAATATTTAGTAGGCAGTGGCGCACCGCGCGCTACGCTGTGGCGTTAATCATCGCCCGTTATAACGGCGCAGTGCTGTCGGGGTACCCACTACCGTACCAGCCGTTCCCGCTGGGCCAGAGAACGACAGCCAGGCCTCGATAGCAGGCTTATGCACCTACACAGATTTGACAGGAAGTGACCGTTATTACTAGACTGTTGCGGTGCGCCATCTTAAATGCCTATGTAGACCTTCCTTTTCGCGCACGGTAGTCGGCAGAGCTGCGCGGACTGTCTAAAATCGCCACCCCCGAACTGCTACTGCATGCTGCACGGAACCGAACAGAAGTGTACATAGGTGCGTGGAAGCGGGTACTACGTAGCACGAATGCCGCTGAGCTTACAAACGACGAAGAGGTCTGTAGGCGTGCGCTTCGCACCTCTCGCGGTGTGCCAACAAGGTGATTTCGAGAACGAAGGTGGCTGAATGTGGTGACTAGTGCAAAGAACATGTGAGTGTTTTAATCGAACAATATGGGATCAAAAGTCGGATTATTACAGACCCACGCGATACAGTACTAAACGAAATGTGCTGTACATTAAAAGAAAATAGGTCGGAGACAACACTGGACGAAATTAAAAAGAAGAAGAAAAACTCTGCGTCCACAGTACTGCCCGAGACAAACATATCATTGACAACTAGAAGAGAAGTGGTGCTAATGGTATGTTTACACTTGAATAGTGTTTTTATTTCTCTCTCTCTGTCTCACTCCCTTCCTCTCCCTCCCCCCAACCCCTTCACATAAAAAGTGGTTTTATTTTTCTCTCTGTTCCCCCCTTCCTCCCTCTCGCCCCCCCCCCCTTCAAACATACACACACACACACACACATCGCGATCCAGTAGTCTTAGAGTACCCAATAGCTTCTCGGAAGAAGCAACTGCTTTCATCACAGTGCACTGCTTCGTTAATTTCTGTTGTACAGGGTGGCAAGACGCCGTAGCATTCGGTAATTATCCTCGCTCATCCCCAAATAATTTCGAAACGACTATTCGTCCTCGCAAATAAAATACTTTAGAAAAAATTTCTTCTCCTCTCATCTCGTTTGTTCAACCATTTTTTCACCACAAAACCTTTTTCTTCTTTTCGTGTTGTTCACTGCCACGGTATATAATGCAGCACTCGACGCCGTGGTAGCTTGCTGTCTGTGCGTCTTGCCAAACTTGATTTTTCCCTTTCGCTTTAGAGAGCGTTTTATTTCGCACGTTAAGGAATTTGTAAATGGGCGCTAAAAGAGGATCGGAATATCTGCTAGTCCCTTCTTCTAGTCAATTTCTGCCATAATTTTTTTCCTCAGTTCAATTCACTACTGCCTATTTTATTTATTCGATCCACTAATCTAATGTTCAGCATTGTTCTGTAGCACCACATTTCAGAAGCTTCTACTCTCTTCTTGTCTGAACTGCTTATTATCCGCGTTTCACTTCCACACAAGGGCACATTCCGGACAAATATCTTCAGATATTACTTTCTAACACTGAAATAATGTACCAGAGGCTAACAAACATTGAATGGATACCTATCAGTCGTTCGAGAAACAATACTTTCTGTGCAGGTCATGCCAAATTTAGTTCTCAAATTCACTGAATCAGTTATAATCATCTTGGGGTTGAAGCTCTTTTTTCTGTGTTTCCTTTAACAATACTCTATCCAAAAACGTAGTTATTGAATCAGTTATATCAAAAACAGGAGATTAAGATTTTTGTGCCCTCGCGGATATATTTCTGCGAACACCGATGGGGAATAACATCAGTGTAAATTAGCAGCACCGGCCGAGATCAAAGGCTTGCTTTTCTTAGATATTTGCTTAATGGGCTACCTCCGTAGCCGAGGCATTTGCTATGAGGTGGCTACCAGTATTTGGCCGGCAAGGCGAGGAGTCGTGGTTTCCTGATCACCACTCTTTGCGACAGAGTCCTGGATTAAATTCCAGACCTCTTGACAGTGTCTTGTCAGTACCCCTGGTGCTCTTCGAGAGAAGCAGGCTGTGTACCGGCACAGTGTTTCACCCTCTCCCTTCCTTTCATCCATGACAACACTAACTCAACACTACAGTCTACAAGTACTTATCACAATCATCCACACGACACATATCCAACCTGACACTTTATAACAAGCCGGTGTAAGGCAAACGACAAAGCACCTCCAATAGGACCCTGCCTAGATGGGGAAGCAAGAGTCGGACAACACGTTAACTTCTCCCACACACGTGTCGCAAAATAACCAAAACGAGAAAATTCAAGAAGTTAGAGCTAATAGAGAGGCTTACCGACAGCCATTCTACCCATGAAATGTTCGCGAATGGAACAGGAAAAGGGGGGGGGGATCAGTTAGCTTTGCCTGTAGCACCGTCCGTCATACATCGTCAGTAGCTTGCAGAGTACTGAAGTACCGGGTGATCAAAAAGTCAGTATAAATTTGAAAACTTAATAAACCACGGAATAACGTATATAGAGAGGTAAAAATTGACACACATGCTTGGAATGACATGGGGTTTTATTAGAAACAGAAAAAAAGTTCACAAACTGTTCGACAGATCTCCTGCGCGCGTCGTATGGTGATGATCGTGTGCTGAGCCGCCACTTTCGTCATGCTTCGCCTCCCAGGTCCCCAGACCTCAGTCCGTGCGATTATTGGCTTTGGGGTTACCTGAAGTCGCAAGTGTATCGTGATCGACCGACATCTCTAGGAATGCTGAAAGACAACATCCGACGCCAATGCCTCACCATAACTCCGAACATGCTTGACAGTGCTGCTCACAACATTATTCCTCAACTACAGTTATGGTTGAGGAATGATGGTGGACATATTGAGCATTTCCTGTAAAGAACACCATCTTTGCTTTGTCTTACTTTGTTATGCTAATTATTGCTATTCTGATCAGATGAAGCGCCATCTGTCGGCTTTTTTTGAACTTTTGCATTTTATTTATTTATTTATTTATTTATTTTTGTTCTAATAAAACCCCATGTCATTCGAAGCATGTGTGTCAATTTGTACCTCTCTATCTACATTATTCCGTGATTTATTCAGTTTTCAAATTTACACTGACTTTTTGATCACCCGGTAGATGTGGACGTAGAACGGCGATTCCTGCATGTCCTCCCCTACGCTCATTCCCTAACTATGGGACTACCGTTCATTGGCCTTCTAGGTCCGTCGGCCCAACATGTTCTCTAAGCTGGATCGAACATGAGTCTCAAATATGATTGCTCCTCTTCCACTGGTATCCACAGCCGCTCTGTTGACACGAGTCTGAGAAAGAGAGAAGAGCAGAGAGTAGGGTAGGGTGAGGCGCCTTTTGCACTGTCGACTGTCTTGGCTCAGTTGGCTACTCGAGACAAATGTGTCTACCGCAGCGCCCCTGGCGTTTTAATTGCGCTGCCTAATCTCGCGATCTCGTCTGTCTCGAATAGTCAATTTAGTTCACACGTCAGTGCCAAACTCGAGTGCGTTATGAGAACTATCTACAAGATCCTGAACGGTGAAAGAGAGGTTATGGGGGACTATCCTTTAATGTAAAAAAAACTAAGTATGGTAACGAAATGTAGAAACAACCACGCATAATAGAGTTGATAAGTGACCAAAGCAAAATTCATAGTGGATGTCCTTGTCAAAGGTCGTGTGATGAATTATCTACACTCCTGAGAACCGAAAGAATAGAAAAAATGGTGTCCAAACATTTCAAAACATACACGTTTATTTAATCTAGAAAATATAACCAGCAGTCACATCGAACAATATGCAGAACGCAGGAGGCAGTGGTTTTTTAATTTATCATCTGCGTTTTTTATTTTCCTGCTGTGCCAAATAACATCAGAACTTTTTTTCTCTTCAAATAATTCAGCCACTTTTACTGCTCAAAACATTTTTATCCACCTACGCTGTCATTTATGCGTTCTATAGAGGCTTTTTCTTTGTAAAATGCTAATAACTTTTTGCTTTCAGATATTTCGTCTCTTCTAGAAGAACACTGGTAGAAAAAATACCAAATTCTAGTCCAATTTTTGCCTGTCTCACTACAACAAAGCGAACAAGACAATAAAAGTGAAGACGACTCGAAAACACAAAATACAGGTGTCCAAAAAGTCTGCGTACACACACAACGCTAATAAATTCTAATAACTATTGTATATTAGATAAATGTTAATGAATATTAATAAATACATGAGTCCATCCAAAGAGCAGTGCGGCCAAAAGCTGAGAGTGTAGTGTGGTTTGTGGAAAGCTCATGTGCTAGAACCTCTTTTCTTTGATCAAACATTTAACGGGTGAGAGTAATCTGAACAATCTGTGAGATAAATTGATGCCTCAAATTGAGCACCAGGGTGAGGGACTTCAGGACTGGTTTCAGCAGGGTGGTCCCGCTGCCCATTTTGTTGCAGCTGTTTCAGATTGGTTGAATGACAATTTTTCTCACTGGATTGGGAGAAGAGGTGATGTGGAGTCGACCCCTCGTTCGCCAAACCTTTCTCCGTTTGATTTCTTTTTCTGGTGTACGCTGAAAGACAAAGTTTCCTCTGTGAAGGTTACAAATTTAAACAACCTGACAGATCACGTTACCAGTTAGTCTGCTAACATCGACGGCAATTCAGACCTGTTCCGTCGAGTTCCCCTTAATCTTGCAAAGCGCATCAAATTATGCATTGAAAAGCAAGGAGATGGTGTTGAAAATACTATTTATTAACATTAATGTGACTAAAATGTGCTTTATTATTATTTATTAGAATTCGCGATGTACCCCGAGTTTGTGGACACCCTCTATAATAAGAGTGAGCTCAGCCAGAACGTGTTCAGTTCCGACGCCGCAGTAAGTTTCTGCACATGCGCAGCGCACATTTTATAATCACACACTCGGGACAGTCTATAGATCTTTGACGTCATATACACACTCCTGATGTCGTTGGCTGTTGATTTACACGCAGACACGAAAGGCGCCAGTGCCCAGAGGGCACGGTGGGGGGCTGCCCCTGCCCCCCCCCCCCCTCCCAGCTATCAGTCAAACGAGAACTTATAGTCTGCCGACCGCGGTGGTCTAGCGGTTCTAGGCGCTCAGTCCGGAACCGCGCGACTGCTACGGTCGCAGGTTCGAATCCTGCCTCGGGGATGGATGTGTGTGATGTCCTTAGGTTAGTTTAAGTAGTTCTAAGTTCTAGGGGACTGATGACCACAGAAGTTAAGTCCCATAGTGCTCAGAGCCATTTGAACTTATAGTGTAGTAAGGCGTTTTTCAAAATGGTTCAAATAGCTCTGATCACTATGGGACGTAACATCTGAGGTCATCAGGCCCCTAGAACTTGTTCGGTCACACCGGGAGGCTAAGGCGTTATTGCTCTCAAGAAAGTGATTTAAAAGTTGGTAGTCGGTAGTACGCATGTTTTCAACAGGGTCGCAACTGGTACTGTCTTATGAGTTCTTCCAATATTAAAAATACTCCATGTCACCCGGTGTACTGCCACCCTCTCCCCTAAATACTATAGTAAGGGCGTCCTGGCTCTGAGTAGTCGAATTTGACAGGAAAAGCGCTCACGTAAAAGGGGCCTAAGTGGCCCGCCGGCTGCGCCTTGCGCCGCGCCGCAGTGTGAACGTCCCGGCAAGGTCGCGCCCCACATGGGCCTCGCCAGCTAGCCAGACAGCCAACCACTCACTCGCTGGCTGCACAGCACAACGCGCTTCGCTCCTCACCTGTACTCCCAGGCAAGGCGTCTCTCCAAATGAACCGCGCTATTGGTTGAAACCTAACACTGGCTACTGCAGACACATTGCGCTTGCGCAGTAGCATCCTCGCCGGCCGGAGTGGCCGAGGGGTTCTAGGCGCTACAATCGCAGCTTCGAATCCTGCCTCGGACATGGATGTGTGTGATGTCCTTAGGTTAGTTAGGTAGCATACTCAGCCGCATATTGAGGATGTAGGCACAAATGGTTCAAATGGCTCTGAGCACTATGGGACTTAACATCTTAGGTCATCAGTCCCCTAGACTTAGAAGTACTTAAACCTAACTAACCTAAGGACATCACACACATCCATGCCAGAGGCAGGATTCCAACCTGCGACCGTAGCAGCAGCGCGGTTCCTGACTGGAGCGCCTAGAACCGCACGGTCACAGCGACCGGCAATGTAGCCACATTATGACTTTCTGCTATAATGAGTGAAAATGGCTGCGAAACTGAACCATTTGACGTTTTTGAGTCGTCAGCTGGTTTGATGCGGCCCGCCACGGGTTTCTCTCATGCACCAACCTCTCCATGTCAGTGAAGCTTATAATGCAGCATCTGATCAAAACTATCCCGACACCTAGATTTGCGCTCTACCAAAACTACGGTTGGGTGGTTATTTTACACCACATAAAAGATGTAGTAAATGGTAGGATTATCGGTACTACAGGTAGCATTCGCGCGGTAAGAAGCATAAATGAAAGTGTAAGAGAGAAATTACGAGCCGAAGAGTTCTCCTTGCCTTTTTGTTTGTATACTACTTTGTTTTGCATATAACAGGAACCGCACATCATTCAGAGTTAGACCATTGTTCATTTCGTATCTTTACAGAACATAAATTCCATTTTATAAGTAATAAAAATTATTTGATCACGTAACTTCTGCGCTTTTACGTAACCAAAACAGTCACTTTTGATGTAAGTACAGTTGACATGGACGCCGGCAGCTGTGGTCGAGCGGTTCTAGGCACTTCAGTCCGGAACCACGCGGCTGCTACGGTCGCAGGTTCGAATCCTGCCTCGGGCATGGATGTGTGTGATGTTCTAAGTCTAGGGGACTGATGACATCAGATGTTAACTCCCATAGTGCTTAGAGGCATTTGAACCATTTTGAACAGTTTACATGCACAAACATAACAAATGTATATAACATTATTGTTATTTTGTACACAACGGTTCTTCATTATGTCCAAAGGCGAGAGTTTCCTGTTATTGTTGATAAATGTGAAAGGTGTTTATGAGTAACAAAAATGTTTTTAGGTGCACTGATCAGTCGGATCGTTATGAGAATCTACCTAAAAACTGGTAGTTCTGCCTCTGGCACGGACAAGCGCGGCGACGTGTCGTGCCATGAAAGCAGTGTGCTCTCGGCAGTTCGCTGGGGGAAGTTGGCAACTGTACGCACAGTTCACCTAAATCCGATAAATTCCGTGGATGGGACAATGAGCTCTGACGTCACTTTCAGTCACATCTGAAACGTGTTCGATCGGGTACAGATCTGGCGAGTACGGGAGCCAGCAGATCAATGGGAACTCGCCACTGTCTTCCTCGAACCACTCCATCGTCCTCTTGGCCTTGTCATATGGCGTGTTATCTTGTTGAAAAGTGCCACTGCCGTCGGGAAACCCTCATGAAGGTGTGTACGAGGACTGCCTTGCATGAGCATCACTGCACCCATGGGCGCCCACATGAATGTTGGCCAGGGCATAATGGAGATGCCGCCAGCTTGTCCCCGTCCCGCAGTACAGGTATCAAGGGGCTGTCCCCCTCGAAGAAGACGGATGCGCGACCTCCAATCGGCATCACGAAGAAGGTATCGGGATTCATCAGACCATGCAACGTTCTCCCACTGCTACAACGTCCGGTGCCGATGGTCGCGTGCCTATTTCAGTCGTGGTTGCCGATGCAGTGGTTTTAACATTATCACATGCATTGGCCGTCGACTGCGGAGGTCCATCGTTAGGAATGTTCGGTGCACTGTCTGTTCAGACACACTTGTACTCTGTCCAGCATTAAAGTCTGACGTCATCTCCGCCGCCTGTTCTGTTTTACCAGTCTGCCGAGCCTACGACTTTCAACATCTGTAATGAGGGGTGTCCGCCCAACCTCACAACGTCTGGAACGTGGTTTCACCTTTGGTTTCGCCATGTGTTGAAGACACTCGCCACAGCACTCCTCGAACACTCGGCAAGTCATTCACTGTGCAGTGGCATTTGTCTTTGCACCACGTTAAGCGTCACTTAGCACTGAATACAGTAATGTTTGGCTTATGAGGAGCAGCTCCACCACTGCACCCCATTGTTTTTAACTCCCTAAACACAGTCACTGTGCTACCTGGACTGCTTACAGCACTTTAGAACTCACGATTGGTTCCTTCCCCTGATCTCGTGCATTTTTTTACAAGCACCCTTCCCAGTTCGCGACTGTCCTTGTTCGAAAGTTCATCAGAACATGAGGTCTGCCTGGTCATGGAGTATCTGTGGTTGTTCCTTCGCGTTTCCACTTCACAGTCGCATCACCAGCTGTCGCCTTGGGCAGCTATAGCTGGGTTAAGATGACTCCGATGGATTTGTTATTCGGTACAACCAATGACTCGTCCATGTTCCAAGTCACTGAGCTCTCCTGACGGACCAGTTCTGTTGTTACTCCTTCTCTGCTTTAAACTTACCCTTTGAATGTGAAGAATGACTGTGCTGGTAAACTTCTACTTTATTTGATGCTGAAGCAGCTGAGCAAAACTGAACGTGCTCAGACATTTCTCTCTTTACTTATTCTGATCATCACTAAACTGACACACAGTATTTTTAGCGCAACGCAATCCGACTTTTAATAATCCCTACAAAAGAATGCTCCTGACTAACAATAACCTATACCTTTCATGAAACACTTACCTCACAAAAATCTTCGTTACTCGAACTACTGCAATACAGCGAGCGCCAATACTGCCAGCTAAATAAAAGATTCTAACTGCTGAAGGCACTAAATACTGATAGGCATAGTTAGCAAATGAAACATTTTGATATAGAATAAACAATGTATTTACCTTAATAGTGTTCAAAAGTCATAATATATATATCAATTCATGACATCCAGTCTCACAAATTTCCTTTTTCTGACGGACACACGTTCAATCGTCCGCTCATAGTAACCTCTCAAAACTCTGGCATCTCTCTCCCCACATCCACCACTGCTGGCGGCTCACCTCCAACTGCACAACTCTAAGCGCTGTTCACATCCAACTACCCAACACTACACAAGCGAATATTCCAACAAAGAGTCCAACCAGCCACAGACTGCACACAGCGCAGTCAGCGATTTTCATACAGAGCAATACGTGGCGTTACCAGCATAAAAACCTTAACAGCCTACTTACATACTGACAATGCAACACTACCCTCCTCCTTTTACACTGGCAACCCCGCCTCTCGTGACATCTAGTGGTCATTTCCACATTACATTGGGTGTCTGGATAGTTACGATCAGATAATCTACCTAGTGTGAAGTCGTCAGACATGATAATCGTCTACCGACAAGGACACATTGCAGAATATTATCCTCGCAAACAAGAATGTTGTCATTGAAAGGCTCATACAGCTTATTCGCTGATTACGAAACATCTTTTTTCGTGCTCGTTCTTTTAGTTCAGTTTAACGCTCAATTGCGCCAACGCTTCATGCCGACGCTGTAATTTCCCTAGTAAAAAATAAAACTCATTAGGTGCACCTACCAGTCGTGGTCTAGCAATTGTGTGGAGGAAACAGGTTATCCTGCTTTGTACGCTCGATTTGAAGATTGACGTTCGCGCAAATAACTCTAAATTTCCACGTTAGTCAGCGTATTGTTACTGCAGTGATTTATGATCTTTTATTAGCCTATTCCAGTGCTTGTTTGTAAGTATTCCATAAGTTTTAGCCAGGGGGAAGGATTTTTAACCTGTCTTCGCACCTCTAAACCAAAGATGAAATGAATAGTGGAAATACATAATTTTTAGGTTGAAGTACGTAAGAAAAACAAACTGTCTCTTATGACTAGGTGTGCTATTACGTATAAAAGCGCGACGCTTCTTTCTCTAGAAATAGACCCCATATGGGTTCGAAATGGGCCACGACGTAAACCTTGCTGCTTTAACACTACGGGATTTCATGGAATCACGTAAGGACCGAAATCCCGGTCCGGCCATCCAAATCTATGCTTACAGTGATTTTCCTAAATCGTGAAGGCAAATGCCAGTATGGTTTCTACAAAAGGGCACTGCCAATTTCCTTCCTTGTTCTTCCGCTATATACTTCGACTATAATAACTTCGTTTGACGGGAAAATAAACCCCAATATGGAGAACCATATGCCTGCCTTAACATGAAATACGAAATATAAAATAAAAATTGAAAAAAAAAGAATTCCCAACGAGGGAGTTACGCAAATTGGTCAGAAATCGCTATTCATGTAGATGTCGACGGAGAACGCGAAAGTGTAAACTTCTGGCGGCCGATGGATGGATGTGTGACGCTGCAGTGCAGTTTCAGTGCACAGCTGCCAAAGATAGTAAGTAGGGGACATGTCGATACCAGGGCTAAAAACCTTTGTGAAATTTATTCAGTGTATTCAGCTGGGCAGTAACTGCACCTCGGAGACAGACGCGTGAACAATATATGCAGATGTCAGCGTTTGAGAGAGGATGTGTAATTGGGCTGTCGGTTCGAGTAATCGGCGAATCGATCGTCATTTGAATAAGAGCGACGCCATAGGGCGACGATGTTTGCACGAATGGCAGAGCACAGTGTCAAGAAGGAAGCAGTCGGCCTGGGGGACCGACACAACGAGAGGACCGAGCTGTCGCCAGGCAGGCACTCGAAGTCCCTGATTCATCATCATTATCGTTGTGACGTGAAACTCGTGCTTCAGTGACCGCGAGAAAAGTGGGCTGAGCTCACAGCTCCCCTTACGACTACAATTGAACTCTGTACACCAACAAGCCAGAAAGCTCATCGACTGGAGTAGACCTGTGTTCAGCGATGAGTCCCGCTTCGAATTAAGCCCCGATCACCTGCGAAGACTTGACCGGAAACGCCCGTCCGCGGTGGGATATGACATGACTGCCGCCCGCCATGCGGCCCGACAACCAGTAGTTACGGTCTGTGGTGTCGTTTCTTTTCACAGCAGGACCCCTTTGGGTGTCATCCGCGGTACCCTCACAGCTCAGCGGTACGTCGGCGATATCCAACGCCCCGTTTTGTTGCCATTCATGACAAGCCGTCCTCAGCTTATATTTCAGCAAGATAATGCCTGCCCGCACATGGCGAGACTTTCTACTGCTTGTCTTCGTGATTGCCAAACCCCACCTTAGCCAGCAAGGTCGCCGCACCTCTCCCCAATTGAGAAAGTTTCTACATCTACATCTGCATCTACTTCTACATTTACATATATACTTCGCTAGCCACCAAGCGGTGTGTGGCGGAGGGCACAGTTCTCGCCACAGTCATATCCCCCCCCCCCCCCCCCCCCCTCTTTCTGTTCCACTCGCGGATCGCGCAAGGGAAAAACGACTATCTGAACGCCTCAGTACGAGCTCTAATTTCCCCTTGCCTTTGAATGGTGATCATTGCGCGATTTGAAAGTTGGTGGTAATAATATATGCTCTAAATCCT
Organism: Schistocerca gregaria; assembly: GCF_023897955.1. Classification (NCBI taxonomy): domain Eukaryota; kingdom Metazoa; phylum Arthropoda; class Insecta; order Orthoptera; family Acrididae; genus Schistocerca; species Schistocerca gregaria. Next base: position 52,375,260 of record NC_064924.1, read on the forward strand.
CGGCGAAGATCGGATTTCGGAATTTAGTGAGCAGCTCCTTCCGTTTGGCGCGTCGTTTATCAGCAAGTGTATCCCACTTCAAACTTTCTATGAAATTTGGAACTCTCTCGCGATGGCTAAATGTACCAGTCACGAATCTTGCCGCTCTTCTTTCGACCACTTCAATCTCTTGAACGAGACCCAACTGGTAACGGTCCCATACAGACGAACAATAAGACTTGACGAACTAACGTTTTGTAAACAATTTCGTTTGTTGAAGGACTGTCTCGCTTCAGGATTCTACGAGTACCAATAAACCGCAATCTAGAGTTTGCCTTAGCCGTTACTTGTGTAATCTGATCATTCCATTTGAGATCATTTCGAATAGTCACACCCAGATACTTGATGGACGTTACCGCTTCCAAAGACTGGACATTTATTTTGTACTCGCACATTAATGGGGATTTTCACCTTGTTATACGCAATAGGTTACACTTACTAATATTGAAAGGTAACTGCCAGTCATTACACCACGCATTTATTTTTTTGCAAATCCTCATTGATTTGTTACCAACTTTCCTGTAGACTACAGCATCATCGGCAAACAGTTTAATGCCGCTGTCAATATCATCAACCAGATCGTTTATGTAAATCGTAAAAAGCAGCTGACCTATGACGCTGCCCTGGGGCACACCTGAAGTTACGCTTGTTTCTGTTGAAGGCACCCCGTTCAGGACGACGTACGGCACCCTGTCTGTTAGAAAACTTTCTATCCAACCGCTTATGTCATCGGAGGCCGTAAGCGCGCACTTTTTGGAGCAAGCGACAGTGCGGAACTGAGTCGAAAGCCTTTCGAAAGTCGAGAAATATGGCATCAACCTGGGAGCCGGTATCTCTAGACTGTTGTATATCATGCAAAAAGAGTCACCTGTGTCTCGCATGACCGCTGTTTCCTAAAACCGTGCTGATTTCTGCAGATGAGCTTCTCAGGTCATTATGTCTGAACACAAAATATGTTCCATGGTTCTACAACATATCGATGTCAGTAAAATTGGAGCATTATGAGCAGGGCCCTCCAACCAGCTCGAGATACTGACGATCTAAGGTACCAGTTGGACATAATTTGGCACGATACCCCTCAGGAGGACATCCAACAACAGTATCCATCAATGCCAAGCCGAATTAATTCTTGCATAAGGGCGAGAAGTAGGTCAACGGGTTATTGACTTGCTCAATTTGTGAAGCTCTTTCTCTTGAATAAAATATCGATTTTTTCTGAAATTGTAATCATTTGTTTGCCTCTACATGTACATCACATCTATAATTTACGTCCTATTCGCATATTCCTTCGTGGTGCGTTTTTTTTTTCCTTTTTTTCCCCGTATAGTATATGTCCGGACTGAGAGAGGAACCCCTAAATTAACACACTTTTATTTTTTCTATAATTACTTTGAAGATCCAAATGGTTATATGACGTCTACAATTCGTCTCAGTAAATGAAATGTAATATTGTAGGTTCTCCGATGTGTGACGGGTAACAAAAACATGGAAACGTTGCGTCAGGACGGTGTTGTTATTCGGCTCATATCCCGAGACGATTTCGTCACTCATTTAAGTGGTATCAGAGGGAAGCCAGGCTGTGTTTTACATAACGGTGTTAGACAGCCGTCCAGAAGAAGGTGTCAGCCGGCGGGAAGAAGCGTCAGTTTTTATGAAGACACCTGCTGGAACATTCCAGGGCAGTGATTAAGACACTGCACTCGCGTACGATGGGACCGGAATTCAGATTTCCATCCGTCCACATCCCGTTTTACCGTTTGCGTGGTTTCCTTAAGAAGACTAATCTAAATGCCGGAATGATTCCTTTGAAAAGAAGGAAACTGACTTCTTTCCGCAGCCTACTCTAAATTTGTTCTCCATCTACTGCCACCTCCATGTTGACGAAATGTTACCCTTAATATTTCCTTTTTTTCTTCTTTATTCCACATAATAAGTTTCGTTTTAAGCAGTATCTCCCCACCCTCGATTCTTAAATGAGTCGAACGTAGTGTATAAAACAGCTTCAAACAGCTGATTACTTACCAAATGAGTTAATATGTTAAATATATAACGTTAAGCATGTAAAAGCGTTATGGTTGAACACACATCTCAGTGAAACTTCCTGGCAGATTAAAACTGTGTGCCGGAGCGAGACTCGAACTCGGGACTTTTGCCTTTCTCGAAAGGCAAAGGTTCAGAGTTCGAGTCTCTCTCCGGCACACAGTTTTAATCTGCCAGGAAGTTTCATATCAGCGCACACTCCGCTGAAGAGTGAAAATCTCATCCTGGACACATCTTAGTGTTTATCTCCTGAACTATGTGTCGTACAACGCTATAATTTTGTAACTGTGTTCAGTGATACCCGTGGATATTGCCTGTAAATAGTGTTGTGAGTAGAGTTGCAGTAAAGAAGTAATAATAAGGTTTCAAATTACATGTGGTTTGCTGGAAGTCGCTAAGTGATCTCGTTCTCAAATGTTCGAAGAATTTATTCTCCGTTATTTGCGCGTCGAACAGTTAGGCTGCCTTAACTGCCTCAATAAATATACAGTTTCTAATTGTAATCAGTTATTAAATGAAACCTGTAACTTAAGAATATATGTAGTAATAAGTAAATTATAACAATATTTTAAATTTTTAAATTCTCTAAATAATTATACGAAATGTTGAAAATAAAATTTTTGTTGCCTCTGTAAGTCGTTAATAGGCAGCTGCAACAATGTTCTTGCACCGTTTAGTCCTTTGGTAATATAGGTAGAAGAGTGCAGGAAGACCATAGCTGCGACAGGTTGCACTCAATGGCAACGCGAACATTACGGAACGATACAGAGAATGAGACTCAAAGGCAGATGTCGTAAAGAGGAGATTAAAAATATCTCACTACTCTGAAAGGAAAAGTAATTGTAAATACACTTTGTCCTGCTGCCTACCTTCGCTCCAGATTTCCACATTATGTCCTAAAGCCTGCTTGGTCAAAGCGACGTAGTTAGGAAAGACAAACAATAGAATGATGCCGTGCTCAATGCCGAAAATTATTCGGTATCCTTCACGTCAAAGATTTGTTCGAAAAGCATGCCTTCCAGTGCCTCTTCATCTTGCACCAAAGCCTTCAAAAATCCAAGTCCCCTTGATCCGCTTCCACAGTATAACCAGAGTAGTGTAGGCTACCACGTTGTGTTTCGCTGTAATGGCTCTCGTTATAGGCAGCTATCATAAATCGTGTCATATTCGCTGAGAGAGCATTTTAACACAGGGAACGTGGATTTGTAAAGATCATGACTCCGGGAATAAACTTGGAGGCAACAGACCATTGCTTCCCTCGCATTCGAACTGACGCAACTTTCTGACTGATTCATTTCGAGATGGGAAGTTTGACAATATCGAATGCGATTAGAGTCGACCTAATATAGTTGCTTACGTTACTCATCGCCATATTTTGATCCTTGATAAATATATGGCATTTGCCTTTCACTTTTTTTACTGCTCATCGTGGCAGCAGCGACAATCTGTTCGCGGAACTGTTACATAAATGCTATGAGGAAACAGATCCGGAATACCTGTTAGTCGCTACAAAAAAAGGTTTACATGGATTGACAGGACGTTTTCAGCGACTGGTTCTGACAGAGGGGGAAATATAAAACCTTTCACACATACAGCAGCTAATTAACTTCCTTTAGGATGGACACTCAAGGAGAAGAAACTATCTTTTAGAAACAATAGAACGAAGACACAGTGGCTGTATTGTCTCTAAGGGACGCATATAACGATGTTAGCGGTTGAGTTGCGGCTGCGTCATCGTTGAGTCGTGGGAAGCGTTCGCTTTGTGCATCCTTATTTGATCCGCTGTTCCTTGTCTTCAGGAATGGCTTGCGTTGTCAGCAAGCCATTCAGGCAACTCTTCGACAATCGGTTCCGGGGCACGTCAGAGTATTTGATGAAACAAATAAATTATTTTGCAGAAGTGTTAGCATTCAAAATTACATCACTGTTGTGACAATTTTACAAGGAACGAAGAAGTAGGTCACACGGTATGTTGTATGGAAGCACAACATACTAATTTTTTAGTGGTGAGAATAGATTGAAATAAGCTGAAATGAAGTGAACATATGTCACTGCAACAGTAGGGTCTAGCTTTGAATATGGTTTTGTTGCCGTTGTATCACATAGATCAAGCAATCTCTTATGAAGACGCATTCTAACCAACATGACTGCAAATTAAAATTTACTACGGGGCAGCTAATATATCACACTTTCACATGCTCTCGAATACACATAATTTTAGAATTCCGACACTTAATTGCGTTCTCCTCAAGTTAATGTCATTATTTACTGTATCTTTTCAAACAAGGTGTATTGAATAGATACCTTCCGACCTTGTTAAGTCACCGTAATAATGCTGTAAATGGGTAGAAATGTGAATTTCAGTTGATCTGCCATTATTACTGTTTGCCTGGCAATCGCGAATTAATCCATTCAGTTTTCTGGACTATTCCATATCCATTCCTTTCTTTTTCTTCTTACTCTTACTTTCGCTTTGTGATAACCACTGTAGGACTGCCGATTCGTTCATAGAATTGGTTTGTTCTTCTCTCATAACGTCTTCTCTCATAACCTCTTCACCCTCTTCCTCCTTCTCCCTCACTGTTCTTCTCCCTCACTCTTCTTCTGAGACCTTCAATGTTCTCTGCTCCATTGATGTTCCTCTGTGTGTTCTTCCAGTTGCCCTTTCCTTAATCACAATCTCGGATCTGTTCGTTCTCGGTTCAACAACCCGTTCTGTTCCCACTTTCTTTCTCGTCTTTAATATTGTCTCCCGAGCTCTTCTGCTATTTCTAGTCAACTCCATCTTGTCCTTGTGAGTATGATTCCTTGTGATATTGTCGTCGGATTCCAATACTGATTTTCCCTCGATCTTTGTTCCTACCTTTCACCTCCTTTTTTAGCCTAGTGACTTCGAAAGGATTTTATTCTTTTCTTTTCCTGTTATTCTCAGTTTTTTTGTGCTTTTATCGTCTCAGCCGCAAATAATGCCAGGTTCTTCGCTGTTGTCTTCAAGGTTCTGATTTTGTGCGTTTGTTGATACATCATTTTTATTATAAACTCCTGATTTTACGGTATGCATTCCGTTCCTTACACTTAACACATTTCAGAAAACAACGTGACCATAATCATCACGCAGTCGATGAGTCATGTAGAAGAAAAATAGTTTTGAGGAAGATATCTGTGAGCTATTTATGCTTAAATACATTCGGAGCAGATCGCTGAAGAAATTTACAACGAACGTTTGACAGGAGGGTAAGCAGCTGTACATAGGATCTGGTATGTTATTTACGTGTTTAAATATCCCTGAATGGGCGCAGAGGCAGAAGTTCCCCTGTAATAAAACATCAGCGAGTCTTACTTCTGCAGCTTAGCGATAATTATGGAATCGACACGAACTGCCTAGAATGCATTACACAATTAACTTAAGTTGACAAACGAAGGTTGACTAAATAACAATGACTTTTGAAAATAAGATAAATAAACTTGTTTCAGTACACATTGTATTTCTGTTTTCCTTCCTTTAGCATTTGTTTTTAAATTGCCATTGTTAATTATATATAAAATCTATGTCTTACACAAGTGTCCACACAGTAAACGAAGGCAAATTCACAACAAAAACGCTTGCAGCCTTTTAGTAACATGGCAGAAAATAATTGTTTCGTTGTGTGTTTGCAGGACAAGGATGAGCAGACCCAACTGGAGATGAAGCACCGGAAAGAAGAGGATGATCTATACAGGAAATTTGCCCGCCAGCGGGAAGAGGAAGACAAGAGGATTCGGGAGGAGTTTAGGGTAAGCTCATTTATATTCAAGTAAAAATAGAATTGCTGTAGAATATACTTGTTCTTCACGTAGAATATTAACTATCGTACGGCAAAGAGTGCGTCCCCTAAAGCCAAATCGCACCACTGGTCACGTGTATACGGCGTTCAAGACCTGCAATGAAAACTTAACACGTGTTATAGAAAGTGAGATTCTTAAATTCTCCCATCAGAGACAGGCCTGATAACTGAAATGAATAACAATTCTTAGGCCTCGTCGCTTCTCTGTAGTAGCGGTAGTTCCTGTGTAGAATGTTTTAACTGCAGGTTTATGGCGTGACAGTAGATTATATTAGCATATTACCAATAAAAAATGTTAATCATTTGAACAAATGTTTGGCAGAAAATACGAAAGTAAATACCTGTGAGGAGCAATCAGAAAAATAGCTAGAAGCTGCAAAACATGTTTACGTACAACAATATTCCACACTTCGGAATTAACTAACCGTTTGATTACTTTCTGCATATATCGTTTTAACACAAAAGAACAAATGTTAATAAAAAATACGTTTTTCCGTATGTTTACCTAAGTAAAAATCTGTGAAGCAAAGGTTAACGAAAAGGTCTACTAAGGTAGAGTTCTTACGAATTGTGGTACGAAATCATTCATTTATCATCTATTATCAGAAGCTGTACTACATGTACTCAACCTTAATTTCTTGGTTTACACGTCTTAATACAAAGAGCAAGAAACTTTCAGATCGGTCTCTAAAAATACTGTAATCTGCTGGAAAACATCATCGCTCAGTAAGTACGAAAATCAGCAAAATCTGGACAAGGTCCGACGTATTGCAATGAATTTTACATCGATTTAAATCTGGGCAGGTACAATATAATGCAAATAAATAGAAGAAAAATCCGGCATAATGCAGTTGTTATAATGTTCTGGAGTTACTAAAAACTATTTTTGGAAGAGTAATGTGAGGCAGTATGAAGTAGTACGACTCATTAATGAGCTGTATGGACAGTAAACGTATCAGATAAAATTAAACTATGGTACTGGTAATTCTTCGTCGCTGCACATGTTTCTGTGATCACTATCAAGTCGGCCTAACAGAGGACGTGTAAAGTAATCAGACAGGCTGCTGAAATTATAATCAGATGGTTAGAACGAAATGGTTGAAAGAAAGATGATGGTGTACTAGTAGAATGTTGAGCAAATTTAGACAGAAACTGTGTATGGTATGGATTTTCTCGATCGAATACTTCACATAGGGATTACGCGGAAAGATAAAATAAGGTAGGGCGCGGATAGGAGTACAGTTATTCATTTTCTGCTTATCTCGTTCACTGACAGATCAAGGAAAGAAATGACTTGTGATTGTACAGAATACTCGCTGCCATCCACTGATCTTCTTGCGAAATATCGGTGGAGGTCTCTCATTGTTACGTGATAACTAGAGAGACGGTCACTCTCTTGTGTTCAACAAACCCTTACACTCAACAAAAATCGTAATTTCTGACAGTTTACTGTAAATACAACTAGTGAGATGGGAAGCATACAGGATCTGAGCAAAGTGTTGGCAAAAAAGAGCATAACAGTGCTGAAACTCTGAAGACAATCTCTGAAAGATTAAAAGTAACTCACGGAGGTTTCCTTGCTGTTTTCTTCTTCACCTCATTACGGTCTGTAGGCAGCGGGATGGTCTAATGGCAATCCTCCGTGGCAACACTTTCCAAAGCTTTCCGTGTTGGCACAACACTGATGGTTACTCACTCCCGACTTCGTACACACAATACTTGAAAACCACCTCCACCCACTGGGCTTCTAACTCCTCCGAGAGCTGCCGGCGCAGTCCTCTATTTCGAGGGCTCTGAGTCGTTCCGTGAAATTATTTAACATTTATCCCTTTCAGTCAATTAGCCTCAGGAACAGAAATTGATCATTGGTCATCTTTTGTTTGCACTACTCTGTACAAGACTTTTACAAGTTTCCCCCCCCCCCCCCCCCCCCCCAGCGAGTGCTGGAAAACACTGTCAGTCCTCGGGAAATCGCACAGTCTTAAGCGATCCTCATAGGAATTGGCCATAAACCAATTGGAAAGATTATGAGGAGACTGGCTCATCATCTCCAGAATGAACAGGAAAGCCTTCACCCACCAGATACCTGAAAAAAGGCTCTAGAGTTTACAGCAGGTGACAAAACGAGCACACAGGCGAGATCAGGAATTGTTGTGGCCTATAGTGTTGATTAATAAAATGTCAAACAAGTAGAATCCCCAGTTAGTTGTAAGAGATAAACAACTCGGGGCGTATTGAGGAGGGTTTCGGGGAGGCCGCTCTTGCGCCTAACAAATCCTTAATTAGAAGTCAATCATCCATCACAGAATGCTGAGTTCTAGTAAAATGGTGGTGTTTTCTGTTTACTTCAAAAAGACTTTTGACACGGTAGAAAGAGAGATCCTGGATGGGGTCATCAGGGAATTCGTAGTGCAACCCAAATTGGCGTACGTAATCCGAGAGACCGTGACAGGCCTAACCTACAAGGTGAAGTTCAACGGAGAATTGCCCAGGCCCTGTGCAATCAAGACAGGCGTGGAACAAGGTGACGGACTACGGCCCTACCGTTTAACTGTATTCTAGAAAAGACTGTGAGAATTTGGAAATCGAAACTTGAAAATAAAAGAATTAGGAGAAAAGTCGGAACGAATTAGTCACTGCCTGGCCTGTGCGGATGACTTTGCGACACTCGCGGAAGCCCCAGAGGAAGCAACCATTCAGATCAACCTACTAGAAAGGATCGCCAACAGAACGCGGCTGAATCTGGACAGAAAAGACCAAATTCGTGATAAAGGACAAATATGGAGCGAAATTACATGGAGCACAGGTAGGCCAGATTACTGTGGTAAAGAAACTAAAGTACCATTACCTGTGTGAGACCGTACAAGAAAATAGATTACAAAAATCTGCGATTGGGGATGGAATCTCAAAAATGGGGACAACATACGAGCTAACTAAAAGATTTCGCAACAAACTGTGCATCTTCTGGAATACCAAACTAAGGCACTGTGCCTCTCGATGAACAACAAGCTAGAGAAGTTGGATATCCCGGAAAGGAGAATCCTACGAAAAATCATGGTTGCAGTCAAGTCTGAGGCAGGCTGGAAATTTTGGAACAACAAACGAGAGTGTACCAGAATGTGGTGAGGATCTCGCAGGCCATGAGGAAATGCAGACTGATATTTCTTGGACACTTGTACGGATGGACAAAACTTGACTATCGAACAAATACTTGATTACTCCAGGAACGAGAAGACTACCACGACGTGGATTAAAGAGACGCTGAGAGGTCCAACATCTTGGAAGCCCTGATGTAACGGGACGTCTTTCGAAGCAGAATATAAAGTATGCTAGGGTTTCACCTCTAGAGAACGACAAACGCGAAAATGATGTGGAGGATAGAGCAAAAGCAGCAGCACAGCTATCGTATGAACTCAGAGCAAAGACAAGAAAATAAAGTTGCAGCCTGAGCCTGAATGGTAAATTCACCAACAACAGAAGCACAAAATTAAAAACTACTGTTCGGATGCCTTTCCTTACGAGACCACCAAAGGCGGAACGGACTCGGTAAACGAAAGAATGAGTAACGCAAAGTAAACGAGGCGGTGTTTCGCAGCGAGTGCCAAAATTGATCCCGCCGTAACCGTGTGCGGCCCCTGCAAAGCTTCTTCCGCTCTGAAGGGCGTGGTCGCCGCCTGAGGAAGTGCCGGAGACATCCTGCCGGAGAAGAACGGCCCTGGGGGAGGGGCCAGAAGCCGGGCGCGCCCACACCTCATTTCACGGGGCGCCGCTCAAGCTCAACAACTGCTTTGCCACGGGAGGGCACACGTGGACTGGATGGAGCTGAACCGGATGTGGAAGAGGCGGCGGCGACTCCGTCAGAAGTCGCAAAGAGTGCGTGTTGAGTGCTCCTTGTATACTTTTATTTTCAAATGGAAACAATAACCATAGATAATACCTGAACGATAAAACAAGTTTCATAAGCCTATCATGGTCGACATCAGTGCAGCATGAAGCTAAATCAAATCGTATCGACTAACAGAAGCATTAACAGCGCGAACTAGCAAAATATGTCACCCTAAATACATCCAGAAGGAGAAAATATCTTGAGGTAAGATGCAGTTTTCGCTAAGTTAAAGCAAACAATTTGGTGAATTCTTCTTCTGAGGCCATCAGTCCCAAAAAAATCAAATGGTTCAAACGGCTCTGAGAACTATGGGACTTAACTTCTGAGGCCATCAGTCCTAAAAAAATCAAATGGTTCTAACGGCTCTGAGCACTATGGGACTTAACTTCTGAGGCCATCAGTCCCCTAGAACTTAGAACTACTTAAACCTAACTAACCTAAGAACGTAACACACATCCATACCCGAGGCAGGATTCGAACCTGCGACTGTAGAAGTCGCGCGGTGCCAGACTGTAGCGCCTAGAACCGCCGGCCCTACGTCCTCATTTATTTGCTGAATGTATTCCAGTCTTAAGTTTTTGCCCTCTACAGCTCCCTCTAGTACAATGGAAGTCATTCCTTGATGTCTTAGCGGATGTCCTAACATCCTATCCCTTCCCCTTGTCAGTGTTTTCGATATGTTCCTTTCCTCTCCGATTCTGCGCAGAACCTCCTCATTCCTTACCTTATCAGTCCATCTAATTTTCAGCTTTCGTCTGTAGCACATCTCAGATGATTCGATTCTCTTCTGTTTCGGTTTTCCCACAGTCCATGTTCCACTAGCACAGTTTTCCAGACGTACATTCTCAGAAATTTCTTCCTCAAATTAAGGCCGATATTTGATATTAGTAGATTCCCTTGGCAAGGAATGTTCTTTTTGCCAATGCTAGTCTGCTTTTGATGTCCTCCTTGCTCCGCCCGTCATTTGTTATCTTGCTAACGAGGTAGCAGAATTCCCTCATTTCATCTACTTCGTGACCGTCAATCATCATGTTAATTTTATCCCTGTCCTCATTTCTGCTACTTCTCATTACTTTCGTCTTTCTTCGATTTACTATCAGTCCATATTCTGTATTCGTTAGACCATTCCATTCAACACATCATGTAATTCTTCACTTTCCCTCAGGATGGCAATGTCATCAGCGAATCGTACCATTGATATCCTATCATCTTCAATTTTAATTCCACTCCTGAACCTTTCTTTTATTTCCTACGTCGCTTCCTCGATGTACAGATTGAACAGTAGGGGCGAAAGGCTACATCCTTGTCTTACGCCCTTTTTAATCGCAGCATTTCGTTCTTGGGCGTCCACTCTTCTTATTCCCTCTTGGCTGTTGGACATATTGTCACCGTCTCTCGCTATAGCTTTACCCTTCTTTTCTCAGAATTTCGAACATCTTCCACAATTTTACATTGTCGAACGCTTTTTCCAGGTCGACAAATTCTATGAACGTGTCTTCATTTTTCTTTAGTCTTGCTTCCATTATTAATAGTAACGTCCCAATTGCCTCTCTCGTGCCTTTACCTCTCCTAAAGCCAAACTGCTCGTCATCTAGCACATCATCAATTTTCTTTTCCATTCTTCTGTATATTATTCTTATAAGCAACTTGGATGCATGAGCTGTTAAGCTGATTGCGCGATAATTCTCGCACTTGTTAGCTCTTTCCGTCTTCGGAATTGTGTGGATGATGCCTCTCCGAAAGTAAAATGGTATGTCGCTAGACTCATACATTCTACACACCAATGTGTACAGTCGTTTTGTTGCCACTTCCCCCAATGATTTTGGAAATTTTGATGGAATGTTATCTATCGTTATGCCTTTTTGCCCTTAAGTCCTCCAAGGTTCTTTTAAATTCTAATACTGGATCCCCCTATCTCAACTAACTCGACTCCTGTTTCTTCTTCTATCGCATCAGACAAAGTTACGCGAAACTGGGTGAATAACTGAGCCCTGCTTCCGAGGACAAGCAGAGCAGTACTTCCAGTTTGAGATACGATGTTAATAAAGTAGGAGTGTGCTACGAAACACTGAAGATTCAAGGAAAATTTATTGCTTTCTCAGGATGACTGACTCGATTTAAACATCGATATGGGATCCGAGAAATTGCTGTTCACGACGAGGAGCATACGGATAACAAAAGGCACAGCTGATGTTTTGTGCGGTTATTTCTTCAATTACATCTAACAGAAGAGATTTCTTCCACGACGGATTTACAATGCTTTTAGAACTCGACTATACTGGAAGGATATGTATACGCAGACAGAGTGTCTTCGGACTGAAGCGCATATCACCGGACACACTACTAGTAACGAAAGGCTTCGGAGAGTGGCCTCGTTCTACACTCCTGGAAACTGAAATAAGAACACCGTGAATTCATTGTCCCAGGAAGGGGAAACTTTATTGACACATTCCTGGGGTCAGATACATCACACGATCACACTGACAGAACCACAGGCACATAGACACAGGCAACAGAGCATGCACAATGTCGGCACTAGTACAGTGTATATCCACCTTTCGCAGCAATGCAGGCTGCTATTCTTCCATGGAGATAATCGTAGAGATGCTGGATGTAGTCCTGTGGAACGGCTTGCCATGCCATTTCCACCTGGCGCCTCAGTTGGACCAGCGTTCGTGCTGGACGTGCTGACCGCGTGAGACGACGCTTCATCCAGTCCCAAACGTGCTCAATGGGGGACAGATCCGGAGATCTTGCTGGCCAGGGTAGTTGACTTACACCTTCTAGAGCACGTTGGGTGGCACGGGATACATGCGGACGTGCATTGTCCTGTTGGAACAGCAAGTTCCCTTGCCGGTCTAGGAATGGTAGAACGATGGGTTCGATGACGGTTTGGATGTACCGTGCACTATTCAGTGTCCCCTCGACGATCACCAGAGGTGTACGGCCAGTATAGGAGATCGCTCCCCACACCATGATGCCGGGTGTTGGCCCTGTGTGCCTCGGTCGTATGCAGTCCTGATTGTGGCGCTCACCTACACGGCGCCAAACACGCATACGACCATCATTGGCACCAAGGCAGAAGCGACTCTCATCGCTGAAGACGACACATCTCCATTCGTCTCTCCATTCACGCCTGTCGCGACACCACTGGAGGCGGGCTGCACGATGTTGGGGCGTGAGCGGAAGACGGCCTAACGGTGTGCGGGACCGTAGCCCAGCTTCATGGAGACGGTTGCGAATGGTCCTCGCCGATACCCCAGGAGCAACAGTGTCCCTAATTTGCTGGGAAGTGGCGGTGCGGTCCCCTACGGCACTGCGTAGGATCCTACGGTCTTGGCGTGCATCCGTGCGTCGCTGCGGTCCGGTCCCAGGTCGACGGGCACGTGCACCTTCCGCCGACCACTGGCGACAACATCGATGTACTGTGGAGACCTCACGCCCCACGTGTTGAGCAATTCGGCGGTACGTCCACCCGGCCTCCCGCATGCCCACTATACGCCCTCGCTCAAAGTCCGTCAACTGCACATACGGTTCTCCACGCTGTCGCGGCATGCTACCAGTGTTAAAGACTGCGATGGAGCTCTGTATGCCACGGCAAACTGGCTGACACTGACGGCGGCGGTGCACAAATGCTGCGCAGCTAGCGCCATTCGACGGCCAACACCGCGGTTACTGGTGTGTCCGCTGTGCCGTGCGTGTGATCATTGCTTGTACAGCCCTCTCGCAGTGTCCGGAGCAAGTATGGTGGGTCTGACACACCGGTGTCAATGTGTTCTTTTTTCCATTTCCAGGAGTGTATTTATGTTCATGCTGTGCTTTTTTTAATACACAACGTACCTTATTCTTGCGGAAGATATGCTTGTTTCGCATGACGGAATCACTTATTTGAGCTTCCTTCCACATTGTTACTTCAGTCATACAGCCAGTGATCGCGACTGTGAAACATTACATGTCGAGTCTTACGAAATAGCCTGAACAAGGAGATTCAGACATTCTCAGTTTATGGAAATTCCTCAACGTGTCCGATGCAATGTACGGAATATGTAACGCTTGGGCAACGGGAAGATAACCACAACAGCTCAAAGCAGTGGGGAATGTGACACAGGTTCTCATCTGTCCGAACGTTCGGTGCAAGTTTCTGGTTGTGGAGTCGTAGATACAGTAAATATCCGCGAGGGGATGAGCAGTTGGATGAGGTGGATGTAATGAATTGTGTGTGCTCGGTAGATAAAAAGAGCGAAACGACTTGATCGAGGAACCCTGCATCATATACTTCGAGGCACTGAAATACGTTGGTCCGTCATTAGAGCTATAGTAATGCGAAAAATGAGAACCGTCGTTAGGGTTAAAATGAATGAGAAGCAAAAACAGAAAAAGTTGGGCGATGTTTTCCGACAGCGCGTGATATGAAGTACACTGGTTATAAGTGAAACTTTATAGGTAAGTTGTCGGTTTCTGGTGAATAACACATACATAATGGGCTATTAAATGTGACGTGTAGCATGTTTTATAAAGACAGAAAACAGAAGTACTCGGTTAAAGAAAGGTGTGTTTTGGATTGTCTGTATTTTCTGTTAACCGTGCAGTCACGGGTCCATATTGATCCAGATAAGTGAAAATTTCCTGTATTTTCAAATTTGGCAGTAACGCTCATACAATAGTAGTGCTACATGTTTCGTTTGGTTATTAGCATGTTCCACGGGTCATTATTCTGACCTGTCATTATGATACGATGTGCAACGAGAAAGTTCACAAGCATAGTACGCTTTCTCAATGAAAAATATCACATGCTAAACGTATACAGGCTGATTCCGTGATGATGTTACAAACTCTGAGGCGATGATGGACACACGCATGAATTTGAGTCAAGGGACCCCGGTCCGGAAATGGACGAGTCGAAAGTTCTAAGAAAAAATGTACTCAAGTTCCACCTTAGCCTCGTGCGGCGCTCAAACCAAGGGCTCCAGCTTCGGAACCATGATCATAACGTACAGAATTCCCGCTGAGTGCACCCCCCTCCTCCCCCAAAACCCTCCGATAGTCGCCCCTCTCGATGAACTAGCAACGGACCACGTAACTTGATGTGGAGAGATCGAAAATCCTAATTATACTCTAGAGTAATAATGGATTCTAGGTACGTGTACAAGTTTCACAACATGCTACATTTACAACAGGCGTTCAAAATGGCTTCCCCCAGAATCAGTGGATTCATGACATCGCCGCACAAAGCTACATCTTAACCGTTCCAATATCCCCATTGCCGTTTGAACAATGCCACAAGCAGCGCAAATTCGTGGCAGGAAATCCTCTTCAGTCTCGACAGCCATCTCACACACAAGACCTCTCACTTGGTCCCATAAGAAGAGATTGAGTAGGCTGACATCAGCTGAACGCGCTGGTGAACGAAATAGGTCCTCCTCTTCCCCTCCACTCTTCAGGGAATGTCTGATCCAGATGTTGACGAACACTCCGTCGGGAGTGAGGTGAGGTCCATCATGTTGAAACCAAATCCGTTGATGGACAACAAGTGGAATATGCTCCAAGAACCTGGATAAACACTATATACGTCTTCCTCTGACAGACGTGTCAGAACGACTTTCAGTTATAACTTTCGAGTCTGTCGTTTCCGAAACAGGGTCCTTTACCTCAAATTGATACATTTACCCTTCGCCATCATCCCTGAAAGGTTGTAATATCATTACGGAATCAACCTGTGTATGATTCTCTCTCACACACACACACACACACACACACACACACACACACACACACACACACACACACACGCCATGATACAACATTCAGATATTCTTCTGTAGTGTAGGAGGAGTTGTCCAGCAGATACATCATTTCCAGTTGGTGTTGAATTTAGATGCATTACCTATTGAATTTTTTACACCACTATGTAGCTGAACCAAGATTTTTATGCTGAATACCCCACTCCTTTCCGTGCCACACTAAGGCGGAATGTAGGATGTGTAAATCATTTCTCCTGCTAGAATCATATCTATGAATTTACTGTTGGTTTCGAATTATGATTCATTTTGTATAACAACCTCAGTAAGTGAGTGGACAGCCAAATGATATCAGGATTATGGAAGGCGGTATTGTACAAGTTACAGAAGCAAATCATTTTATTAAAAGGGCACACCGTTAGTATGCGATATAGTATTCTTCTTTTCCTAGCTTTAACCCGTATTTTCACAGGGTCGTCATGTTAACCTGGATTTGGCCATATGAGTGGTAGAGGGTGGCCGGATGCCCTATCTGCAACCCCTTACACCATCCCCCTACCACTTTCCCCTTCCGTGGGCATGGAATGTGTGTACCCCAGCTCTCTGCATGTAGTGTGAGGTTCTTCTAAACGTTTGCGAATCGTGTAACAGAGTTCTTACTTGGGTATCAGCCCAGCATTCGCCTAGTCAGATGTGGAAAGCTGCTGAAAACAACATCCAGGCACACCGGCCCTCGTCGGTAATCTGCCGGGCGGATTCGATCCGGGGCCGGAGCGCCTCACAGAATCCCGGAAGCGGCACGCTAACGCGGGCGGTTATCCATCTGGTCAGTACGCGATGTAGTATAGTGTGAAAAAGAAAAGAAAACTGGATATTTGCACAAAGGTAAAGGCTAGTACTGTAATGTTTATTCACAAGACTGCCGTTCATTCAAAAAAGTTATTCCATCCGATGTTAGTAGGCATTAACGTCATAGCTAAACATGACTTCTATAGCACTTACAGTATTTCTCATGTATCCTAATAATATGCGACAGACATTGTTAGCTGTATAGCAGTACTGGGCTCACACAAATATACTTTTGAACCATAAGAAAACGAAACCGCAGTGAGGCAGCACGCGTTGCAGCTAGTTTAAATGTAACGTTTGAATAGTTTATGGGCCGGTCGGCGCAGCCGCGTGGTTCTAGGCGCTTAAGTCTGGAACCGCGCGACCGCTACTGTCGCAGGTTCGAATCCTGCCCCGGGCATGGATGTGTGTGATGTCAAAAAAATAGCTCTGAGCACTATGGGACTTAACATCTGTGGTCATCAGTCCCCTAGAACTTAGAACTACTTAAACCTAACTAACCTAAGGACATCACACACATCCATGCCCGAGGCAGGATTCGAACCTGCGACCGTAGCGGTCACGCTGTTCCAGACTGAAGCGCCTAGAACCGCACGGCACACCGACCGACTGTGTGATGTCCATAGGTTAGTTAGGTTTACATAGTTCTACGTTCTAGGGGACTGATGACCTCATATGTTAAGTCTCATAGTGCTCAGAACCATATGAACCATTTTTTGAATCGTTTATTTAAATCTAGTACAAAGGCGCAACAGTTAGCGAAAGTAGACATTCTTAGCTCTTGTCGTCTTCACAATAGGCAAAGAGTGAAATATCACTATACTCAACTGGAAAAGTAACTAAACACACTGGACAAAAAATTCGTCCCTCCGGTAGGTTGGCTGAAGATAGTACCGTGTTACATCCCCTCTACTTTTGAAAATGGAGAAAATTTGCCGAAGAAGGAAGCCCAAAGCCCACAACCTTCTCCAGGTACGTACTATATGCTTAGATCCAGTGGAGCCACCAAATCGCGTGCACGTGGGTACAACATTTCACATATTTTCTAGAGGCTTAAGATCAAGTGATTTAGTGGGCCACCCGATGTGCGATAGGGTGCGTGTGTGTTCTCAGACTGGAAATACATACAGCGGTTGCACAAAAACACAGGAAGATCGCGAGAAACGCATGGTTAGTGCTTCCTAAGCCTGCTGGTGGCGCTGTTGGCTGTTGTGTTTGACCAACGGCTCCTGTACCGTGGCCTCAGTATGTTATTGACGTCATCCGTGTTCAGAACAGTGTACTATGTAGTTGGAAGCTAAGTGAAGCCGTACGTAGGTAAATTGTTGTTATTCATATAGTGGGTGCTTCCGTCACCAATGTAGCCGAAATATTTAGTGTTTCAAGAGGACTGTTTCGAAGATTGACCGCATACAGGGAAGGTGGAGAAACGTCATCAGCTAAGCCGCAACGCCGACGACAGTTCCTGGTGAGAGATCGTGACAGACGGCCACTGAAGAGCATTGCGACAAAAAATAGAACGGCAGCTGCAAAAGTCGCTGCAGAACTGAGTCGGACTCGCGAATCCGTCAGCATCAAAACAACGCGAAGGGAGCCCCATAAGCTGGGAATTGCGCAGGGCCCGAAGTAGTTCCAAAACCACTCAGTAGTGACGCAAATGCCTGTAACAAGACAACGTGGTGCTGGAGCCATAAAACGTGGACTGTGGAGAAATGGAAGATTGCCATTTGGTCGGAAGAGTGCTGTTGCACATTGTTTCCGACTTCTGGCGAAGTTTACGTCCCAAGAGTGAAACCTGGCGGGGATTCTTTGATGATTTTGGCTGGCCTATCGTCGTACTCAATGGTCCACATGTTTACTCTATATGGTCACATTCCTGCTAAGGATGGTGTGATGATTTTGGCTGATTATATCCATCCAATGGTACAATATTTGTTCGGCAGTGGGGGTGTGTTGCAAGACGACACCTCGCATCGTCCAGGACGGTTTCTGAACATGAGCGTGAATTGGCGTCTCTCCCTTGGCCACCACACTCACGAGACCTCAGTATTATCGAGCCATTGTGGTCTCCTTTCGAGACAAGGGCGGGTGATTGCTATACGACTCACTCACTCATCGTTGTCACAAATTTCCAATATTTTTCCGGAAGGACGTTAAAAGATTCCCGTATGGGACCTGTATACAGGAAGTCCCATTTACCTTGACCACCCTAAATAACTGTTTGTCCAGATACAAATTACAAAATGTTTCAAGCAAATGTTATTTAGCCGTCATCGGGACATCAATCAGCATGATTGCCCTTTTTTATTTTTTTTTTATTTTTTTACAACGATATTGAAAGGGTACAGTATCGCCCGACATTGAAAATAGGTACAACATTCTTCGTTATTCTTGTCAGTACAACATATTTTTTTCTAATAATAACTCAATTTCAGTTAATACAGCGAAGCTGGATACCAGGGTGGGAAAGAATGACAATTTATTTTTTTAATTGATCACATGTGCACTCCCACAAAATAAATTCCTACATCCAGTTTGGTGAGATCTGTGAAATGAATAAATGTATGGTCGTCTGCTAACCGCAGACAGTGAATGTGAATATATGATCATCTTTGAGACGATACTTTGGTCACCTTTGGTGGAACCAAAGAGATGAAACTTACCGGAGCTTTGATCGCCTGAAATGTGGCTGACCAATACGGTAGCATGGTCTTCCCCCACCTCGACAGAGGTGCGAGATGACCTGAAGAACAGCCATGTTTCAGCACTCTGCCGCTGGATCTAGTGTTGGTAAGACCTGTCTTAGGTGTGCTCTGTAAAGACAAAAGAGTGGAGACATGGTATGCATGTCAAATACTTAAGAGTAGTTTGGAATAATAATTTCTCTCTTTCAGGAACTTTTGTGGGGAGAATTAAATGTCAGGCAGGTAATATTAAGGGGATCGTAGTAATCTTCGGAAGTGACCAACGCTCACAATGAAACCACGTGTAGCAATAAGTTGAAATACTTCTGAGTGCTTAAGTGAAGCTGAATTACTAGCGTGTGTACTATAAGTTGGAAATATTTAAGAAATGGCGTGTGCAGGACTTGAAATTAGAGACGAGTGCTTCCACGTGGTGAGTACTGTGTGAGTCTCAATCTGTTTATGAGACAAAGGATAAAGAGAAGTACTCGTCCATGGTATCAGTTGAGGACTTGCGCGTGTGATGAATATGTTCTTAATATTACTTTGCGTGATATGTTTCCGTGTGACGCTTGATTCAAACGAGAATACTCTGAGAGAGAAGCAAGGTAAGTCAGCCGTCTATCCAGCAACGCCACTTGGCTTGCATTGCACAGGAAGACGTGCATATATCCTCAGAGTTCATAGTAGGAAAGCAAAATTACGAAGTGGGGCAGTGTTGTGTGAAACTGGGATAAATACTAATTGAAGTGGGAAAGCTGAAATTGGTGTGATTACAACGTTGTGACTATTCTTTGTATTGTATGTTGCCAGTGTGATGTATTTCATGAAATTTAAGTATGTGTGGTTGGCATCGGAGAGTAACAAGATAGTTTCGGAGGCAGTGGGTTATGCATGTTCCTTTTTGTACCGCTCGGTCTGGAGGAAATTTTCGTAATGATGGGTGTGAGAGTCGAAGTGTGAGATATAGAAAAGGATCCACCATCCTATCCAGAAAGTGCACTGTAGCGTTAAATAATTACGAGACCATAAGATAGAGAATCACCAATGTAAAGCCATGCCCACTGGGCGGAATTTCTCATGTGTTATTGTTGTAGGTTATAGAATTTGTGTGTTTAGGTTATAGAATTTATCGGAATAAATAAGATAGTGAAAAGAAAAAGATTGGTTGCCTTTTCCTTCGAATAGTATGTTGTCACGATACCCAGAATTTATGTGTGCGCCATTCATATTCAGTGCGATGGCCACGTATTGATCAAAGTCGTTAAATAAGAAAGGAAATGTGGTATTGCCAGTGCGTAGTGAACAGTCAGAGTTGTGTAAATTACTAATAGTCAGATTGCGTTTCCGTTGCGTAATATTCAAACAGGAGCATAACTTGTAGCTTAATTGTGAGCACTAGAGTTCATGTTACTCGATAAATAAGAATGAGTCCACTCGCTTGGCAGACCACTCATCTTGCAGGCCTGACTGCTTGATGCCACAGTATGAGCAAGGCATGTGGGTGCCTCTCAATATCAACAGCGGTATGACTTTTTATTCGGTAATTCATTTCCTCTCCTAAAGATCTATTCAAAAATGTATCACAGTGTACCATTCACTGAAACACACCGTTATTAATTACTTAACACAACATTGACTTCGGGCCCGGGATTACAATCTCGTCCACTTGCTGGAGTTGTCAGAAAACAAATGAAAACCACATAAAAAGATAACACAAAATTGACTTTGACTCTCCTTTACCATTACCCCGAACTATAACACTCTAAGTTGCCCAAAGTGGTGACCCCTGACACCGATACATCGGTGCCCGCGTTGAATGAAAGAATTATTTATTGCTTCCAGTGTTGCCTGCTGAAGAGAATTACAAGCAAGCACGATATGTTCCTGCATGCCGTCTAGCGTTGTTGGAATATCTCGATAGACAGCGTCTTTATTGCATCCCCAAAGAAAAAAGTCCAGCGGATTTAAATCAGGAGACCTACCAGGCCAAGTAACTGTTCCTCCTCGACCAGTCCATCAGGCAGGATACCTTCGGTTCAGAACACGATGTGAACGCAGGGCACTGTTTGCTGGTCATCCATCGTGTTGATACCACATAAGCATTATGGTTCTTAGCGGCACTTCATCCAGAAGGGGAGGAAGAATTCGTCTGAGCAAGTTGTCATATGTGTACCGGTTAGACTATCATTGATGAAATAAGGGCCAATAATTGTAGTACCAAGCATCCCACACCAGACGTTAACTCTCCATTGACGCTGATGTTCCACCTGTCTAAGCCACCGTCGGTTGTCGTTGGACTGATAGTGCATGTTCCTTGTATTTACCTGTCTTTTGTTTGAGAAAGAACATTCACCGGTAAATAGACCATTACAGAAGAAGTTCGGGTTGGCGAGGATTTGCTGCTGTGCCCACTGACCGAACTGTACACGATTCTGGAAATCATTCCCATGCAGTTCTTGATGTAGGTGTACGTGGTAAAGATGAAACCGGTGACGTGTAAGAATATGATGTACACAGGTTTAAGGAATGCCAATCTCGTGTTCAAGCTGTCGTGTGCTCACATGTGGATTCATAGCAACGGAAGCGAGAACAGTAACTTCGGAAGCTTCGTCTGTGCGAGTGCTACGACGATTGCATTGTCGTGGTTGAAACTTCCCATTTCCTGAAACGTCGCAGCAAGACGAGAAAACATCCGTCGGGAAGGTGGGTTCTTGTCAGGATATAGCTCTCTGTACGGTTCCGTTGCCTGCGTAGCGTTTCGCCTACTTTCAACAACAATGAAACAAACGTTATGACGATGAAGTTTGTAGGAAGGAGAGCCTTTACTGTATGCCTACGCTACACAACAGTATTTAAACGGACTAAAGTACTGTACTAAATGTACCCGTACATAAGAAAACAGTATTGCAATTACAGTTCTGCTAACTTACATTCCCCACAGATGAGTAGAATGTCTTCTCTTCATTGGTGTACATTCTCCACAAACAACTCTTCAACTGACGATGGTTGACGCAATTCTTCTTATGTCCTGTGTCAACGTCAGCACATGGATGTGTTCCAGTACCCCGAGTACCTGCACTAAGCGCTGGGAGCGTCAACGTTAATGTTGTGTTATGTAGTTAATAACGTTGTGTTTCAGTGAATGGTACACTGTGATACATTTTTGAATAGGTCTTTAGGAGAGGAAACGGATTACCGAATAAAAAATACAAGGTGCCATTTAAAAAAGTCATACCGCTGTTCATATCTTTGTAAAAAAACATAGCTACAACGAAGGCAATCATGCTGATTGATATCCCCCTGGTGGCTAAACAACATTTGCTTGAAACATTTTGTAATTTGCATTTTGACAAACAGTTATTTAGGGTGGTCAAGATGAATGGGACAGCCTGTATATCCATTACGAGACGAGTGGAAGCTGGTTTGATTGCCAACGGTTTTAGATCAATGTATGAGGCTTGGTAACGTGTTGGGGATTTGGTTTTTCCATATTTTCTCTACTCCTGTACGTGGAGCCCTGTGAACGCGGCGGATGCTATCTTAGAAGACGCGAGTGTCCATAGCATACTCTTTCTGAAGATGTGGAAGAGAGGACACTCCTTGATCACCGATAATGTTGAAATAAAGATCTTGGCTCATGGCAGATTAAAGCTGTGCTGCCGGGCCGGGACTCGAACCTGGGACTTGGTCCGGCACACAGTTTTAATCTGGCAGGAAGTTTGAAATCAGCGCACACTCCGCTGCAGAGAGATAATTCAGTCTGGATCCTGATTCATGTTCACGGTAACACGAATGAGTGGGCCCAAGTAATAGTACGAATATCGCCCTTAGAAAATAACACCACCACGGTAACACGAATGAGTGGGCCCAAGTAATAGTACGAATATCGCCCTTAGAAAATAACAGTACCACCATAGACCTAAAATACACCCTCCACTCACTGTGGGTCAAGCCCTTCATTGGCTGGTCGGTGCTCTCGACGCCTAACGACTCTTCAAACCAAAGTTAAAAGAAAAATGTTGTGAACAGTGACCTTTACCAAGCTCCCCGACTCCAAATACCCTCTGCATACATTTCCTTCCTCAATGTTGGGATAGACCTGCATGCAATGACTGGTACACTGTTCCCTGTAGACACGTTGCACAGTCCGCGCTAGCACACGAACAAATTGTGCAACTTTATTCGCGGTGCAGTCAAGGGCACATCCAAACACAAAAGCTGCTTTGTGCCATTCTGTCACACCTGATGTGGAACCACCTCACTGCGTTCTTTCCATACAACCGACCGATACTTGCATATCGCTTCACTTCCATGACTTAACGCCTGCTAACAGTTCTAAACAATCTGCAGCTTACGAAAACAAGTTTTCGTCACTTCGCGCATTTCCAGAGACAGCCGTAGTTTTCATATTAATTTCTGAAGTCAGCTTCTATGAAGCGACATTACGCGCACTTTTCAATCGCAGGACACAGTGGGTCATAATGTTTACTCCCGTAGTAATATCCATTCGTTCTGAAGAACTGGCACACTCGCGTCCGCTCGTGTGTGTGTGTGAGTGTGTGTGTGTGTGTGTGTGTGTGTGTGTGTGTGTGTATGGGTGAGTCGCTGTGGAAGGGGAGAAGCTATCTGTATACGCAGCAAACGAGGACCGCCCGTTGTCTGTAACGTGTCGTGTCGTGTCGAGCAAACAGCGATAATTTTCAAGCACAGGCGGACGCACGACGCATGTTCCACTGCCAGGAACACGAACGCAACCGAACTAGCGACCCTGATATCCCAGGGCTTCCTCGCAGCATGTGGGATGTGAGTGACATGTGAACAGAGTAGATGAAGCAGCGCTATTGTTGTCCTCATAGGCATATTCAGGCTTTGAACCAAAATCTCTGGGCATAGAAGGGTTGTGACTAGCAAACGTTTTATCATCACTAGGGTTATTTGTATATTTTTTTTTCCACTGTTCGAAGAGCACTGGGTAGACTTCTGCTGAAGTCTGTCATTTATTGTTGTATTTTACGTTGCTGGTGTTGGAACAAATGAAATTTCATTTGGGAAGATCTGGGTACGAACTATCAGTTCCGACATCTCACTTGCACTGTAAAGAAATCTCATAAAATTCTTCGTCGAAATTTGACCAATGATTATTTTGCTCCTGAGCGAACGTTAAGATTCCTACCGTATATGTCTTTCTCCAGTGGAATAGGGCTAAAGTTTTGCTCATATAGTGCTGTTGCACTTACCCAGTATGCATTTCGGGAAGCTAACTCACAATAAACAGTGCCCCTAAAACGAAAGGGTCAAGTAGAGGATAGTGAAAGAAGCAAATAATCCTAATAAAAATAGACTCTGAAATCAATGGTTTTTCCCCATAGAACGTATGGGGTATCCGGGCTAGAGTTATACTAACACATTTCTTTATATTTCAGTACCTATTAAGGTTTATAACTTTATTTGACCATAGTTGTACCCAAGACATCAAGCGTTTTTATGCATGTTTGTACATGTCAATGTGGGCACCATTTGTAGCTTGACAGATATCGAAACGGTAGTCCAGTTGTCGCCACATGTTCATAACCATGACAGGTGTTATGGCCTCTACTGCGTCGTTGATCAATTGTCTCAAATCTACCAGATCTCGCACCTTTGTTTCCGAAACAATGTTCTTGATAAACCCCCATGGACCGAAATCCAGCGGAGGGGCCAGGCAATGGGATCCTCCCTCCCGATCCAACATTCAGGAAATGTCTCATAGAGAAATACTCTAGCATCTCCATGGCAGTAAGGAGGGGGGGGGGGGGGGGCGAGCGAGCAACATACTGCTCGAAAAATGGCGTTGGGAGGCATCTGAGGAACTGCATAATCCGCCGATATGTCCAGCATGCGCTATGCGACTCACTTCTGTTCATGAAATGATGGGGATCACAGGAGTTCTTTCATTATAAGGATTTGTTTGTGTATACCTCTAGCCCGGACACACTGCATTGCGACTGAGTAGACGAAAAAATGGTTCAAAAGGCTCTGAGCACTATGGGGCTTAACATCTGAGGTCATCAGTCTCCTAGACTTAGAACTACTTAAACCTAACTAACCTAAGAACATCACACACATTCATGCATGAGGCAGGATTCGAACCTGCGACCGTAGCAGCAGCGTGGTTCCAGACTGAAGCGCCTAGAACAGAGGCCGGCCTTGAGTAGACGAACGCGTTATAACAGATTCCCCGAGGACCCTGAGAATACAACTACAGATATGCGCATGCTAACAGACACATTACAACAAGTGTTCCACGTGGCCAGCTTCCATGTGAGGACAATATTCATCACATCTCCTCACCAATGCCCGTGTATGTTCAAAAATCCCCGTCGTGTTCGGCATGTATTGACAACCATCCACAGCGCATTGCTGGAGTTCATAGACACTATCAACAGGACTCGAATACACCAGAGCTTTTAGATATTCCCACAAAAAAGGAAAAAAAATCAACGCGCTTCACAAGGAGGACCTGGGAGGCCATGGTATTGGTGAGCCTCGACCAATACACTTATTGTCCAAGATTCGTGTACGTATTCCCGAACAGCCTCACCAAAGTGTGCCGGTGCACTATCATGCATGCACCATTACGTATTTTCTCCATAAGGAACTTCATCCAAAGCGACGCAGCAGCATAAACGGAACTTTAGACATCAACAGTGTTGTTGCATTGGCAAGGCTGCATTTGTGCATGGGTCATACCAGGGAAAATATTTGTTTCCAGACATACGTTTCATAGGATTATTTGCTTGTTTCGTTGTCCTCCATTCACCCCTCCATTTGTACCTACCCTGCTGTTTAAAATTAATGCAACAAGCTGAAATTTTGCACGGTTGTGTTTATTTTGTCACAAGACAGCATAAACAATGTAAAGAATACGCAAACAACTGCAATATGTTTAACGGTAGACAAAAATGTTTTTCGGTTTTTCCAACTTAACGGAT
This sequence comes from Schistocerca gregaria, assembly GCF_023897955.1. Taxonomy (NCBI): domain Eukaryota; kingdom Metazoa; phylum Arthropoda; class Insecta; order Orthoptera; family Acrididae; genus Schistocerca; species Schistocerca gregaria. The sequence goes on from NC_064924.1 coordinate 52,401,294, forward strand.
TTGCACACACATTTCGACAACTATATGCTCAGTATGGCATGTGACCACCTCTGGCAGTAATACGGGTCTGACGATGACGGAAAATGCTGTGAATGATATCATCAATCCCATGTTGATGCAAAAACACCCATTCTTCCTGGAGAGCTGCTCGCACGTGTTGGAGAGTGGTTGGTGGATGCCTAAGTGATGCAACCCGTCTTACATCAATCTCTTTTGTTCTATTTAGGTCGACCATTATCGTCCACCAATACGAAGTCTGGGCGCGCACCACCTCGTAGCAACCGCACATGAGGTCCCAAGATCGGGTCACGATACCTGAAACCAGTTAAACCTTGGCGATTCACCATACAGTTTCATGAAGAGGTGTTCATATGGTCAACATAATCCCTGCCGCCAACATTAGGGCTCCTTCTCACTATAATCTTTGAGTCCCGAAATCGTGTTCCACGTCCCCTGCTGATGGAAATCCATCGAGAATCACTCTCTAGACCAAATCGGACCTAACTGTGAAAAGACCATGGGCCCACTCTTCGACGGCCCAGCTGGCATGTTGACGACTCCACTCTAGACGTTCACTTCTGTGAAGACGCATCAGAGGTAGACATACAGCAGGTCTCTGTCAATAAAGGCCAGTCTGCGGAAGCCTTCTGGGCAGCGTCTGTCTCGATACAATACAGCCTGAGGATGCTGCGAAGACAGATGCCAATTGCCGTGCAGTGCTAAGGCGGTACCATCTTGCCCTTACATCCACATAACGGTCCTCTCTTTTTGATATCACACGTGGTTGGCCCTGCCCTGATCTTTGGGGTACTGTTTCGGTTTCTACAAATTGTTACCTCATGCGAGAGCCACCAGGACGACTTGCATTAAGCCATCGGGCCTGATCAGTTTGCGACTGCCCTGCTTCCATTCTCCTTGCGGCCCTCCACCGCAGAGTGTCTGGTAGGCGTCTTTTTGTGACATACTGCACCGTCGGTGACAGTATACAGAGCGATTGTGGATGTGGACTACCCGGGAAATACTACCCCGTTTGATAGATAGTCCGTTGACCGGAATGCTAATTTCCTAGCAGAAGACGATTGTACGGACGTCTGTTGGCAGTTTGTATGAATTAGACACAAGCTGTTTGTTGCTTAAACTTTGGATACCAGTGTATGACAGTCAAACACTCCGTACGTAGGAAACTCGCTTTAGGTGTTTCAAATTTGTTGTTTGTCATTCACGTTTACGAAGTTATGAACACTTCTGACTGATGGCAGAGCCATGGAAAACCATATAAATGGCATTTACGCAAGACATTCATCACAAGCAACGTGCTGTAATTGAATTTTTGGGTACGAGAATAGAAAAGCGGTGAACATCCGCAAGCGTTTGTATGCCATTTCCTGAATGATGATGAACAGATGATGAGGATAACACACACCCAGACCACGAGCGGAGAAAATCACCGACTTGGCCGGGAATCGAACCGGCACCACGTGATCCAGGGGCAGCAACGTTAACAACTAGACCACGATCTGCGGACTCGGATGCGAATGCCCCACAAATCTGGATATTGCACGATTGGGCCAGACAGCCAAATGGAGACCGACATGGTGTCACTGTCAAGCTCTACTCCGTGCTGATAGCTCATTGGCACACGAGTTCGCCTGTCCTTCTCAGTGGTCACTCAATATCTCACGTTTTTCAAACCATTTGTATGCTCCTCCACACCTGGAAAAACGACACAAATGCACTCTGGCGGCCGTTCTACTTGTTCCAGACAATTTCAAACCTAATCACTAACATACCCGCCAGTGGCGTCATACATGTATGCAGTTACACTGACATCCAACAATTTCTTCTAGGTGCTTCACATTTCTATTGTAAGATAGTGTACACTCTACTCATAGAGGGCACTTTCATTGCATGGAAAAAGCTTCTCTCGAAAATCCGCCCCAATTTAGTTCAATAAAAACAAACAGAAAACTAAATTTTCAATTGACATCGGATGCCGTCCCAAATTCTTACTTCAGCTAAGTTAATTTCATTTCCACTTTAATATCTTATTTATAATGTTCCAGGACATCCATTCATTACTTATTCTCATTCATGACAAAATACACCTTTTTCTTCTTCTTTTCTTGCGCCTGATAAGTGCAGGGTTGGCATGCTTAGGAAGAGATGGCTAAATCCAGATATGGTGGGATGCCTTTCCTGTGGTCACCCTGTTGATGCCCAGGACAGAACACGTGTTATTCGTGCTAAAGAGTGCAAACGTTTTCTAAATGTTTTCGATTCGTGCAATAGAGATGGGACTTGGTTACCAACCCAGTATTCACGTAGTGAGATGTGGAAAACCGCCTAAAAACCACATCCTGGCTGCCTGGCACACCGAACCTCGTCGTTAGTCCGCTGAGAGGTTTTAGCCTGGGACCGGCGCACCTCCCCGCCCCAGAAGCAGGAATTTTAACACGCACAGCTATCCGGGCGAGTCGTGACGAAATACGCTGCAGGACAGCAAAAAAAAAAAAAAAACGTTGAATGTGATTATAAAACTTGTTATACTATGTTACGACTATGTATTCCCTGTGAACGATCGCTATAAATACACTCCTGGAAATTGAAATAAGAACACCGTGAATTCATTGTCCCAGGAAGGGGAAACTTTATTGACACATTCCTGGGGTCAGATACATCACATGATCACACTGACAGAACCACAGGCACATAGACACAGACAACAGAGCATGAACAATGTCGGCACTAGTACAGTGTATATCCACCTTTCGCAGCAATGCAGGCTGCTATTCTCCCATGGAGACGATCGTAGAGATGCTGGATGTAGTCCTGTGGAACGGCTTGCCATGCCATTTCCACCTGGCGCCTCAGTTGGACCAGCGTTCGTGCTAGACGCAGCCCGCGTGAGACGACGCTTCATCCAGTCCCAAACATGCTCAATGGGGGACAGATCCGGAGATCTTGCTGGCCAGGGTAGTTGACTTACACCTTCTAGAGCACGTTGGGTGGCACGGGATTCATGCGGACGTGCATTGTCCTGTTGGAACAGCAAGTTCCCTTGCCGGTCTAGGAATGGTAGAACGATGGGTTCGATGACGGTTTGGATGTACCGTGCACTATTCAGTGTCCCCTCGACGATCACCAGAGGTGTACGGCCAGTGTAGGAGATCGCTCCCCACACCATGATGCCGGGTGTTGGCCCTGTGTGCCTCGGTCGTATGCAGTCCTGATTGTGGCGCTCACCTGCACGACGCAAAACACGCATACGACCATCATTGGCACCAAGGCAGAAGCGACTCTCATCGCTGAAGACGACACATCTCCATTCGTCTCTCCATTCACGCCTGTCGCGACACCACTGGAGGCGGGCTGCACGATGTTGGGGCGTGAGCGGAAGACGGCCTAACGGTGTGCGGGACCGTAGCCCAGCTTCATGGAGACGGTTGCGAATGGTCCTCGCCGATACCCCAGGAGCAACAGTGTCCCTAATTTGCTGGGAAGTGGCGGTGCGGTCCCCTACGGCACTGCGTAGGATCCTACGGTCTTGGCGTGCATCCGTGCGTCGCTGCGGTCCGGTCCCAGGTCGACGGGCACGTGCACCTTCCGCCGACCACTGGCGACAACATCGATGTACTGTGGAGACCTCACGCCCCACGTGTTGAGCAATTCGGCGGTACGTCCACCCGGCCTCCCGCATGCCCACTATACGCCCTCGCTCAAAGTCCGTCAACTGCACATACGGTTCACGTCCACGCTGTCGTGGCATGCTACCAGTGTTAAAGACTGCGATGGAGCTCCGTATGCCACGGCAAACTGGCTGACACTGACGGCGGCGGTGCACAAATGCTGCGCAGCTAGCGTCGTTCGACGGCCAACACCACGGTTCCTGGTGTGTCCGCTGTGCCGTGCGTGTGATCATTGCTTGTACAGCCCTCTCGCAGTGTCCGGAGCAAGTATGGTGGGTCTGACACACCGGTGTCAATGTGTTCTTTTTTCCATTTCTAGGAGTGTAGTATTAAGAATGTAATTAACTTTCTGTTTTGCATCAGATGCCTTTAGAAGTTTGTCACGTGTTCTAATGGAAATTGCAGCGGTACGTCACAATGCTAACACATCTCATTGCAGAGCTGACGATGGACTCTGCGCTGCGATGAAATAAAGAATTGTCTGATACTTTTAGCGTGTAGGATCTTCTCCGAGCGCTCTGCCAAATGATGAATGTTGTTTTTCATTCATAATATCAAAATCAAAAATGCTCGTATCATAGCACAAAAAAGGTAAATATGTACTACGCAGAGTTCGGGGTACAAAAGTAGGGAACTAACTTTTCGACTTACCTGGCAACTTCGAAGACATCATATCTTGACATATTCGTGCTTTTTGATTTGTTAGATTAGTATCGGTGTAACTAGTAGGATTAACTCGTAAAAAGCGCGAATATGTCAAGATTTTGTGATTTAAATGTCTCTGGAGTTGCCAGATTCTGCACAGGACATGATTTTTTTTTTTTTTTTTTTTGCTACGATAGGAGCATTTTTGATTCTGGTTCACAACTAATACTTTCACCGTAATTTTGACACATTAGTCCACCAGAGCTTCCGGCCGGTGTGGCCGAGATGTTCTAGGTGCTTCAGTCTTTAACCGCGCAACCGCTAGGGTCGCTTGTTCTAATCCTGCCTCGTGCATGGATGTGTGTGGTGTTAGTTAGGTTTACGTAGTTCTAAGTTCTAGGGGACTGATGACCTCAGATGTTAAGTCCCATAGTGCTCAGAGCTATCCGAACCGTTTGAACCACCACACTTTGGCAACGATGCAGATTTTTGTTGACTCAGGCGACGACTGGTCCGATATAGGTTTTTTCACTGTCTTTCGAACCATGTTGGTTCTATCGTAGCAACGGGTAAAGCTTTCACAGAACAACGGGGCGACTATTAACTACATGTATTTGTCTACATTCTTCCAAAATTTGAAACGATTCTCACACATCTGAAACACAGAAGTGGTGCCGAAAAAAATATTCACAGAAAAGTGTTTCTTGCACGTAAAATCCGAATGAATCTAGGTTTTTGAAAGCGAGTTTTCAATTATATCGTTAGAATGCATTTTTTATTTATTTGATTCGCTATAAACAGTTTCCGCGCATTCACTTCAGGAAACCCACATTTAGCTCGACTTCAAACCTTTGTGTCTCGAAAACGGATTAAGATTATAGGATTAAAAAAATTTGTTTTGACTTCATCCACTTATCTACCTTTGTGCAAAGTTCTTATATGTCTAAATTATAGAAATGTCGCGCTCCAAGAACCGACTACAAAACGTGTTTTTTTTATTTAAAATCGAAACGAAATAAGAATTTTTCAGACAGTTAAAACTCTCGCTTTAGTCTGGATTTATTTAAGGGTGACTGTTTTTGCACGTGGAATCCGAATGATGGTGACTGTTCTTGCAGGTAAAATGCGAACTGTGCACATACAAATGCTGCCCTTAACTCAGCACTGATTTAACCCAATTTGCGAAAGTGAGTAATCGATTCGCATATTTTGCCATGGCGGCAGCTCCGGTTCGTCGTTTAAAACTTGCGTAATATACAGTAACATAGGTACAGTAAGACAGATGTTCGAATGGCTATACAAATGGTCACTTGTCGGGGTCAAACAAAAAGCTTTCCACTCCATATTGATACCTCAAATAGGAACCGAGCACCAAGACCATTCAAATAGCAATTCTGCGCACGATCTCCTCAGACATATATCCTGTTACAGCGCTTTTGCGATTTCTATTTAATCGTACAATATTTGTTCTTTACTGACTGGACCCAGACACACTCATAACAAAAACTGTGAAAATCTAAATAAAGATAAACTGTAATGGGCAGTGCCGCCACACTAATGATATACTTATAAGAATGGAGATATTTCGCAACACTGTTTAAATTCATAGTTCATTAGACGCTCAGTTAAAAGTTATGTTTCCGAACTTTGAGTAAAACATTATGTTTTACGAAAGGATGAAAAATATTTTACATAACAAAAATACTGAAAAAATAGTAATTTATACAATCTTTAGGAAATACGGCTCTTAAGCAAATCCAAAGAAGTTAAGTTTCGTACTAATTACAGAATTATTTAGACTGTTAACATTTTCGCAAGATCTCGTGTAGGAATTAGTTTGTTTTCTTATTGCATTGTGGAACATACTATAAAACATTAATTTTACGTGATATTAGCTGTGCTGTAACATGGAAATAATCATAATTTTGATTTGAGTGACACATTTCTACACGCTTACAATATTAAATAACGTATGACAAAAATGTTGACTGTCGTTGTAAAACGTACCCATTTTCGCTATCTGGTATCGAGTACTTCACTAGTGAAGTGTGTCCAATGGCAAAGTAAAGGACTGTGTGTCTGGTATCTTGACAGTGTCGTAAATTAGTCCACGTTTTGTAGCCATAACTGTTGAATGTGACGGTAGCTGCAGAGAGGACGGTGAAGCAGTAAGTAGATGGCTGGCTTTTCTTCTGCAGGACGAGTGGGAGAAGGAGCTGGAGAGGCTGACGAGCAGGTTCGAGCGCGAGCTGCAGACGAAGAAGAAGCGGCCCGACGAGCAGAAGGTGCTGACGCTGCGCCACCAGCAGGAGCGAGAGGACCTCGAGAAGAACATGACGCTGCGCCGCGACAAGAAGAAGGAGTCCCTCACCAGGAAGCTGCTCGAGCACGAGAGGTACGAGTGCCCACCACACACATACAGTATGTGGCCATATGAAGTGGCTACTGCCAGTTTATCCCCCAACGAGGAGTGGGGTAGGGTAGGGTATGGTATGGTATGGTATGGTAGGGGAGGGGAGGGGATGGTATGGGAGCGGAGAGGACGGAGGTGGCTGGTCTCCTTTGTCCCCTTCAGTCCTTCCTTGTTTTTTGTCATCTCTGCTTCGTTGCCATCGACTGTTGTAGATTTCTCTTCGCTTTGTCGTGGCCCACTCCCGCTAGAGGTTTGAGTCCTCTGTCGTGCATGGTTGTGTGTGTTGTTCTTATCATAAGTTAGTTTAAGTAGTGTGGAAGTCTAGGGACTGATGACCTTAGGGATTCACACACATTTGGACATTTTTGTCGTGCTGATAGTCTTCAGTCCATAGGCTGGTTTGCTGCAGCTCTTCGTGCTAGTCTATCTTCATCTCTGCATAGCCACTGTAACTCATACATCCATTTTAACTGGCCTCTTCCCTTATTTCTTTCCATTATCAAACTGAAGACATCAGCTTGACGAAACTATTAGGACTACAGTACGGTTCCCTAATGTGGTAAAAGACAACTAGGCCTTCACATGTTCTGCTACTTCATCACAACTGGAGAAAGCTACGTGCTATCGGTGGCAATGCAGAGATGGGAATAGCGAATTCCTTCTACACAGTGCAGTCACATACAATCGGTAATCTTGCTATTGCAAACTTTAGTTTCTCGCTGCTAGTAAAGTACAATTCCCACTATAGTCATTAATCTGGTCGATATGTTCTGTTGTAGCCTGTGACGAGCTAAACCCGCACTGCGTGTAAAGTGGTAGATGCCAACTGGATGATTGAGTGAGGCCCTCCAGTCAGGGGCAGCGGGCTAAATACATGCTGTGGAGAGGGCGTTGACAGCGTGTTACTTTTTTGTTTTGTTTTGGTTTTAGGGCGCAAAACTGCTACGGTCATTAGCGCCAGGTCTGTTACTTAGGAAAAGGTAAAAAAACAAAATTGGAAACCAGCAGCAATGGGAACGAAACTCAAAAAATTGGAGAAACTAAAAACAGAAGGAATGATTAAAAAACCACTATATAAGGGGGTTGGTTGTCCCCTAAAAAGAGCTTCAAATGACTGACGTCATCTCACTGGCACTAATAAACTCGAGAACGCGATCGGCTGAGCGCGTGTCATCTGCTAAAATGGAAGATATATCAGGCGACAGCTGTATACGGGCGCGTAACGGAGTAAAATAGGGGCACTCTATTAAAAGGTGTCTTACCGTCCACAGCTGATCGCAGTGGGGACATAGTGGGGGAGGATCGCCACTTAAAAGATGTCGATGGCTAAAAAGACAGTGCCCTACCCGGAGTCTAGTTAAAATTACCTCCTCCCGACGACGCGTCCGGGAGGAAGAGGTCCAAGCGCAGGGAAGAGCTTTCACGTCCCGCAATTTATTATTGGGAAGTGTCGACCAATGTGCGTGCCATAAAAGAACAACACGACGACATAAAACACTCCGTAGATCGGCGAAGGAAATCGTGCGAATAGCTGGCCGAAGAAGAGAGACTGCAGCCTTGGCCGCCTCATTTCCACAGATACCAACGTGTCCTGGGATCCAGAGGGACGCCACAGAGACGCCCCCCCCCACCCCCCTCCAACCCCAAGTGGAGCAAGCGTAAGCAGTCGTGAATCCGGTGGACCAGATTGTGGACAGGGTAGAGAGCTTGGAGACTGAGGAGAGAGCTGAGAGAATCTGAACAGATAACATACTGTATCCGCCGATGGGGATGGATGTATTGCACAGCCTGCAGAACAGCGTAAAGCTCCGCAGTATAAACCGAACACTGGTCGGGAAGCCGAAATCGATTTGGGGTGTCGCCAACAATATAGGCACTCCCTACACCAAACGATGTTTTTGAGCCATCAGTGTAAATAAATGTGGCTTCCTTCATTTGTGCACATGGAGCAGAAAAAGCCCGACGATAAACAAGTGATGGGCTACCATTCTTGGGAAACTGACAAAGGTCACGGAGCAGGCAGGTCCGGGGACGGAGCCAAGGCGGTGCTGTACCCCAAGTTGTCAAGAAAGTTTTAGGAAAGCGGAAGGAAAGAGAATGGAGCAGTTGACGGAAGCGGACTCCCGGTGGTAGCGTGTTGCTTGTGCGTGTGTCTCTGGCCTCTCTCTTGATAGGTGCCCTTGATCCAGCGTGTACTAATCGATCTTCGCCGACCAGTGTGCTGGTGACAGCTTATGCCAGCACAGTATTGCCCTGCTGATGGATGTACTGAGAAAAAACAAACTGTGCGTAGTGGTATACATTACCTCCAACGATAAATGCATACTTGTGTTGAACCATTGTACCTTAGAGAATGACTAGATCTCCCAGGGAATGCCACGAAAACATTCCCCAGACCATAACTCTCCCACCTCCAGCCTTGACGTTTCCAATGATCCAAAGGACATCTATCTCACAAAACGTGATTCACCTCAGTGGACATCCACATGCAGTACTGACATGAAAATTCCAGTCTTTGTCGCCAATGAACAGCAGTCAGCCTGTATGCAGCAACGTTCGCTGTACGGTCGTTGATGAGACACTGCTGGTAGCCCTTTGGTTCATATAGGTGATCAATCCCACAACAGTTGCAGGTCTGTCCGCCCGTACATACCTCCATAGTTGTTCACCCCTCTCATCTATGGCCCATCGTGCACCACAGTTGCCACAACACCGATTTTAGGCTGTGCCATTTTTCCATACATGGTTACTTCAACCCCTGTTTTTTGTGGATTTTCCCTATGTCTTCATTTATTGGTGCACGGCAGTTAACAAGTGTGTATATGTTGTTTTTCCATTTAACTGACAGGAAAGATACTCTCTCTGAGGTGAATTTACATTCTGTAGCATTCTCTATTATACTTTTAATGAAAATGGAAAGACGTACCGAATAATGGCATCTAATTCATAATTTTGGCTGCTAGTTTACCTTCGAAGAGTCTGTAGTTAAAGGTATCAACAACATTTTCACCTAGGATCTTTGTTTCTTGAACTGCTAAAATTTCAGTTTTGATTTTCTCTAAAAGTATTTCTAGTTCTTTTTGTTTACCAGTCTTGATTATAGAATTTACGTTTAAAATGCCTACAATGAATTTCTTTTTGAATTTTATTTCAGAAGGATTCCCAGGTTGCTCCGATTCAACCTTCTGATTGCAGTTGTTGGGACTCCCTAGAATCCTTGGTCCAAATGCATTGCGTGATGCAGTGGTGGATTTCTGTCTCAAGTTACCACCTAGGGCAGTGCATTCACTTTGCGGACTTTTCATATTTTAATTCCAATTCTATTACTTGTATTACATTCAAAGTAAGGAGTTGAATTCCAAGATTACGAAATTTGACTTTTTGTTCGTAGTTCACTCGACTAGGCTCTTCCGCTATCTCCACCGTTGGGAATTCAATCAAACTTCCTATTCCGCCTCCGAGACCGTTGGCCGGGTTTCAGCTGTAAGCCCAGGCAGCGGCCCCTCACAGGGTGCTACCGTCCGGAGCCAGATGGACCCAGGAGGTTGCTGCTCCTCCCCCTCCTCCGCCTCCTTCCCCGTCACTTGCTGGACGGGGCCCCGCGCTTGGGACCGGTAATAGTGGAGATCTTTATGCACCTTTGTAATTCAATTATTTATTTTATAATTAGGGCAACAGATGTTACAATCGGGCGTACAGATTTTTTTTTTCCTTATGCACCTTCATTTGCGATCGTAATTGGAGAATTGGCAAGATCATTAAGTTTAAATTTTTGTTCCTCTATGAAGAGAAGCATTCTGTTATCCATTTTTTTCCTTACGCCTGTCTGATCCTGTTGGATCTTTCTTGATATCTATCATACCGGTAAAAACTTCTCGGGTTTCTCGGCGTAATTTCTATTTTATATTACAACCGCCGTGGCGCCGTTAATTGCCTTGGTTGTGATGGCCTTTGGTGATTCTAGTTTATCATAAGAACTTGTAGCTGCTCTCTGTTCTCGGGAGTTGAGTGCAGTCCTCTTGCGATTGAGTTCCTTACTTTAACTGCTGTGTTGGTTTGTTCGTATTTACTCATTTCGCGACATCTCAAGCTAGTTTCACTTCGCTCTTGTAATTTTTTTTTATTAGTCAACTGTGGAATTCAGGTTACACTGGAGCTGCGTTTTTAAAAGATTTTGCTCTTCCCCTGTCAATTCTGTCCTAATTAAATTTACAACCCTATCATGGAATTAATGCACCTTTCCGTATGTCACTTCCTTTCTCAACATTCTAGTTTACACCTAAATTAAAAAGTTTCTTCTGGTGTCCGTCTAATTACTTCGTGTTCCCTGTTTATTTCGGTTTTCTATCTCTCTTCCAGATACGTAAACTTTAGTGTCGGTAAAAAGTTGCCTAGCACAACATGACGATTAGAAGTGTCCCTGTTAAACTTATCTTTCAGTTTTTAGGCACGACGGATAATAAAAAAATCTGTTACCGATTTTTTCAAAGAACATCGTCAATTTTTGCAAATTAAAAAGTAACTTGTAATTTTCTAGAATCTCTTATCATTTTCGAAACCTCATTTTTTCAAATTTGGAAATTTATATATGTAATAACTTATGTTTTACGTTGAAACATTTGTTCTTTTGTGAAGAGGTGGTCGTAATACATGACAGAAATTACATCGAGGAAACCGAAACTTTTTACCGGAACAATATAGATCAAGAAAGATCCAAGTATGAAATCTCAGACAGGCGTAAGGAAAGCAATAGATAAAATTATTTTTTCTTCTCAGAGGAGCAAAAGTTTCAACATAAAACATGGACAGTGACAATTATTGAACTATATTAAATAAAACCGTCATGATTTCTGAACGGTTTGCGTTAGGACGTTCAAACAGCATGGTTGGCTGCGGGGCATGATGGGAATTGATATGGTTCGGTTTAGGCACGAATCCCACTTTCATCTGGATGGGTTCGTCAATAAACAAAATTGGTGCATTTGGAGGACTGAGAATCCGCATTTCGCGATCGAGAAGTCTCTTAACCCTCAACGGGTGACAGTGTGGTGTGAAATGTCCAGTCACGGAATAATCCGTGCGACATTCCTTGATGGCACGGTGACTACCGGACGGCACGTTAAGGTTTTGGAAGATGGTTTCATCCGCATCATCCAAAGTGACCCTGATTTCGACAAGGTGTGTTTCATGCAACACGGAGTTCGACCCCATCGAAACAGGAGAGTGTTTGATGTCCTGGAGGGGCACTTTGCGGACCGCATACGGGCCACTGGTATGGGCATCGATTGGCCGCCATGTTCTCCGAATCTGAACACATGCGACTTCTTTTTATGGGGCTTTATTAAAGACAAGGTGTAGAGCAATAACCGCAAAACCATTGCTGAGCTGAAAACAGCCGTTCAGAATCGATGTTCCGACACTTCAGCGGGTCATGCAGAATTTCTCTGTTCGTCTGCGCCACGTCATCTCCAATGCTGGCAGGCATATCGAACACGTCATAACCTAAATCCGAATACCTGTAGTGACGTTTACATGTTGAATAATTTTTAACTAATGTAGGTTTTTTCCTATACACTACTGGCCATTACAATTGCTACACCACGACGATAACGTGCTACAGACGCGAAATTTAACCGACAGGAAGAAGATGCTGTGATATGCAAATGATTAGCTTTTCAGAGCATTCACACAAGGTTGGCGCCGGTGGCGACACCTACAGCGTGCTGACATGAGGAAAGTTTCCAACCGATATCTCATACACAAACAGCAGTTGACGGGCGTTGCCTGGTGAAACGTTGTTGTGGTGCCTCGTGTAAGGAGGAAAAATGCGTACCATCACGTTTCCAACTTCGGTTTATCGTATCGCGACATTGGTGCTCGCTTTGGTGGAGATCCAATGGCTGTTAGCAGAATACGGAATCGGTGGGTTCAGGAGGGTAATACGGAACGCCGTGCTGGATCCCAACGGCCTCGTATCACTAGCAGTCGAGATGACAGGCACCTTATCAGCATGGCTGTAACGGATCGTGCGGCCACGTCTCGATGCATGAGTCAACAGATGGGGACGTTTGCAAGACAGTAACCATCTGCGCGAACAGTTCGACGACGTTCGCAGCAGCATGGACTACCAGCTCGGAGACCGTGGCTGCGGTTACGCTTGACGCTGCATCACAGACAGGAGCTCCTGCGATGGTGTACTCAACGACGAACCTGGGTGCACGAATGGCAAAACGTCATTTTTTTTCGGATGAATCCAGGTTGTGTTTACAGCATCATGATGGTCGCATCCGTCTTTGGCGACATTGCGGTGAACGCACATTGGAAAGGTGTATTCGTCATCGCCATACTGGCGTATCACCCGGCGTGATGGTATGGGGTGCCACTGGTTACACGTCTCGGTCACCTCTTGTTCGCATTGACACCACTTTGAACAGTGGACGTTACATTTCAGATGTGTTACAAACCGTGGCTCTACCCTTCATTCGATCCCTGCGAAGCCCTACATTGCAGCAGGATAATGAACGATTGCACGTTGCAGGTCCTGTACGGGCCTTTCTTGATACAGAAAATGTTCGACTGCTGTCCTGGCCAGCATATTCTCCAGATCTCTCTCCAATTGAAAACGTCTGGTCAATGGTGGCCGAGCAACTGGCTCGTCACAATACGCCAGTCACTACTTTTGATGAACTGTGGTATCGTGTTGAAGCTGCATGGGCAGCTGTGCCTGTACACGCCATCCAAGCTCTGTTTGACTCAATGCCCAGGCGTATAGAGGCCGTTATTACGGCCAGAGGTGGCTGTTCTGGGTACTGATTTCTCAGGATCTATGCACCCAAATTTCGTGGAAATATAATCACATGTCAGTTCTAGTGTATTTGTCCAATGAATACCCGTCTATCATCTGCATCTCTTCTTGGTGTAGCAATTTTAACGGCCAGTAGGTTAGTTCAATAATTGTCACCCTGTATAAACGCTTTTGCGCCCCCTTCATTTACGTAAGTCGTGTTTGCGCCAGCCTACCTTGTAACGTTATACATCTGGTATGATAGCCTCTCTCAGCTCGAACATAAACTGCGTGAAGACTCAGCGAGCCAGAACTACTACTCGGACAGTGACATCGGCGTGATGTAGGGAAGGCAACATGTGTGGCGCACTTTCGGGATGACGCAGGCGCCGCGCTCCCTACTGGTCCGTGATTGCCGCGGGCTGCTGGGGTGCTCGAGCCCTGTGGCTTCGGCGCACCCTAACCGTCGCTGGGCGGATGCGGGCGACGTTGTTGGGAGTCGTGACGGCCTGGGCGGAGACCGACCCCGTAACCTCGCTGCCTCTTGACCGCCTTTGCGGTAGGGGGCAGCTGCCGAGGCAGTATTCGTAGTGATTCACCAGTGGAGGCTGACATGTGGGATGGCGGGATAAGGCTTAAGCTCGATGGGCGGAGACTCTGCCTGGTGGCATTGTAGAGGGTCACGGCCGCATCTGATTACGACGACAAATCATTATGTTCTAGAAGGCCCATCTGATACTCCTAATGGATGACGACGGCAACCTCGACCACCTCTTCACATGGTCTGGTACGCGATCCCGCTCTTGCCATCTTCTGGCATATCCTAGAATTCGTGGCAATTAAAAGCCCACGAAACTCTTTTAAAAATTAAGTATAGGTAAATGTGTAAATATAACGTAACAAATGATACACAATGGCAAATACACACATTCAAAGCATTTTTAATTATGTTGTTTGAAACTGCGGGCAACTGCAGCCAAATTTCCACATTTCGAATGAAATGACCCACACTTGCTGTAGAATACTTTTTATTACAAGTCACGTCCGGTTTCGCGTCAGTTGAAGACTCATCCTCATGATGATACGTACAAATAATAAGAAAATATTCTTTTAGAAAGAATTCTTAACAATGGTGTAAACAATAAAGAGCTATTGAAAAGGAGCATTATAAAACCGTGTCTGAAGAGTACTCACAAAGATTGTTTCTAACAAGGACATCATTTTTACGCCAGTGACTGTTATATGTCTTTCTTGCACTATTGCAATTTCGGCTTTAAGCCATGTAAACGTAATGTAAGCAGACACATTTGCACGTCGTTGTCAATCCTGTTAAATACATTCCTGTCGTTTTTACACAGTGCGAGCACACGGATACAGATAACATGATCTGTAAATGCACATGTTCGTTAACCCATCACTAGAAACACATGCTTTAGACCATAGCTGCAGACTACTGGTGTGCAGCTTTGGTCTAATCCATGTTTTTCTAGTTATGGGTTAACGAACATGTTATCTGTATAAGTGTGCTCGCACTGTGTAACAACGACACGAATGTATTTAACAGAATTGACAACGACGTATAAATGTGTCAGCTTACATTACGTTGACATGGCTTAAAGCCTTAATTCACCTGATAATGGCCTAAAGCCGAAATTGCAATAGTGCAATAAAAATATATGACTGTCACATGTGTAAAGATGATGTCTTTCAAAAACATTTACGACTGTGAATCCCAGCTACAACAAGTGCATTTCTAACAAGTCATCGGCGAAAGGTCACTGCTTTGGAGCCACTCGCAACAATCACAAGCTGTGAACAAACAGTGAGCTAAAACCAGCAGTTCTTATTAAAAACGGCGGCGCATAGGAGAACCTATAAAAATAACGGGCCAAACAAAGCTGCAGTCCAGTAACACATCAAGACAATTTCACAGTATGAACGAGAAGAGCCGTACCGTGCCAGGAAAATGGTTGAGCGGCTGCAGTGCTGACTGCCATGTGGCGTCAGAGCTGAAGGGGAGCAAAACCGTCGCTATAAGGGACGTCACGGTTGGCGAGCCGCTGTACATACACTACAGTACTTAAGAAATACGTAAAACGACTGGGTCCCATTTCTAAAAAGACTGAAATTGGACAATTAATATGCAACATATTAATAATACCTTAGTGATAATAGGAATTCCTTCTTTGACAAATACAATTTATAAAAATACTGAAACTGGATTGAAACCTGATAGTCAAAGGAAGGCCGGATTTGGTTGCGATTGTGGACAGGGCCGTAATCAGTTACTATTGGTTGCCTTTTACAGTTATTAACACACAATTTATTTGAAACCAGTAATTCCAGACTGAACAATAAATAAAAAACCACACGTTATTAATGAAGGAGTGAACAACTGTGTAAATAATAGTGTTTTCAGTGAGTTATAATTTAGCAACTCACAATGAAATACAGATACAGCAGATAAGGTTTTAAAAGCAAGCCACTGTGATCTGGGCAGAAGGCCTTACACGCCAGGAATGGCGGTAATATAAAAAATTTAGAAATTGCTGTAAAACAGCAAACACAAAAGCAAAGGTTAATTTTTAAAAAAACCAGCAACTGACCACCAAACGGGTGAAATAAGATGATGGTAAAGTTTGTAACACAACCCTTAACATCCACTGATCACTACACTCCTAGATTTATTCCAGAAGGCGACCAAAACTATTAACTAGTCATATATAACCTTCAATGTAGGCATTACAAGGTATTGTAATAAATATTACAATAATAAAACACAAGGAGCAGTACATAAGTTCCTTAAAGGGTACTGAGGCACATTAGACCTGCAGAAGGCGTGGGCTAAAGGAGCGTTACACTGAAATACTGGCCATCAGATCTCATTTTAGGACACACGTCTTAAAAGAACCAAGGGGCCACAGGAATCGACCTCTGAAGAGGTCTGGCAACAAACACTTTCGCGAGCAATGAGATAGGCAGCTATGAGTTGCATTCACTTCACAAAATGGTAACTCAGACTAGTGACAGTTTAACGAATTACTAATGATAATCTTGTTGAAGTTACCTGACGTCCGATAAACCAAATGCAACGATGGATCAATACGCCAAAGCCGGAATCGGTGGTCTGCACTACGTCCCCAGAATACTGTGTTTTAGAGCGCCCGGAACGAGGAAGGAATCACTTCCAGCAGAGTAGAACGAGAAGAAGACAAACAACCGCAACCATGCCAACTAAACGATACCGTCTGGCCTCCAACAGAGGGCGGAAACCTACAAACAGCGCCAACGCGAACCGCAGCACGGCTCATGGATATTTACATGCGAAATTTTAATAACGCCCGAGCGGTGGTACAAATTCCCTCTTTCGCAACGACAATACCATATTAGTGGACAAACGCAAAAGTCTAATCTGTGAAGCTACAGACTTCTTATAATAAAGACTATAGGAGTAAGACTGTTTTAATGTGGCGCCGGTGAATTCGCTTCGAAAATCACCTTCAGGAGCACCACCGACTGTATTTCATGAAAATTGCGGCGAACCAGGAAGAGGAAACATGTTGTGTGTATTCGAATTAGCCCGTTGCCAGTCAATAGAACAAAGAGTTTTCCGTGGTATGTTTCACAAGAGACACCACCTGTTTACAACACCACAGTGAAGTCGCACAAGTAATTCGACCAGGATGGTTGTTTGTGCGGTGCATAATGTTTCGGAGAACCGCGAGCGTCAGAGCAGACATTACGCCGTGTGAGGGATGTGATGTTACGAAGTTCCTCGCAGTCTACCAGTCGAGATACTGCAGCAATGAACATCCCTCAGCCAAAAGCATGGAAAAATCCATCGTAAGCGGTTAAGCATTGATATGCAGGACCACCTTGAGAGTGACAACTTTGCAAGCAAATTAATCTTCAGTGAGGAAACCCCTTCTCAGCTTTCAGAAAAGTTCATCCAATAGAACACAGGCACAGAGGGTCGGAGAATAAACGTGCAGCTGTCGAACAGGACAGAAATTCGGAGAAAGTTAACGTGTTATGTGTACGGACCCTTCTTCTTGACAGTGGTATCACCTGTCTCGTCATGCTGGCATGCTGTTGCTCATCCCACAACTTGAAACTAATACGCTGACGTGATGCTGCTCGAGTAGCCACCACGGTCGCCTTGTGATTCTTTCTTGTAGTGGTACATCGAGAATATACGGCTTGTGTTCAGCCTCTACCACAGCATCTCGGAGATTTGCGGCACCGCATCGCAGCAGCTGTCCTTGTCGTATCACCTGATACGCTCGCTCGGGTGTTAGCAGAATCAGACTACCGATCAGATGAGTGCCGTGTGATGAACGGCGGGCACATAGAGCATTCACAGACACTGTATACACAAAAAAAGTCGCGAGTTTGTCTTCACGCAATGCAACATTTGCTACGTTGTTTCTGGCCGTTTATCTGTAACGATTTGTTTGAAATGTTTCATGGACTTTATAAATACCCAGTACTGTTCGAATGTGTAAGGCCCATGCCAAATAGGGCAAACAGGAGATACGGCGATAGCCAATTTATACAGTGAAAGGTTCTAGGAGAAAGGCAGAAGCACGCGAGTAGATAGTGTACAGCTTACCTTAGGAGATAGGTTAAAGAAACACAAACTTAAGTTTATAGTATCTTTAGATTTCAAGAAAGCTGATAACAGTGTCGACTATAAAATTTCTTTTTTTTATTCTAAAGGTAGCAGGATAAATTGCAGGGAGCGAAAAGTTGTCTCCAAATTGTACAGGAACCAAACTGCACTCGTATGACATGAAAGGGAAGCAGTGGTTGGTTGGTTGATTCAGGGGAGGGGACCAAACAGCCAGGTCATCTGTCCCGTCAGACTAGGGAAGTATAGAGATGGAAGTCGGCCGTGCCCTTTCAAAGGTACAATCCCGGCATTTGCCTGAAGCGATTTAGAGAAATCACGGAAAACCTAAATCAGGATGGCCGGACACGTGTTTGAACCGTCGTCGTCCCGAATGCGAGTCCAGTGTGCTAACCATTGCGCCACCTCGCTGGGTGGGAAACAGTGGATGTAGAGGCAGCAACGTAGCGCTGTACCATATCCACCATACTGTTTATCCAATTTGTACATTCAGCAACCAGTAAAGCAAACGAAGCATAAACTTAGAAAGCGAATTAAAGTTCAGGGAGGAAAGATAAAAGATTTCAGGTATGCCAGTGACACTGTATGGTTATTGTCCTGAAAAGTGGTTGTAAGACGAACATCAGCAAAAGTGAAATAAGGGTAATGGAATGTAGTCAAAGAAAGAACGCTTAGGGTATTAGACCGGCAAATGAAACGTTAAAACTGGTAGATTAGTTCTCATACAATAATGAGCCAGAACATCATGATCAGTTAACTAATAGCCGGTATTTCCAGCTTTGGCACGAATAACAGTGACGATGCTTCGTGGCATGGAAGCAATGAGGCCTTAGTAGGTCGCTGGAGGCAGCTGCCACCACATCTGCACACACAAATCACCCAATTCCCGTAAATTCCGCAAATTACATGCAGTGCGACCCACAGGTGATTGTTTTGTGTAACCAATGGCACACTGTACCTTCACACCAGGTGCTGAGGTTGTATGACAGTGATGGATGCAATCTGCCAACGTTCGTTCTTCTCGTACTCGCCACAGACATGCACATCGTGATGCTGCACGTAGGACGGGAACCCGTGTGAAGGGACGTCGTGTTGCTGCTCCTGCGTCCTTTGTCGTCATTGGGCTAACCATTGTCGGCAAGCCCTGCTGTGCCGTCAAAGGCAGCCGCAACAAAGGTTGCGGTGCTCCAGCGGTCGGCGTAATCTCTGTGTGCACAATTGTCTCGCTGCGATAAGAAATTGCGAGAGACGTTCCAGTGTTTCTGCACTTTATTTCTTTCAGTTATTCACAGAGTGCCATTTGCGCATCATTACAGTTGGAAGTATGTCATACTTTTGTCCAACGAGAATGCTAAGACAATCAGTAGGAATTGCAGGTTGCCGATCTATCGGTTTCCAGGCGTAACGAAAATTTAATTTTCAGAATTTCATACAGTTACTGACGATAGTCACCCTCTTGTTCTTGAGTCTTTTCAGCCATTACAATTGCAAGTTTGTAGTGCTGTCGGTGTAGAAATCTGTCTCATTGCAATAAGAAAGAACGAGAGGCATTGGATATTGATTTAGACTTTGTTTTTTTCTCATCATGGTGCAGCATTTGACTCATCATTGCATGAGCCAGAACATTACGATCAGTTAACTAATAGCCGGTATTTCCAGCTTTGGCACGAATAACAGTGACGATGCTTCGTGGCATGGAAACAGTGAGGCCTTAGTAGGTGATCATTCCACAATCGTGTGACGTTTGCATGCAGTGGGGAAGGTTCAAAAATCGTGTGTATGGCTACCGCATGGTCTAATCCAGAATTAAAGAAATCAATTTGGAGAGCACTCTGTGAATAACTGAAAGAAATAAAGTGCAGAAACACTGTGGAACGTCTCTCGCAATTTCTTATCGCAGCGAGACAATTGTGCACACGAAGATTACGCCGACCGCTGGAGCACCGCAACCTTTGTTGCGGCTCCCTTTGACGGCACAGCAGGGAGAGAGAGGCTTGCCGACAATGGTTAGCCCAATGACAGCACTGTACAGCCCAATCTCGCATTTAAGGTAATCACGGAAAAACTAAATCTTGGTGGTCACATTTGATACGTCATCCTCCCGAATACGAGTCTGGTGTGTTACCAATGCTTTACTCCGTGAGCGGACAACGTAGTGAGTGGTCATCAAAGACAACGCTGGACTCTGTGATTTCTGTGGAAACGCTAGGGATATTCACAGGTGGTGGTGGCAGTGTGTGAAGAGTGTGTACCGTCACGAAAGATGCACATACAACATTGGGGGTTGGAAAACCATAGCTGCCATCCAGGTACTGACACACCCACAGTATCGTCTCGACTTGGCCCCTTCTGATTGCTACCTATTCAAGGCTGTGAAAAAATCTCAATTCGTACATCATTTCGCAGACTTGCAGCTAATGCGAGCACCTGTCCTGCCGCGGCTGCGACAGACTCCAGAAATGTGGATCGAGGACGGCCGACAGGAGTTAAAGGAACCACTGTCAAAGGAAAACTGTTGGCGGGACAGTAATAGAACCCCATTGCCAGCCTTTTTTTTACGACCAGTACGAGGCCGAGCGTTATCGTGTTGCAAGAGCACTTTTCGTGACGGTGCAGACACTCCATACACTGCCTCCAATCGCCTGTGAATATCCGCAGTGTTTACACTCTCCTACCACAAAAATCACGTCGCCCAACACAGCCTTTGATGATCATACCCCATCTTGTCCGCTCACGTAATGACAGGAGTTGGGAAATTGGGCTGTAGTGTGCGGGGATTACACTTCTAGTGAATGTACTGCCACCTATGATTAGACCAAAGTACGACATATTTCCATCTGCAATGATGAGTCAAATGCTGCACCATGATGAGAAAAAAAACAAAGTCTAAATCAATATCTAATGCCTCTCGTTCTTTCTCATTGCAATGAGACAGATTTCTACACCGACAGCACTACAAACGTGCAATTGTAATAGCTGAAAAGACGCAAGAACAAGAGGGTGACTATCGCCAGTAACTGTATGAAATTCTGAAAATGAAATTTTCGTTACGCCTGGAAACCGATAGATCGGCAACCTGCAATTGCGATTCTATACCATGAACGGTAAGCCATTTGGCGTCGGGTTACTACGTACGTTTTTACCGTTTTTGTTTTACCTGTTGCTATTCTGGTTGCTATTGGTTTATTTATCGAGTGTCATTTTTTATTTGTAATTGACTGTTGCTGTTCGACTTTACATATTGTCATTTTGCCATTTGGAGATAGTGAGTGGAGCTGGGGTCGCTAGAAAAAGGAGTAGCAAAGGACAAATAGGAACCTTTCCGACACATTCCTCTGTTTGAAATCAATAAAGGGGCGACAGCAGCAGAAGCATCCAGAAATATTTGCGCCATGTATGGGGATAATACCATTGGGCAGAGCCCGGCAAGCAAATGCTTTTAGTTTTGAGGGGGATGGTTTCGACATTAGTGCCTCTCTACGTTAAGAAAGTCCTTCGGGGATTAATGAGAATCGTTTAAACGCATTAATCCACAATGATCCACGTCAGTACACTGCAGAACTGGCAAATGTGATGAACTGTGATCATTCCACAATCGTGTGACGTTTGCATGCAGTGGGGAAGGTTCAAAAATCGTGTGTATGGCTACCGCATGGTCTAATCCAAAATTAAAGAAATCAGTGGATAGTCATCCGCGCATCTCTGGTTGCTCATCAGTTGGTTAGTGAACAACACCGACTATTACTATCCTGTATCGTAACTGGTCACAAGAAATACTGCTTTATGCACACGTAAGTAAAAGGAAAGAGTGGTTGGGACCAAACAAAGAAGCAGCTCAGCGTACAAAGACCTGCGCGTATCCACAAAGGATAGTGTTATGCATCTGGTGGAAGAGCAAAGGTGTGGTATACTACGAATTGCTTCCCCAAGGTGTAACTATCACTGCTGACATTTATCGTCAACAACCGAGACGTCTTGCAAACTCAATCCAAGAACAACGACCAGGAAGACAGCGTGAAGTGATGCTACTCCACGATTACGGACGCCCACATTTTGCTACACTGACAAAAATCACCATACAGAAGTTGGGTTGGGAAGTAATTTCGCACCCACCGCATTCACATGTACTTGCGCCCTCAGATTTTCATCATTTACGGGTGAAAATGCGCCCCGAAAAGGGCTCGATGATTCAGCCCGGAACCGCGCTGCTGCTACGGTCGCAGGTTCGAATCCTGCCTCGGGCATAGATGTGTGTGATGTCCTTAGGTTAATTAGGTTTAAGTAGTTCTAAGTCTAGGGGACTGATGACCTGCTATAGTGCTTAGAGCCATTTTTTGAATCATGGCTCGATGAGTCGGCGATTTCTGCATGCGCGGAATCGAAAAGTTACGCCAGCATTGGCAGCCTTGCAAATAGTGAAGGAGAATATGTTGTTGGTGACTAAAGCCTTTGTTATGTGTATCTGTTGTGTTTATCAAACTTACGGGAAAACTCTACGAACTTACTCACCAACCCAATGATATTCACTGAAGGGCCAAAGAATCTGGTATAGGCATGCGTATTCAAATATAGAGATATGTAAACAGGCAGAATACGGCGCTGCAGTCGGCAACTGCTATATCAAGTTTCTGGCACAGTTGTTAGATCGGTAACTGCTGTTACAATAGCAGTTTATCAAGATTCCAGTGAGTCTGAAGGTGGTGTTATAATCGGCGCACGAGAGATGGGACACGGTGTCTCCGAGGTAACGATGAAGTGGGGATTTTCCCGTACGACCATTTCACGAGTGTACCGTCAATATCAGGAATACGTAAAAACAAATCCCCGGCACCGCTGCGGCTGGAGAAAGATCCTGGAAGAATAGGACCAAAGACGACTGAAGCAAAACGTTCAACGTGACAGAATTGCAACCCTTCCGCAAATTGCTGCAGATTTGAATGATGGACCGTCAACAAGTAGCAGCGTGCGTACCATTCAACGAAATATAAACAATATGGGCTTTCGCAGCAGAAGGCCCACGCGCGTACCCTTGATGACTGCACGACGCAAAGCCTTACGGCTCGCCTGGGTCCGCCAACAGCGACATTGGACTGTTGATGAATGGAAACGGTCGGACGAGTCTCGTTTCAGATTGTATCGAGTGGATGGAAGTGTACGTGTATGGAGACAACTTCCATGGATCCTTCGTGTCAGCAGGGGACTATTCAATCTGGTGGAGGCTCTGTAATAGTGTGGGGCGTATGCAGTTGGATTGCCATGGGACCCCTGATATGTCTACATACGACTCTGACAGGTGACACGTATGTAAGCATCCTATCTGATCACCCGCATCCATTCGTGTCCATTGTTCATTCCGACGGACGCAATTCCAGCAGGACAATGCGATACCCTACACGTCCAGAATTGCTACAGAGTGGCTCCAGAAACGCTCTTCTAAGTTTAAACTCTTCTGCTGACACAAAAATCCCCAGATATGAGCATTATTGAGCATATCTTGGATGCCTTGCAACGTGCTGTTCAGAAGAGATCTCCATCCACTCGTACTCTTATGTTTTTATGGACAGCACTGCAGGATTCATGGTGTCAGTTCCCTCCAGCACTACTTCAGACATTAGTGGAGTCCATGCCACGTTGTGTTGCGACACTTCTGCGTGCTCACGGGGACCCTACACGATATTAGGCAGGTATACCGTGTTACTGCGCCAGCGACCGACGTTTGGAGACAGCTTCCCAGTATTCCCTCCCACTGCAGCGCTGTTGATCTCGGTGGTGGCCGCGAGGCGGGAGTGTGCTCGGTGCCCGCCCTCCAGAGTCCAGAGATTGCGGCCTAATGAGGTGAGCGCCCGTCCGACTGACCCTCCGGCCTCGACCGCCCACAAAAACCTCCTCCTCGTCCGTCCGTCTGCCCGGCTCGTTGATTTAAAGGCGGGCCGACAAAAAGCACGCACCGATGCGGGCTCCTGCCAGCCTTAGACACACACTGGCGTCCATTCACGGTGCCGCGTCTGGCGACCGGAACTCGTCCGAAATAAAATACTTCTGCCTCTTCACAGACAGCGTGTACACGTTCTGTCTAAACTCGTATTTTCATTTTTCGTTTACATAACGGGGCTGGCCGTTTGAGAGAAACCAGCAAGATGACATACGATCCTCGTTTCATGGCGTCACGTTTCTCTGCTGGTGCTTGCTCAACTGCTCTTTTTCCGTTCTGTCACTGTGTCCGTGTCGCTCGGCGGCACGTCCTGTGTTGCGCTGTCACTGTACGCTGGCTGTTATTCATTACTCGTATCATCACAATGGGATCTGTTCCAGACATTGCAAGAGCTTCGAGGACGCTGACAGCGATGGAAGTGATACACATCGTGCTATTAGTAGTAGTAGTACAGTACCTGTTTTATTCACCCGTGGATCACTTTTGTAAGGATTTTAGAGTTGTCATGGTGCTACAATTTAAGAACATCAAAAATAATATAGTTTACTTACGCAACCGTTTACATGCTTCCATGCCTAATTTTACAAGGCCTTACATGCCTAATTTTACAAGGCTGGGACAGGTAGTCGGCTGTAGCCTTATAGTAGGAACCACCCCGTCATTTGTGTGAAATAATGTAGAGAAACCAGAGAAAAATCAGGAAGACCGCATCAGGAGTGGAAACTCCACACTCTCGAATACAAGGCCAGTCCGTTTCAAACATTGTTACCTCCCTCAGCTTATACGTAGCCTTCAGTACTGTATTGTAATGGAGTTATTTAACAATGTAAGAAGCTAGTTCATTCATTACTCACTTCCAGTCCCTAGACACGATGTACACACAACGTTTCGTGATGTGAAATGATAATTAAATGGACACCCTAGCTGCAAACTGGCGTTGATATAGTTCATTGGGGACGTGTTGAAAATGTGTGCCCCTACCGGGACTCGAACCCGGGATCTCCTGCTTGCGCGAACGCACACGCTATGCCCGAACTCGTACAGGACTTGGTAGATGAATCTGCCACGAGTAATGAGTATGATGGGCAAACATCTATTAGGCGCACAACGAATGTAGTGGTGTGGACATGTTGGGAATGTGGGTCTCGCGGGGAGCGTGCAATGGATAAGTCCCTGCAGGCGCTCTATCCTCTGTGCCCTTGGTGGCTGAGATGGATAGAGCGTCTGCCATGTAAGCAGGAGATCCCGGGTTCGAGTCCCGGTCGGAGCACACATTTTCAACACGTCCCCAATGAAGTATATCAACGCCAGTTTGCAGCTAGGGTGTCCATTTAATTATCATTTCATTCTAGCATAGCTGCGTGGTCATGAACGGTATCTGTTGAAACTTCCTGGCAGATTAAAACTGTGCCCGACCGAGACTCGAACTCGGGACCTTTGCCTTTCGCGGGCAAGTGCTCTACCATCTGAGCAACCGAAGCACGACTCACACCCGGCACTCACAGCTTTCTTCTGCCAGTATCTCGTCTCCAACCTTCCAAACTTTTCTTTCTTTCCTTTCTTTCAGGAGTGCTAGTTCTGCAGGGTTCGCAGGAGAGCTTCTGTAAAGTTTGGAAGGTAGGAGACGAGATACTGGCAGAAGTGAAGCTCTGAGTACCGGGCGTGAGTCGTGCTTCGGTAGCTCAGATGGTAGAGCACTTGCCCGCGAAAGGCAAAGGTCCCGTGTTCGAGTCTCGGTCGGGCACGTAGTTTTAATCCGCCAGGAAGTTTAATATCAGCGCACACTCCGCTGCAGAGTGAAAATCTCATTCTGGAAACATCCCCCAGGCTGTGGCTAAGCCATGTCTCCGCAGTATCCTTTCTTTCAGGAGTGCTAGTTCTGCAAGTTTCACAGGAGAGCTTCTGTAAAGTTTGGAAAGTAAGAGACGAGATACTGGCAGAAGTAAAGCTGTGAGTACCGGGCGTGAGTCGTGCTTCGGTAGCTCAGATGGTAGAGCACTTGCCCGCGAAAGGCAAAGGTCCCGAGTTCGAGTCTCGATCGGGCACACAGTTTTAATCTGCCAGGAAGTTTCATATCAGCGCACACTCCGCTGCAGAGTGAAAAATCTCATTCTGGATACGGTAACTGTTCTTTCGGGAACAGATGGTACCATCATGTATAGTTTCGTGATGTAGCATTACGCACATTATCAGCCGACGTCAGGGCCATACCGACGATGTTTGATTTTGCAATATGTGTACCGCAACATCCAATTTGTTAGCCTGGAAAATTGATTCAGCATCCTCCTATAACGAGTGAGAGGTTAAATTCGGAAAGAGCGTAAATCTTAGAATGAAATATTCCACAACTTTTGGAGTGTGATTATCCAGAAAAGATTTAAAAAAAATCTGAGAGATTATCAATACTTCAGATAACTATCTTAGAATGAAATATTCCACAACTTTTGGAGTGTGATTATCCAGAAAAGATTTTTAAAAAAATCTGAGAGATTATCAATACTTCAGATAACTATGAAACTAACTCCCTTTCCTCGCATTTATAGTTTCGTAAGGAGTCCGTTGTTTTTCACAATGTGGCAAACTTATTTTTATGTTAGCTTTGTAGCCGAATGCCCTTCCTGACGGCGCAGTCATCAGTTAACCTAATACATGACTCTTGCAAACTTCGTTATGTACCAGTGTTTCTAAACGACTAATCCAGGGCACAGTTCTACTTGCAAGTTGCCTCTATAAGGGTTTTCAGGGGCAACAAAAATGTAAAATAATGTCATAATCCACATATTAAGAGGAGTTATTTCATGTTACAAGTATAACACAATTCCTCAACTATTAAAAATGGACACTGGGTATGTGTCGAGGCTCTGTAACTCACGGAGCACAAATAACCGAGACAATACTCTGAGGTGACCTCCTTTTGCCCAGTGTAGTGCTGCAACTCGGCGTGGCACGAACTTCACAATCGTTCGAAGTTCCCTGCAGAAATACTGATCCATGCAGCCTCTATGGCCGTTCATAATTGCGAAAGTGTTGCCGGTGCAGGATTTTGTGCACAAATTGACCTTTCAGTTATGTCTCGTATATGTTCGCTGGATGGCGACCTGGATGGCCAAACCACTCCCTAGAATTGTCAAGACTGTTCTTCAAATCAATTGCTAACAACGGTGGCCCGGTGACATGCTGCATTGTCATCCATAAAATTTCCATTGTTTGAGAACGTGAGGGCAAGTAGCCAAACATAACCATTTCCAGTCAATGATCCGTTCAGTTGAACCAAAGGACCCAGTCCATTCCATGTAAACACAGACCACACCATTACGGAGGCACCACCAGCTTGCATGGCTTACAAGCCACATTTAGGCGGGCCCTTGTACAGAACCACGGCCGTTAACCCGCAGCGCGAATTCGATAGGCTTCAAGCTCTCACCTCCCTGTCTCGCAAGCTAGAGCGTCCAGCGATCTATTTAAGTAACATTACACGGAAACCGAATAAGCACTCGTAGTGATTTGGCCAAAAATCTGGTACACTACACGCTAGCAACGCCTTGTCTACGATTCTCTCGGTGTGATTGACAACGTTAAGTTGCCGGGATATGCATCTCCATCAAGCGCTCGTATGGTGTCCAACTTCCTTAATATGTTTACCGGAGCATCAAAGCAACGCCGTAAGACTGTAACACTGCTAGGGATAGACGGTTAGTCCAGTAAAGTAAATAAATGTCCACTACAGTTCGCTTAGGCTATTGTCAAATATGTCAATGGGAACAGTAATAACAGTGAAATACTTAGCAGTAGGCATTCGTAGTGACGTAGAAGTGGAAATCTTTATAAGACAGACCGTACTGAAAGCAGATCTCAGGCTGAGATTCGTTGAACTGATCTTAAGGAAACGTAGCTCATCCACGAAAGAAGTGGTTTAAACACTTGTAAGATCGATTACTTAGTATTGCTCAGTAATCTCTGACTCTCACCAGGTGCGATTATGCTGATTTGAATCTGTGGTGTGCGTACTGTGAAACCTTCGGAACACACACCATCAGATTATTTGACTTGTCGCTCTAACGAAGAAGGCGAGTGTCAGCAATATGTCTCGTGGTCTTATCGTGGCGTGTTTATCTTCTGCCGTTAGGTCAGACGATAGAAATGCCACTTGCACGCTTAGAGTAGCAGATTGACGGTGACCAACTTTAACAGAACTTGATTAATTTTCACACACATTTATTAAAATAATAACAAGCAAAAAATTACATAACTTGATTATTTACAATTTACACAAGCCACCGCCGTGTATCGCTTCATACCCACATGGCAAAATCTGAAGTTCCTTTGGTCTTGGTAGGTTAAACTTATTCTCACATATCTCTGATACTTGACAAAGTGTCTATACATTTCTCTTCATGGCTATGTACAGGAATATGATAATCTTCTTAGGTGCAAACTGAAACTTGACTATAGACTGGTACAGACTAATGCAGACTGGTACAGACTGGTGCAGACAAATGCAGGCTACTAATCTGAGGTCTGTACACTCGTTATAATACCTCGCGCGTTCAGGTATCACTGAACGAGTGTGATCCACAAGGAGAAAAGGTTCTACGTTAGCAGTAATCTCATTGGCTGCGTTACATATTAATATGTGGATTGACGGAAGCAGAATTTGGTCCGTCTCTAAGGCAGCGCCATCTCGTAGTGAGGAGACGGACGAGCGCTGCGCGTGCGCTGTTGCGCTTAGCGGGGCGCGCTCTATTGGGAAAGTTGTGTACGCGCTGACTATGTGGAACTATGCACACAACAGAATCATACTTGGCTAACAGAATACAAAAGGTCGTGCTGAATAATTCAGACAATTTCGGAAACGTAGAAAAATTTAGCGACTGGTGACTGGGATAAAATCACGAATAGAGTCCCAGATGGTTCAGTTTTGGGTTCACTCCAATTCCTTATATATGTGAATGAGCTTCCACTTAATGTTCAACAAGCAAAATCTGTACTTTTTGCAGATGGTAGTGCCTACTAGTGTTATAACGAGTCCCATTATAGAAAGCAACAAAAGAGTTAGTGATTGTTAGTTTCCAAATAATTATTACGTGGTTCTCTGAAAACGGATTCTCTCTAAATTTTGAATAAAACACAACAACATATAGAATCATGCCAACAATTGATGTAGCACATAAGCAGGAGTCAGTAAGTTGGGTACGACGTTCCAAATTTTTGGGTGTATATATTGATTAAAACATAAACGGGAAGAAGCGTATTACTGAGCTTCTCAAACAATTAAGTTCAGCTACTTTTGCTCTTCGTAAGATTTCTAATCTTGGAAATAAACGTATCAATCTCCCGAGTTATTCGGCACATTTTTTGTAATGTCTTGAGGAATAACTTTCCGTGGTAATTCATTGCTCAGAAAGAAAGAAGGAAAGAAAGATTTGATTGCACAAAAGCGAGCAGTGATAATAATACAGGTATGTGGTTTTCACACACGGACGTCTTGTAGACGCCTCCGCAAGGGGCTAGGAACTGTGCCGTCACAATACATAATTTCGCTAGAGAAAATCGTCATAAATAATCCATTACTATTTGAGAACAACACTAGAGAGAAAAATTACCGTTATTATCCATTTTTAAAGCTGGAAGCGGCTCAGAGAGAGGTTCAGTAGGCAGCAACAAATATTTTTGATAATTTGCCTAATAAAATATAATGTCTGACAGGTAGCGACGCAGGGTTTAAACCTAATTTAAAATCAATTCTCCTGGACAACTCATTCTATTCCATCGACGAATTTTCACTTAAAAACTAGTAACCAGAAAAAACCTTGTTTTTTAAGTGTAGTTGCATGAGTATGAATAAAATGATAATTCGTCCATCATTAATATTAACACTAGTCATGTATATCCTGTAAACAGACTCGTTCCACATCATTTCGATAAAAGAATCGTCTGATAATCTATGGAACATGTAACTAACTAACTATCTATGCAAGAGGTAGAGAAGATCCAACGAAGAACGGAACATTTTCTCACGAAATCTTTTAGCAAACGCTTGAATGTTAACGTAATGCACAATAACCATCAGGCACTAAGAAGAGGCGTGATGTATCACGGAGAGGTTTGCTTTCGAAATTCTCAGAACATACATTCTAGGAGGAATTGGGTTGGGTTGTTTCGGGGAGACGAGAGCGAGATCATCGGTCTCATTGGATGAGGGAAGGACAGGGAAGGAGGTCGGCCGTGCCCTTTCAAAGGAACCATCCCGGCATTTGCCTAGAGCGATTTAGGGAAATCACGGAAAACCTAAATCAGGATGGCCGGACGCGGGATTGAACCGTCGTCCTCCCGAATGCGAGTCCAGTGTGTTAGCCACTGCGCCACTTCGCTCGGTCAGGAGGAATTGGACAACAATTAATTCCTCGCACAGACATCTCGCGAAATGGCCACGACGAGTAAATCTGAGAAATCAGAGGTCACACGGACGGTTATCGATGATTTTGCTTACAACGCAGTTTTCGCACATGGAACAAGCAAGGGGGCGAAATAATAGTTGCTCCGCCACACACCATAAGATGCCTTGCAGAATATAGATGTAGATGTAAAAGTTAGGATGTCGGAAAATCTAATGAACAGCGACGGATGTTTCAATTCAAGTAAGACTTGGGATCCTGCAATCGTTTTAATAAGAATCCTGCCCCCATGCCATCCGTCAGAGCAGGAAAATGCGAAGTACGTTTGCGCTTCACGGAATATGGAATAACGGTGCGAATACACGAAAACAAATGCTCACGACAGTGAGTAACGAACGCTGGAACACTAACTAATGGGCACAATACAAATATTACCTAGGACACACACACACGCACGCACACACACACACACACACACACACACACACACACACACACAGTCGCTGTTTGTATCCGAGACAGCATTCTATAAGAAGTGAGCTAAAATTAGCTCCTATCCCTCTTTTTTCTTAGTTATAGGGCAAGTGAGGAAACTAGTAATACCATTACCAAATAAATATTAGCAATTTTCTCAAGGCCCAGCTAGTTGGGTTTCGGCTGAAAAGAACAAATGCTCTGCCCTTCCCACCTGACGGTGAGTGAAAGCTGGAAAAAAATGTAAAAATCTGGTAAGGTTTTTGGCAGTGAAACCAGTGAGACCATCACTCGCAGAAGCATATGAAGACCACTTTGACAATCATCGAAATACAGTGAGCAAAAAACTAAATTGTCAGTTCCCGCAAACATATACCGTGTCATCCAGATTTTCTGATGCCGTTCCATCTTTCAATTTGATCAGCAAAGCTGTCCTCTTGCTTATGCACGAGTAGACCGTTCTATCAATACTCTCGCAGTCTTATGCCACTGCGCTATTCCTCCCGTGCTAATAAAATCTGCAACTGGAAAAGAAAGAAGAGTTACAAAAAAAAATACCTTTTCTGTCCTTCAGAGTAATCACTGTTAACTAGAACGTACTTCCGACATCAGTTGTAAAGCTGTTGGAATCTGCCAACAAATGCTTTTTGTGGAAACTCTCGAAGATCCGCGGTCACGTGTTGTCGGATATCCGCGTCACTGCAGGAGATGAGATCTGGTCCTACCAATACCATTTAGAGACCAAGCGACAGTCAGTGGTATTGTGTTCATTGTCTTAGCGCCTCCCTCGTGTAGAAATTTACTATGTATCAAGCCCTTTCTGAGAGACCAAGCGACAGTCAGTGGTATTGTGTTCATTGTCTTAGCGCCTCCCTCGTGTAGAAATTTACTATGTATCAAGCCCTTTCTGTCGATAAAGCCGATCAACATCGTCGTAAGCTTGGATTTCTTATATGGATTTGGAATCTTCATTTTCTTCCATATAATTTGTGTGATGTCCCCGTTTCTTCTCCTTCCTCGTTCTAACAAACAATATTGTCAGCACTATTTCTGTAACTATTCCTGGCACTGTTACGTTTTCTTACAACGCGTCTTCCGTATTCCGAGAACTGAACCTAAGCGGCTGCTAACCGGGAACTGTACAACTAGCTTTTAGTAGTGTAGCGATCTGGCAAAAATTTCCTGTCAGAATTTCATTTTATTGGGTACACCGAGAAGATAATATGTAATCTTTCAGCCGCTCGGGGTGGGCATGGGTGTGTGTGTTCTCAAATGGCTCTGAGCACTATGGGACTTAACATCTGAGGTCATCAGTCCCCTAGAACTTAGAACTACTTAAACCTAACTAACCTAAGGACATCACACACATCCATGCCCGAGGCAGGATACGAACCTGCGACCGTAGCAGTCGCGCGGTTCCGGACTGAGCGCCTTAACCGCAAGACCACCGCGGCCGGCTTGTGTGTTGTCCTTAGCGTACGTTAGTTTAAGTTAGATTAAGTAGTGCGCAAGCCTAGGGAACGATGACATCAGCAGTTTGGTCCCATAGTCCTTACCACAAATTTCCAATTTTGTAATCTTTCTTACCTGTTACTCCTGTTAGCCGTTTATTTCCACTCTGGTAGTCTGAATCTATGAATTTCACTAATAATTATAACAACGCTGATCATTCACACACCCAATCAACCACATAAACAAACAACGATTGGTATTCACCCGTTCGCGTTTATTCGCCTCAGTTCATATAGCCCCGTCCCCTTTTGTCTGCAGGAAAGACTTATTTCTGGATGCGACAGGGATTCCTCTGGCAGAGACATCACGTACATTATGCACGCATTCAAAAATTTGATTCATTCAGAAATCAACTTACAATGTGTTCAAAAATATTCAGAGACCAACAGGGGTGCATTTCAAAATCATATGAATAATCGATAGATCAGTGTGTGCGCTTCGTGAAACAAGGCTTTTTTTCTTCAAGAATATGCATTTGGTACCCCTGAAACTGCCGCCCGGGACAATCTCCCCCCCCCCCCCCCCCCTACTCCCCATCCTGGTTTCGGTCCAGCTCGCAATGTGACGTGGAGAGCTGCAACAAAAAAGTGTTAACACTGAAGACTACGAAAACAAATAACACGAGTCACTAAAATGAGTACGGTGCAACTGACGTTCGGTTGAAATCAGTCGATTTGGTTGTGATGACAGACTGACCTGTAGCGTAGCCCGAGGTATAGGCTAGGTTGAAAGGTAGAGAGTACGCGGAGTCCACGAATGTGTATGCCAAATAATGGTTGCCATAATATATTGAGCTATGGTGCAGCATAATATTTATACGTTCGCGCCATATTTAACCGGGCGATATCACCCGAACGCCAGTTCTACCGTACTCACCGTAGTTGCAACAGTGTGGAAGATGCTGACTACAGCGATTGTGCAGAAAATGGGAAAACGACGCCCGAGAAAGTGAGTGGAGGAGGACCTGTAAGAGCGAAACACGTAGGCGCACCTTGCGCTTAGTCCAGTTTGAAGCGTGAGACGACAGGTAGCGCCGAAGACGGATCTGCCCCGGCCGGCTTCTATTAGCTAGGGGCGTGGCGGAGTCCGCTTAGTTGTTTTGGAGGAACGGGACTCGCTCATTCGAGAAGTAATTGACTGGAGCAAGCTGTAGCCGGAGCCGCAGCAGGCTGGGAGCCTCTGGAATTAGTGACGTCAGAGGGCGCATTCCAGCGGTAATCACATGCTGTCCTCTGGAGCACAAAGGTCCTCACTCCACCAGGCTACGCGTAACGGGGCAGATCTATCGGCCGCCTCTCGCATCAGGAATGTCGGAATGTCACGGCGGTCATCGCCAGTCACCGGCCAACGGAGTGTCTAATCACTCTAACACCCGTCCCAAAAATATAAACCCACGAGAAACTACACTGAGGACGCTATGAACGACTCCCACCGCGAGACTGGATCTCGCCATTCCTCCTGGTGGCGTTGTTGGCTAGTGATGCGGTGTTGTTGTGGTCTTCAGTCCGAAGACTGTTTTGATTCAGTTGCCCATTCCACTCTATCCTGTGCAAGTCTCTTCATCTCTGAATAACTACTATCTTTCTGAATCTACTTACTCTGTTCGTCTCTTGGTCTCCCTCTACGATTTTTACCCCACACGCTTCCCTCTAGTACTTAATTGGTGGTCCCTCGATGTCTCAGAATGTGTCCTATCAACTGATCCCTTCTTTTGGCCAAGTTGTGCAACTAATTTCTTGCCTTCCCAATCCTGTTCAGTGCTTTCTGATTAGTTACGGGATCGCTCGATCTAATCTTCATCATCCTCCTGTAGCACCACGATTCGAAACCTGCTATTCTCTCTGTATCTGAACTATTTATCGTCCATGGTTCAGTCCCACACAGTCCAGCCGGTCTTTGTGGCCGATCGGTTTTAGGCGCTTCAGTCTGGAACCGCGCGACCGCTACGGTCGCAGGTTCTAATTCTGCCTCGGGCATGGATGTGTGTGATGTCCTTAGGTTAGTTAGGTTTAAGTAGTTCTAAGTTCTAGGGGACTGATGACCTCAGCTGTTTAGTCCTATGGTGCTCAGAGCCATTTGAACCATTTTGAGCTACACTCCAGACAAATATCTTCAAAAAAGCTTCCCAGCTCCTAAACTCATATTCGATGTTAACAAATTTCTTTGGTTCAGAAATGTTTTTCTTGCCATTGCCAGTCTACATTTTGCATCTTCTCTACTTCTCCATCATCAGTTATTTTGCTGCCCATATAGCTCAACTCATCTACTACTTTAAGTGTCTCGTTTCGTAATCTGATTCCCTTAGCATCACCTGATTCGATTCGACTACATTCAATTATCCTCGTTTTGCTTTTTTTGATGATCATCTTATATTCTCCTTTCAGGGCATTCCGTTAAACTGATATTCCAAGTTCTTTGCTGTCTCTGACATAATTGCAGTGTCATTAGCAAACCTCAAACTTTTTATTTCTTCTTGCTGAACTTTAATTCCTTCACCAAATTATTCTTCGCTTTCCTTTACTGCCCGTTCAATGTACGAGGGTTGAATGGAAAGTAGTACCTTCGTTAATTGGATTTGGATGGGAATAATTTAATAAATCAAACGCAGAAATAATCAAAAAATGGCTCTGAGCACTATGGGACTCAACTGCTGTGGTCATCAGTCCCCTAGAACTTAGAACTACTTAAACCTAACTAACCTAAGGACATCACACACATCCATGCCCGAGGCAGGATTCGAACCTGCGACCGTAGCAGTCGCGCGGTTCCGGACTGCGCGCCTAGAACCGCGAGACCACCGCGGCCCGCAGAAATAATCCTTAGAATGTGATCTGTAATTACCAATATTCACTTTTCCACATAATCACCAGCCAATTGGATACATTTCTGCCAACGATGAACAAATTTTCTGAAACCGTGTCGGAAGAAGTCGACACACTGTTCCTGCTATCATAGTCTCACAGTTCTCTTAACGTTTTCATCAGAAGTATAATGATGTTGTGAAATGCCGATTGTGCTTGCAGTTTCCCTCTGAGTGATCGACGATCGCCCTGAACCAATCTGTCAATATTTTGCTGATGAAGCTAGGTGGTTGCTGTCGCAGGACGTTCAACTCTTTGTTTATCACGCTGGTCAGATGTTCCCGCCTCAATATCTTTAAACTTACTCGCCCAACGACGCATAGTACTCACATCAACACAATCGTCATAAACTGCCTTCATTCTCTGATGAATTTCCTTTGGGGTGACATCTTCTGCTGCCAAGAATTCAATGACCACACGTTACGTAAATCACATTTTCCGACTGTCTGCGCAAGGTTCCATACTTTACACTGTAACAACACAACCGTTCAATGCTAAGGCTTCCCGCCAACTGGAGCTGTAGAGAAGAGGTTACAGAACAAGCCAGTACCTGCAGCATACCATTACTGCCAACTGTTGAAAAATTACGAAGGTGCAGGCATTACTTTTCAGTCAGCCCTCGTACATATTGAAAAACGTGGAGGATACGCTACAACCCTGTGTCACTACCTTCTCAAACACTTGCTTCTCCACTTTCGTGCCCCTCGACTGTTATAGTGGCCGTCTAGTTTCTGTACAAGTTGTAAACAGCCTTTCGCTCCCTGTGTTTTAGCCCTGCTACCTTGAGAATATCAAAGAGAGTATTTCAGTTAGCATTGTCAAATGCTTTATCTAAGTCTACGGATGCTGTAACTGTAGGTTTGCCTTTCCTTAATCAATCAGGGTCATTATTGCCTCGTGTGTTCCTAAATTTCTCTGGAACCGAAACTGATCTTCCCCGTGGTCTGCTTCTACTAGTTTTTCCATTCTTCTGTAAAGAATTCGCGAAGCGGTAAGGACAGCGTATAAGCGGAGCGGAGACAAGTGGCGAATGATTCTAGACACGATACGGAGCCGCAAATGGGGAAATCCACTGGAATAAGCGACTTTGACAAAAGCCAGATTGTTACGGCCTGGCGCCTTGGATCAAACAAATCGGAAACGGAGAAATTGTTTAGCCGTTCTGGTAGTACTGTCGTCGACACATCTATGGATACTGGTTGAAGAACGGTCAAAGCACAAGGAGAGGCAATAGATATCGACGTATCATCACAGAACGGGTAGGTCTGAGGCTTGCCTACTCTGTAAAGTAGTAAACGCAGCGATCTGTGGAATATCTGACGGCTGATTTGGATGCAGGTGCAGGTACAAGTGTTCCGGAGCATACCGTTCAGCGTACGGCAGATGGCCTCTGTGTGTTCCCATATTGAGCGTGAGAAGTATCAGTTAATACATGAAATGTATTCGCAGTTACTAATACGGACAACATCAGCTGTATAATGGAATGATGACAGTGAAAATTTGTGCCGACTCGGGACTGGAACTCGCATTTCCCGCTTATAACGAGCGTCGCCTTCACCGCTTTAGCTATCCGTTTATATCTCAGGGCGAGTCGCCTTCCTATGTCGTCAACCATGTGTCTACAACCTGCACTCGTACATTCATTATGTAAACTCTCATTTCCAGAAAAAACAAAACACCTTGAACGGCTAGAGATAGGACGTTCATGTCCACTGGCATATTCTCCAGAAATGATTAGCATTTCAGTCACCTCAGTTCACAATGTGTCCTGTTACCTAGCAGACACGCGGTCCGCCATCGGCCCTGATAATTTGTTCCGTGCTTACTGGTATCGACGCGTATAAGGCGCGAGTGGCGTCCTGTAGTGTAGCCATCCATGCAGCATTCACCTGGTTACAAAGCTCATCAGCGATAGTTGGCACTGGTGAGAGCACTGCGCCTGTTGTTTCATCACTCCCACACATTTTCGATTGGCGACAAATCTTGTGATCTGGCAGGCCAGGGCAGAAGGCTGACTTCCTTTGACACGAAGAAGCCACGTTCGTGCAGCTACTTGTGGTCTGCAATGTGTTGCTGAAAAATGGTGTCCAGGGTGTTGTGCAGAAAGGGTATGGCTATAGATAGGCCACACTGGTCACAGTGCCCTGGAAAATCACTAACTGTGATTTCTGGTTGTACTCACCCCACTTCATAAAGCCGTCAGTAGGCGCTGTATGCCTTGTGGGAATGCAGTCACTGTGCTGCCGCTCTCCTTGTTTGCGGTGAACCAAAATACGGCCATCATTTTCAAACAAACAGTACCTGCATTCGTCCGAAAACACCATCTGATGCCATTTCTGTCCGCAGTGATGTCGTTCCATATACCATTGCCGCCTAGCATGTTTCTGAACGTTCGTCAAAGGTAGGCAGAGAAGTGGATGACGCACACGTAACATGTGCCGTAATAAACGGCGACGGACTGTCACTCCTCATAGTGTACGCCGAGTTACTCTGTTCCAGGAGGAGGACGCAGATCTGTCCTGCAACGCCATTCGGAAGAGGTGTCGATCTTCTCGCGGGGTGGTCTGGGTGGTGCGGCCTGACCCATCTCCTCGTGTTCTACGCCCTTCCGTGAACCATCCTGTACAAACCCGTTGCACTGCCGAAAAGCTTCGTTCCATACGAGCAGCAATTTCCCGGTTGGATGCATCACATTCTCCCATGCCAATAATGCACCGTCTTTCAAACTCACTGATCAGACAGTACGGTTCGCGCGTACGTCTACGAGGCATCCTACACGCTCCTGAAGTCACTGATCCGTTACCTTTGGTTCACAGCGACAACGAGAGCCGCAGGCACATTCACCGGTAGGCGATATGCCGCGATATCGATGTTTACCTTGACATGGTTCAAATCATTTCTTGAGAATTACTCTGCAGTGTTCCTTCGGAGATGCATCCATGTGTTTCAAAACAGCTGTAATCGCCGCAGTGCCCGTTCCTTGGGATATGCACGTATATCCGAAGGAACATTGCATCGAATTCTGAACAACATAGGCACTGCAATACCGATTAATTCGCTGACGCCTGTCAAGCGACTTTCAATTACGTTGTCTCTCCTGTATGGGAATATACATACTGAATATCCGAGTGCGGATTGTAGACACTTGGTTGACGACATATGGGAGTATGAGCCTGGCCGTGAGTCGTCCGTTGATAGCCAAAGCGGTTAAGCCAATCGCTCAGGACAAGCGGGAAATACAGGTTCGACTGCCGATCCGGCACAAATTCTCAGTCACCATTTCTTTATACTGCGGATGGTCGTCTCTATTATCAACTGACAATAGATATCATGTATTTCATAACGGCTGTACTCACTGCAGTGCCTGTCCCTTCGGACACGCATGCATGTCCAAAGGGACATTGCATCGCAATTGTGAACAACACAGGCAATGCAATATCGTGTAGCTTCAGTTAACATTGCTGTCGACAAGAGACCATCGATCAGTGAAAATGTGTTGTCTGCTAGGATGAATCCCGTGGTGTTGTTGCGTCAGGTTGATGGTCATCTCCGGGCGTTGCTGTCACTGAGGCGAACGGCTGCTCGAAATACACTGAAGAGCCAAAGAAACTGGTACACCTGCCTAATAACGTGTAGGGCCCCCGGCGAGCACGCAGAAATGCCGCAACACGACGTGGCATGGACTCGACTAATGTCTGAAGTAGTGATGGAATTGACACCATGAATCCTGCAGTGCTATCCAAAAATCCGTAGGAGTACGAGAGGATGGAGATCTCTTGTGAACAGCACGTTGCAAGGCATCCCAATGTGCTCAATAATATTCATGTCTGTGGAGTTTGGTGGCTAGGGGAAGTGTTTAAACTCAAGAAGAGTGTTCTTGGAGACTGTCCCTAGCAATTGTGGACGTGTGGGGTGTCGCATTGTCCTGCTAGAATTACCATAGTCCGTCGGAATGAACAATGGACATGATTGGATGCGGATGATCAGACTGGATGCTTACGTACGTATCAGCTGTCCGAGTCGTGTCTAGACGTGTCAGGGGTCCTATATCACTCCAACTGCACGCGTCCCATACCATTACACAGCCTCCACCAGCTTGAACAGTTCCCTGCTGACATGTAGGGTCCATGGATTCATGAGGTTGTCTCCATACACGTACACTTCCATTCGATCGATACAATTTGAAATGAGACTTCTCCAACCAGGCAACATGTTACCAGTCATCAGCAGTCCAATGTCGGTGTTGATGGGCCCAGGCGAGGCGTAAAGCTTTGTGTCGTGCAGTCATCAAGGGTACACGAGTGGACCTTCGGTTCCGAAAGCCCAGATAGATGATGTTTCATTGAATAGTTCGCAAGCTGACACGTCAGTGGCCCAGCATTGAAATCTGAGCAATTTGCGGAAAGCTTGCACTTCTGTCACCTTGAACGATTCTCTTCAGACGGCCGGCCGGTGTGGCCGTGCGGTTCTAGGCGCTTCAGTCTGGAACCGCGTGACCGCTACGGTCGCACGTTCGAATCCTGCCTCGGACATGGATGTGTGTCGTGTCCTTAGGTTAGTTAGGTTTAAGTAGTTCTAAGTTCTAGGGGACCGATGACCACAGATGTTAAGTCCCATAGTGTTCAGAGCCATTTCAACAATTTCTCTTCAGACGTCATGATCCCGTTCTTGCAGGATCTTTTACCAGTCGCAGCGATGTTGGAGATTCGATGTTTTACAGGATTCCTGATAACTTGCCATTACAGCAACAGTAATCGATCTAACAACTGCGGCAGACACTTGTTCTGTCATATAGGGGTTGCTGACAGCGGCTCCGTATTCTGCTGTTTACATATCTCTGTATTTGAATACGCATGCCTAACCAATTTCTTTGGGGCTTCAGTGTATGTACCGCATCGTGGGCACACTCTCCTTTTGGTAGTAATCGAAAGCACTATCACAGCTGGACTATGTGAACATTGTTGCCAACCACCTGTATCCCCTCACGTTTGATGTCTTCCCCGACGGCGAAGGCATCTGCCAGCAGGATAACTGTCAGTGTGACATGAATCATGCTACAGTGGTTTGAGGAGCAGGAAATTGATAGTGAACTCACATCGATGTCTTGGACACGACATTCGCCTGTTCTGAATCTGTTGAAACACATCTGGGACGCTGTCAGGCGACAACTCCACACTCAGAAACCACCGTCCCATTATTTACGGAAATTGCGTGGCCTGCGTATAAACATTTGGTGCTGCAAACCTTCAGAAACCTACCGAGGATTTGTGGAATCCAGAGCTGCTGCTGTATTGTGTTCCAAAGACGGTTCCACACACTGTTAAACAGGTGGTCATAATGCTTTACACCATCATTGTTGTTCTACGCCACACAGCGTACGGTACATCTAACTTGGTAGAGAGGTCTGACAGCCGAGTTCTAATGTTCCAATTTCGTTGTGCTCCAAAAGCCGTACTCAATAGATATGGACATGCATCCAGAACTGGTTCTCATGAAGCATCGGAGAAATGACGTCTTCCTTGTCAGAACACCTCACATCTGACGTACGGGGGACGGACAAATATATGGAAACGCCACAAGCCCGCATCTCGTGGTCGTGCGGTAGCGTTCTCGCTCCCACGCCCGGGTTCGATTTCCGCCGGGGTCAGGGATTTTCTCTGCCTCGTGATGACTGGGTTTTGTGTGATATCCTTAGGTTAGTTAGGTTTAAATAGTTCTAAGTTCTAGGGGACTGATGACCATAGATGTTAAGTCCCATAGTGCTCAGAGCCATTTGATTTGAAACGCCACAAACACGTTACCATGCCTAATACAGTGTAGGAAATCCGTTGGCATTGTAAACAGCTTCCAGTCTTCTCGGAACAGATAAATAAAGGTCCTGTATGGTTTTCAAGTAAACCTTATTGCTTTCTTCCGGAAAAATAATGACAAATTCAGGTAATGATTATGGAAGCGGATAGCGGACACACAGTCTTCTCTCCACAGTAGACCACGAAAGCTCTATAGCATTGAGATATGGTGACTGAGGTGGCCAGGGGAGGTGCGAAAACCCATCCTCGAGCTCCTGGAGGCCGGCCGCTGTGGCCGAGCGGTTCTTGGCGCTACAGTCTGGAACAGCGTGACCGCTACGGTCGCACGTTCGAATCCTGCCTCGGACATGGATGTGTGTCGTGTCCTTAGGTTAGTTAGGTTTAAGTAGTTCTAAGTTCTAGGGGACCGATGACCACAGATGTTAAGTCCCATAGTGTTCAGAGCCATTTCAACAATTTCTCTTCAGACGTCATGATCCCGTTCTTGCAGGATCTTTTACCAGTCGCAGCGATGTTGGAGATTCGATGTTTTACAGGATTCCTGATAACTTGCCATTACAGCAACAGTAATCGATCTAACAACTGCGGCAGACACTTGTTCTGTCATATAGGGGTTGCTGACAGCGGCTCCGTATTCTGCTGTTTACATATCTCTGTATTTGAATACGCATGCCTAACCAATTTCTTTGGGGCTTCAGTGTATGTACCGCATCGTGGGCACACTCTCCTTTTGGTAGTAATCGAAAGCACTATCACAGCTGGACTATGTGAACATTGTTGCCAACCACCTGTATCCCCTCACGTTTGATGTCTTCCCCGACGGCGAAGGCATCTGCCAGCAGGATAACTGTCAGTGTGACATGAATCATGCTACAGTGGTTTGAGGAGCAGGAAATTGATAGTGAACTCACATCGATGTCTTGGACACGACATTCGCCTGTTCTGAATCTGTTGAAACACATCTGGGACGCTGTCAGGCGACAACTCCACACTCAGAAACCACCGTCCCATTATTTACGGAAATTGCGTGGCCTGCGTATAAACATTTGGTGCTGCAAACCTTCAGAAACCTACCGAGGATTTGTGGAATCCAGAGCTGCTGCTGTATTGTGTTCCAAAGACGGTTCCACACACTGTTAAACAGGTGGTCATAATGCTTTACACCATCATTGTTGTTCTACGCCACACAGCGTACGGTACATCTAACTTGGTAGAGAGGTCTGACAGCCGAGTTCTAATGTTCCAATTTCGTTGTGCTCCAAAAGCCGTACTCAATAGATATGGACATGCATCCAGAACTGGTTCTCATGAAGCATCGGAGAAATGACGTCTTCCTTGTCAGAACACCTCACATCTGACGTACGGGGGACGGACAAATATATGGAAACGCCACAAGCCCGCATCTCGTGGTCGTGCGGTAGCGTTCTCGCTCCCACGCCCGGGTTCGATTTCCGCCGGGGTCAGGGATTTTCTCTGCCTCGTGATGACTGGGTTTTGTGTGATATCCTTAGGTTAGTTAGGTTTAAATAGTTCTAAGTTCTAGGGGACTGATGACCATAGATGTTAAGTCCCATAGTGCTCAGAGCCATTTGATTTGAAACGCCACAAACACGTTACCATGCCTAATACAGTGTAGGAAATCCGTTGGCATTGTAAACAGCTTCCAGTCTTCTCGGAACAGATAAATAAAGGTCCTGTATGGTTTTCAAGTAAACCTTATTGCTTTCTTCCGGAAAAATAATGACAAATTCAGGTAATGATTATGGAAGCGGATAGCGGACACACAGTCTTCTCTCCACAGTAGACCACGAAAGCTCTATAGCATTGAGATATGGTGACTGAGGTGGCCAGGGGAGGTGCGAAAACCCATCCTCGAGCTCCTGGAGGCCGGCCGCTGTGGCCGAGCGGTTCTTGGCGCTACAGTCTGGAACAGCGTGACTACTACGGTCACAGGTTCGAATCCTGCCTCGGGCATGGATGTGTGTGATGTCCTTAGGTTAGTTAGGTTTAAGTAGTTCTAAGTTCTAGGGGACTGATAACCTCAGATGTTAAGTCCCATAGTGCTCAGAGCCATTTGAACCATTTGAAGTTGTCTCCGACGTAATGCACTCAGAACTACACAGAACAGTGAGTTGAAGAGATAAACAGTCTTGGTTGCAAAATAGGCTTTATTATTTTATATTCTGTCAATAACACATTTCGTCTAGTTTAAGGGAGCTTCAGATTAGCCTATAAAGAAAATACAAACTTGCTTAAAATTTGTATGATTCCGGTTCAGTAAAACATTGGACTATCAAGGAAAATATTAAAAACAACTTATTGGCACAGCAGATGCTAAACACATTTAATGTCTTACCAGAAAAACACGGTTGTCAAAATATTAAGATCATTGCGTGGTGCCGTATAGTATAAAACAGATGGGATATAATAACCGAAAATATTCAGAAGTTAGTAACTGATCTTGCCTATCAATAACACCAACCCACA
Organism: Schistocerca gregaria; assembly: GCF_023897955.1. Classification (NCBI taxonomy): domain Eukaryota; kingdom Metazoa; phylum Arthropoda; class Insecta; order Orthoptera; family Acrididae; genus Schistocerca; species Schistocerca gregaria. Next base: position 52,444,923 of record NC_064924.1, read on the forward strand.
CGATAAAAACATTTTAAAACAATTTACTGATATAAAATAAGTGTTGAGTACACTGGAAGTCAATTTAAAATACGCGTACATAAAATACGTTAGTAGTTGTTGCCCCTGTCGAGTTTTAACAGACTTAATGCTGTGCGCTATTAAAAAGAAACAAAAGATAGTCAAAACGGCATTCTAGGCGAGTAAACTGCTTATGCCTGTAAGCTACTTACTGAAAAATAAGGAGGCAGTAGATTACCTTCTAGAGTAGATAGATCAGTCCAAAAGACACCAAAAACGAGACAGGGCCTAAAGAAATGAGTCTCAAAACGTAAACACGTAACAAATTCCGTTGTACATGTGCTCGCCGCGCAAATAATACTGGTTATTGGACTACAACAATGTATAGCTAGAGTGCGCTGATCACAGCGGATAGCGCCATGGGAGGGGAATTAGGACAAAGTTATCTTAACAGTCAAATGTGGTGATGAGTTTCAGAAACGAACAGTAGAAAACTAATAAAATTCCTTATTAAAAATATAAATAATATGCTTATATAAATGGATTCTAATGAGCAAGGATGAGCAATGAATTAAAACTTAAAATGTATAAATTATACACTGTAATAGCGCAGGAGAGAACAAATGTATAAAAGAACATTCGCAAGTACTATTTGGTGGATTAAACGGAATACATCTAGAGTGAAGCTCCAAAGAAACTGCCTTAGACACGTGTATTCATATATAGAGACATGTAAACAGGCACAATACGACGCTATAGCTGGCCGTTGTGGCCGAGCGGTTCTAGACGCTTCAGTCCGGAACCTCGCTGCTGCTACGGCCAAAGGTTCGAATCCTGCCTCGGGCATGGATGTGTGTGATATCCTTAGGTTAGTTAGGTTTAAGTAGTTGTAAGTTCTAGGGGACTCATGACCTAAGATGTTAACTCCCATAGTGCTCAGAGCCATCTGAGCCAATACGGCGCTATGGTCGGCAACGCCTGTATATGACGTAAGTGTCTGGCGCAGTTGTTGGATCGGCTACTGCGGCTACAACGGCAGGTTATCAAGATTTAAGTCAGTTTGAACGTTGGGGATTTTCCTGCACGACAATTTCACGAGTGTTCCGTAAATATCAGGAATCCATGACACCGCTATGGCTGGAAAAAGATCCTGCAAGAACGGTGCTAACGTGATAGAAGTACAGCCTTTCCGCAAATTGCTGCAGATTTCAATGCTGGACTTTCAACAAGTGTGCCGGACGAAGTTGTCGAGAGGTTCTAGGCGTTGCAGTCTGGAACAGAGCGACCGCTGCGGTCGCAGGTTCGAATCCTGCCTCGGGCATGCGTGTGTGTCATGTCCTTAGGTTAGTGAGGTTTAATTAGTTCTAAGTTCTAGGGGAGCCATTTGAACCATTTTTTCAACAATTGTCAGCGTGCGAATGGTTCAACGAAACATCATCGATATGGGTTTCGGAGCCGAAGGCCCACTCGCGTACTCTTGATGACTGCACGACTCAAAGCTTCACTCCTCGCCTGGGCCCATCAACACCGACATCGGGCTGTTGATGACTGAAAACATGTAGGATGGTCGGACGAGTTTCGTTTCAAATATTATCGAGTGGGTGGACGTCTACGGGAATGGAGACAACTTCATGGACCCATGAACCCTGCATGTCAGCAGGGGACTGTTCAAGCTGTAGGGGGCTCTGTAATGGCGTGGGGTGTGTGCGGTCGGAGTGATTTGAGACCCCTGATACGTCTAGATACGACCCTGACAGGTGACACGTACTTAGGCACACTGTCTGATCGCCTGCATCCATTCATGTCCATCGTGCATTCCGACGGACTTGGGCAAGATAGTGGGACACCCCATACCCAGAATTGCTCCAGAGTCACCCTTCGGAGCTTAAGAATTTCCGCTGGCCACCAAACTTACCACGATTATTGAGTGTATCTGGGATGCCTTGCAACGTGCTGTTCAGAAGAGATCCCCACTCCCTCGTACTCTTACGAATTTATGACAGCCCAGCAGGATTCATGGTGTCAGTTACCTCCAGCACTACTTCAGACATTGGTAGGGTCGGTGCCACGTCGTGTTGCGGCACTTGTATTCGTGGGGGCCCTACACGACAGTAGGCAGGTGTCCCAGTTTCCTTGGCTCTTCAATGAATATTGCACCCGGATTACTAAACCGGGGAGACGACATTTTTAAGAAAGCTTGTAATTCCTTTGTAACACCAATCTTAAGATTCGTTAAACAAGGCCAGATGCGTCATTGGCAAAATATTAAATAATAAAGCCTGTTTTGCTGCCAAAACTGTCTACCTACTCAAAATGTTTATCATTGGCTGCTGTATCATCCCGTCCTGAATTGGAAAAAGTTCTACGCAGAACTCTGTTCTGACTAGTAAAGACGCAACGTACTGAGGACATTGTACAGGTGTTTTTCGTCAGTAGATACAACAGCGGCACCTGCAGGCTTGGCTAGCAGCTGCATTTATGCTTGAGCATGCATTTCTCGCGGTATACGTGACTCTCGCGGAGTTTCCATATTTTTTGCCCAGCCCCTGCAAATAGGTAGGTCTACGCGACCAATGTCAATGTGATTACAGTTCTCCTGAGTGTACTGTCACCTCACTTTATAAAATACTAAAAATATTAAATATTTTGCTGTGTTGTAGATGCTACATCAAGGCCGAGGTATCTTGTATTTTAGTATTTACAGCATTTTAAGCATTTTATAAAATGACGTGGCAGTACATCCAGAGAGATTTTAATGAGGAATCTCAGCTGCAATAAAAAACTTTATTGCTCGACCGCTCTCGGTCTTACAGAACAAGTTGTTTATCGCCTAGGGAATGTCGTAACATAACTGATCTGGCGGGATCGATAGACATCATTAATGTAAACATAGGACTATACAACGTTTGCGAATACGTCTCCATTACACTGAGGTGACAAAAGTTTTGGATTACCTCCTAATATCGTGTCGAACCTCCTTTTTCCCGTCGTAGTGCAGCAACTCGACGTGACATGCAATCATCTAGTCGGTGGAAGACCCTTGCAGAAATACTGAGTAATGCTGCCTCTAGAGGCGACCACAGTTGCGGAAGTGTTGCCAGTGCAGGATGTTGTTCACCAACTGACATCCCGGTTTTGTCCCACAAACGTTCGATGTTACTCGTGTTGGGCGATCTAGGTGGACAAAACAGGAGCTTGAATTGTCTAAAATGTTCATCAAACCAATCGAAAAGAATTGTGGTTCAGTGACATGACATCGTTGTTTTTGAACGTGAAGACCTTGGATGGCTGCAGATCTTCTTCAAGTAGCCGAACATAACGATTTTCAGTCAATGATCGGTTCAGCTGGACCAGAGCACCCAGCCCATTCCCTGTAAACACAGCCCACACCATAATGGACCCATCACTAGCTTGCACAGTGCCTTGTCTTGAGTCCATCGCTTCGTGGAGTCTGCGCCATACTCAAACCCTAGCATCGGGTCTTACCAACTGAAATCGGCAGTCATCTGATCAGACCATGATTTGTCAGTCGTCTATGGTCCAACCGATATGGTCAGAGCCCTGGAGTGTTGGAGCAGGTGATGTCGTACTGTTAGCTAAAGCACTTGCGTCGGTTGTCTGCACTGTCCTAACGGATACGTTCGTCATACGCCCCCACATTGATTTCTGTGATTATTTTAGGCAGTGTTACTTGTTCGTTAGCACTGATACTCTACACAAACGCCGCTGCTCTCGATCGTTAAGTGAAGGCCGTCGGCCACTGCGTTGTCGGTGGTGAGAGGTAATGCTTGAAATTTTGTATCCTTGGCACAATCCTGACACTGTGAATCCCGAAACGTTGAATTCTCTAGCGATTTCCGAAATGGAATGTCACGCGCGTGTCTACCTCCAACTACCAATCCGCGTTCAAAGTCTGTTGATTACCGCCGTGCGGCCGTAATCACGTCGGGAACCTTTTCACATGAATCAACTAAAACGTAAATGTCGTGTGACTAGGGCCTCCCGTCGGGTAGACCGTTCGCCGGGTGCAAGTCATTCGATTTGATGCCACTTCGGCGACTTGCGCGTGGATGGGGATGAAATGATGGTGAGTAGGACAACACACCACCCAGTCCCTGAGCGGAGAAAATCTCCAACCCAGCCGGGAATCGAACCCGGTCCCTTAGGATTGACATTCTGTCGCGCCGACCACTCAGCTCCCGGGGGCGCTCTTTTATACTTTGTGTTCGCGATACTGTCGCCATCTCTATATGTCCGTACCGCTATCCCATGAGTTCTGTAATCTCAGTGTAGTAAGCACAGCGAACAAAAATATTTTTTCTGGAGACATCACGCTAATACCGTCTAATTCTAGCTTTGATAATGCCCTTAATTCAGCGCAGAAGAGAACCCATAGGTTCCTTCTAGTATGTCATATCCAGCTGAAGCGAGTCATTGCTGACTAGAACCCGTAGAGCTACCAAACTGCGTAGATGATGACTGCTACGTCACTCCGTCATTTCAAAATAGTCCCAGATATTTTCTGTGGGTGATAAGAGGGAGCGATTTAGCGGGCCAGGGAAGGTGCGCCAGGGTGCCTAAGTGTTTAATTAATCAGCAACGTACACCGAAAAGTCAAAAATTATGACCAGTGCCCACCGCGGCGTTGGATACCGCCTCGTGGCGTTACAGGCACGTGACGCGGTAAGAAAAGTATGTAAGCGGAGCAGACACGAACGGTGGTCACCCTAGCGAAGATATGGGCTGCAAATGGCGAAATCCTTTGAGATAAGCGACTTTTATAAGTGGCAGATTATTATTACGCAGAGCCTGTGAACGAATATCTTGAAAACGGCGAAGCTGGTCGAATGTTCACGTGCTACTGTCGTGAACACCTACGGAAAGAGGTGAAAGGGCCGTGAAACTACCACTAGGCGCTAAGTGATTGGACGTCCATGACTCTTCACATAACTTGGGGTTCGGGGGCTTGTCTGCTCGGAAATGTAGGATAGATAATGATCTGCGGCATCTGTGTCGAAAGAGCACAATGATGGTGCACGCACAAGTGGTTTGGAGCACATAGTTCATCGTACGTTGTTGAACAAGGAGCTCCGCAGCAGACCACCCACGTGCTCACATTTTGACCCAACGACATCGTCAGTTACGATTGCAGTGGGCACGAGACCATCGGAATTCCACTGTCGATCAATGGACAGCTCTTAGGGGTGAATCACATTTTCGCTACACTAGGTCGATGGTCATCTCCACAAACGCCGTCATCGAGGTGAACGGTGGCTCTAAATGTGCAGTGCACCACGGACAAAGGCTGGTGAGGCCAGTGTTATGCTATGCGAGATACTCTCCTGAGCTTGCATGGGACCTGTAGTAGTAATCGAAGACACGTTGACAGCTGCGAACCACCTGCATCCCTTCATGCTTGATGTCTTCCCCGACCGCGATATCATCTTTCAGCAGTATAACTGTCCGTGTCTCGGAGCCAGAACCGTGCTACAGTGTTCTGAGAAGCATTGTAGTGAACTCACGTTGATGTCTCGCCGACCAAATTCGTCTGATGTAAATCATATGGAAACCATCTTGGTCGCTATCAGGCGCCATCACCGCGTTCGCAAATCAGCGGCCCATTATTTACCCCAATTACATGACCTGTGCGTACACATCTAATGCCACATACTTCCACAAACCTATCAACAAACTATCGGATCCCTAATACTCACTGCTGTATTTCGTTTCAAAGAAGGACGGACAAGATGCTAAGCAGGTGGTCAAATGTTTTGGCCCATCGTTGTATGCGTACAACTCCTGTGAACACGTCATCTTGGAACTTGGAAGACTGTAGTGTCCCCAGCAGACTCATTGTGAATATGTAGAAGCAAGGGCAACACTTGGTCACCGAGAATTTTGAAATAAACTTCCTAGTTCATGTTCAGGCTAACTGAATGAGTGAACCCAAGTGATGATATGATAACAGCCCAAAAACATCACCGAACCTCCTGTGATCTGAAGTATAACCTCCAGATAAGGCGGCTTAAAGGTCTCATTGGGCTATCGGTGAGTTCGACGCCTTGCATCTTTAGGAAGGTAGCAAAGTTGCGACTGGTCGAATCACAGACAACGCCTCCAGTCAGCTGTTTTCTGTTTCCGTGTTGTTTGACGCACTGAGGACGAGCAATTGTGTGTACCACTTTGAGCAACAATCTTTTACGTGGTACCAGACTCCGAAGTTCCCTTACACGCAACTCTCTTCGCAATGTTTCGTGGGAAACTGTTTGAGATGGACCTGCATTCACGGAGAGCAACAATTTCTGTCGGGTTTGAAATCGACTGTGGTCGATAAGGCTTAACTTCACATCTTTTTTACGAGCACTTAAGGACTGTTACATGGTTATAAGTGGTTTACAATTCACTGTAGATATATTCGACGGCCCGTACTCAAACACCGGAAAATTCGATAGCTTTATACTCGATGGAGTCATGGGCACACCCAAACACTATGGCTCCCTTCTGCCATCGTTTCACGCCCAAACGTCAACGATTTTATTCCGCAGACATCATACAACAGACTCGCGCGCGCGCGCACACACACACACACACACACACACACCACTTCATGCTCATAGCCAGAAAATAGAAAAACACCTTCTAATAATTTCGGTTCAAAATAGTTTAAATGGTTCTGAGCACTATGTGACTGAACTTCTGAGGTCATGAGTCCCCTATAACTTAGAACTACTTAAACCTAAGTAACCAAACGACATCACACACACCCATGCCCGAGGCAGGATTCGAACCTGCGACAGTAGCGGTTACGCGGTTCCAGACTGTAGCTCCTAGAACTGCTTTGCCACCCCGGCCGACAATAATTTCGGTAACTTACCCCTCATAAATACGGTGTATACTGCATAAAGTAACTGGTGTCAATGTAGATGTAAACATATTAAATACGAGGGGCATTTAATAATTAATGCAACACATTTTTTCTAGGCAAATTTCGGTTATAAAAAAATGCAGAATTCGTTGTGGGATAGGGTGGAATATACCTGCCTTGTCCCCTGATTCATGAAGTTTCGATAAACAGCGGCGCTATACATACCCGTGAAAATGGCGTCAGCAACGGAGGTGCGTTCTAATTAGAGATCTGCCACAGAGTTTCCTTTGGCGGAAAACCGCAGCGTCGCACATATTCAAAGGTGCTTGTAGAATGTTTACGGCAGTGAACGAAAGCACAGTGAGTAGTTGTGTCATCATCGCAACAGGATCGCGCAAACCTGTCCGATCTCCCGCATGCCGGCCGGCCGCCTTAAAAAGGGCTGTTGCAGAGGTTGTAGAGAAAAAAGTAAGGACAAGGCACGTAATGGCGAAGAAATCGTGGGTAACAGAAGAAATACTGCAGCTGGCCGACAAAAAAAGGACGAACAAAAATATTTAGGAAAATTCAGGAATACGGAAATACCACTCAGGACACCACTAAGGAGTTAAATAAATAGGAAGTGCAGGGAAGCTACGACGAAGTGGCTGTGTCAAAAAATGTGAAGAAATCAAAGAAATGATGGGCGGAGGCGCTGCCTCAGCATATAGAAAAGTCAAAACAACCTCCGGTGAAATTAAAAGCAAGGGCGATAATATTAAAAGTACAGTGGGAATTCCGCTGTTAAATGCAGAGGAGAGAGTGGATCGGTGGGAACAGCACACTGAGGGCCTCTGTGAGGGGAAGGACATTTCTGATGACGTGGTGGAGAAACCGGAGTCAAACAAAAAAAATATTCACATAAGTGTGCGTAGAATATGTGAGACTGACGATATACCACCAGACTTGAGGAAAAACATCATTCGCACAATTCCCAAGGCTGCAAGTGCTGACTTTTGTGAGAATTATCGCACACTCATAAACTGCCCATGCTTCCAAGTCGCTGACAACATTAATATACAGACGCATGGAAAGGAAAATTGAGTATCTGTTAGATGACAATCACTTTGGCTTTAGGAGAGGCAAACACACCAGAGAGGCAGTTCTGACGTTGCGGTTGATGACGGAAGCAAGACTGAAGAAAAATTAGGATTCATTCATAGGATTTGTCGATGTGGAAAAAGCATAAAAGCATTCGACTATGTGTGGTAAAATGGTGCCAGATGTTCGAAATCTTGAGAAAAATAGGCATAAGCTACAAGGATATACGGGTAATATGTAGTGGGTCTATGTACAAGAACCAAGAGAGAATAAGAGTGCATGGACGAAAAAAGATGTAAGACAAGGTTGTAATCTTTCGTCCCTGCTGTTCAATCTGTGTGTCCAAGAAGCCATGACGGAACTAAAAGTAAAGTTAAAGAGCGGAATTAAAAATCAAGGTGAAAGGATATCAGTGTTAAGATTCGCTGATGGCATTGCTATCCTCAGTGAAAGTGAAGAATAATTACAGGACCTGCTGAATGGAATGAACAATCTAATGAGTACAGAATATGGATTTGGAGCATCGTCATGCTGTGCTGATTATATTTATATGTTTTGACGATGCCATTATGGCCTTATCACTTTAGGACATGGTGTAAAAAAGATCTGAGGATGGTCATTACGGACTGAAACCAGCCATCGTCTAAAGAACTGAAATTGTGATCAAAGACTGGAATAAAACACATTTGACAGTACTGGATCACTGTTTGTATGCGCAACCATGTCGCAGTTAAGGAAATTTAATTCCACCTTATTTATGGGTAGTCTCAAATCTATTTTGGCTTCATGGTCCTCTGTTTCACTTGTGTCATGAACTTCATTCTAAGTTTTTAGATTTGATGGTTTGCTCTTACAGAACTGTGCGATCTCTCAAATTGTGCTGTTCAGTAGAATTTTTCTTGATTGCCTGAAAATTCAGCTACTTCCTCAATCTGATGAATATTCTGAACTAGCTTGTATCAGTCTTAGTTGTGATACTTCAAATGTGTTGAACTTATATTCTCCCTCTATTTCAATCCAAATGATGGAATTTGTTCCTTTTCTACTGACAGCCACATTTTGCTAATTTTCAAAGTAATTTTCGAAACCTGCATTCCAAGCATTCATTGTCCCTTTGTAAGTATCCAGTTTCTTTCCATCACTGCACTTACTTTTGCACCTATGAACCACTCCCGCATAGGTATAATTTTTTGTCTATGGAACTGCTGATGTTGGACCTGACTCCTGTTTGTGCATAACAGACATACATTTGTTGGCATTCAGTAAAGTTGTGAAATTTTCCCATCATTTTTGTATCCACACTATGTAAGAAGCAAATGACAAACACAGTTTTATAACATGGTTCTGATGGTTACAGGGCAGCAACAGCAGCTCTGGTTGAGAAGCAAAGCAGAGAGATGCTGGAGCTGATCAATGAGAAGCGTAGTGAGTACATGATGGCAGAGTCTCTGTACCTGGATGATGGAGATGGCTACACGGATGATGTGCTGCTGCCATACCCGAGTCAGGCACCACAGCCAGCCCCACCAGCTCTCTCAAAATTTGAAGTTTACAATGATCCTGTAGAGTTTGCTGATGTTGATCAAATTGCTATATCGGTTGGTACCTTTTAAGTTATTCCTCTTTTCTTACTTTAAAGTCATGTGCTATAATTTGGGAAGAAGACTGTGTTGTCACTATCTCTTTGCATTTAATTGCTGTAATGTTCTACTGATAACCTTAGATATGAGGAGCTTATAATTTACAAATGTTATTTTCAGGTTGCACAAGAAGACCAGAAGACTTTCACAGACTTGGTGAGACAGTTAGTTGGGCGATGTGGATCTGACATTGAAAAAGCAAGGTATAAAATTTGTTAGGATTGTGGCCTGTTCAAAATCACTGTTGGTTTAGTTATTTGAGTAAATCACACTGTAATTTCATGTTTACTTATACAGTGATGGCAGTATTTCAGTGGAATATGTGTCCATGAGACATGGAATATTACCTGGACAAATGTTTGCTGAGTTAATAGAAAGAGTAGGGAAACACTGTAGTCATAATTCACTGCAACAGACAACCCAAGATGTCATTAGATCACCGGGAAAGCCTGATTAGTTACAACAGTATTATGCTTTTTAATAAATTTTCCATTCCATTTTCTCTCTCTTGGAACTTAAAAATCAGAGTAAAAAAATTAAGAAGCAGTTTACTGTTTCAAATGATAAACTATTTAATTTACTGTAATATATTTTCTAAATATTTAATTTGACTATTTACTTTGTAAGCATCATTGGTTGTTGCTGTAAATGCTTAACAGATCTCTCATAGGAACGAGGAAAATTTTAGAATTTGATTATGCAGTAATATTTCACGATCACGAGGGAAGTCAGGAAAAATAACACCTGCCCCAATTACATGTATCACAGGCATAAATAACATTGAAATGAGAATTGAAAATTCACATGACTCATACAAGAAGCTCTATCCTAGATTTACTGTAAGTTATAAAAAAAGGGCCACCAGCAAGTAACATTAAATTTCATGAGTAACAGTATTGACATAAGTTGCCACTGAACCCTTAAAACAACATTAAACATCTTCCCATTTCTAGATAAAAAACAGTGTACATTAGGTCTGATATAGCTCAGAAAATATTACTTATCTAAATTGTCCAGTCTTATCATGTATTGTGTTCTCTTTTACACCAAACCATGATTTTTTGAGGATTTAAGTCCAGGTTTTTCATTATTTTCAATGTTGACAACAAATGAATAACATTCTGTAACATGGGAGCTACATGTTAAAATTTCCTTTTAAGTCTGTTTCATTAACTTGGCAGACTGGTGAACTGTCACTAGGCCACAACTGATTGAATGACCAAATCTGTCTCCTGGCAAGGTATACTGTTGTGCTTTAAGCTGTCCAAACACAGGTGACAACTCTGCCTTCATGTCATATCTTCTGTTCTCAGTTACCTCCTAACCACAACATTATCTGCATACACTGGGCTTGTGCCAACTTAGTTAAGATATTACTGAATGATGTCATTATGTGAAATGTGATTTATTCATCTCATTACATACAATCCCATATATTCTGGTGTTTGGGCCTAGAGTTTTAAATGAGTGTCAGAAGTTTAAAATTCTCTCTGTGGTAAGTACTATAGTTGTAGTGGAAATGGAAACTAACAAGAGTGTGATGATTTTTAAATGTGAAGAACACCATCTCATATATGTAAATGGAGGGAATAGATAATATTTTTAATTTTTTTAACATGTTCCTGATTATTTTCTCTTGTAATACAAGAACCTGCATGACAATTGCTTAATTTCCCAGAAGATTATAGTCATTCCATGTCAAATCAACACACCTATTTTACCTCACCCTCTTAGATTTTGCTGACAGTTGGTATACTTATAGTGGGCACTGAGACTAAGAAAAATACAAAATTTCAATTTTTAATCTCAAACCATTCCTGAAATATGGCTATGTAAACTTTTCAAAAACCAGCCAAAAATGTGTGAATGGGCTTTTTTAAAATTGTCCTAGGAGCTGCCCTAATTGAGCTAGAGAACTGGGAAAGGTGTCATTTTGCAGCATTTTGCATCCTCTTTCCAGGGATATACAACAAAACATAGCTTCTAATTAATAACCTTTTTCAAAATGGTAATTAATATTTTGATTCAATTTTTTTTACAAAAAGTACATAATTGGAAATTTTCAAAATATTTCCATAACTATTTTATACTATTGTAAATCACATGGCAAAATATAAATCTGGGATGATGATCGGTTCATTGTTAAAAAAAATTGATCCAGACTCTTATTTTTCACTAACGGCCCTAGTTTGACCAAATTGACCTTTAACAAACAGGATTTTCTTTAAAATATACTGAAAGGTAAGTAAAAAAAAGTATTAGAAATATCAAAACATCACCTCACTAAACCAAAACTAATCAGCATATTTTATAATTAAGTTGATTGCTTGTTTTAATTTCATACATCTTCACTAACAGTATATTAACCGATATAACAAAAACAAGAAATTGAGCATTTAACTACAAACTGAAATGAAGTATGAATAAGTACAAGTATTTACATCATAGTTCTGGTCCATGATGTTTGAAATGGAACTATTAAACAAATTAAATATGTAATGCTTGTTTTTAAGTAACAGGTATCTGTACATAGCTAAATTTAACACAATAATTTTGAAACAACTTATTATAAAATACACGTTAAAACTAACCTGAGACAAAAATTAAGTTTTGAGTTGAAAGCAGTTTCCAAATAAATTGTCTTGGAACTTCACATATTACATTTTAATAAAGCTGACTGGGTTTGGTTTACATCACTTTCATTAAGAATGTACGTTCTCCCTGTCGGAGTAAATGGATTCACTTTTGTGAGAACATCCACAACTGACACCCACAGGACATCTGCATGTGCAGGATAAGAGAATGACTGGTCCACATGGATGAAGAAAAGTTATTTTCACTTCATCAAGTTCTTTGTCTTTTTCTAAAATGTACCCAAGCCACCAGTTTCTGCCATATACAGTGGTGACATAGTCTGATACATCTTGTAACTTCAGTTTGTCTGGTGATGTAATTAGTTCCCTCTCCCAGCTCTGCAAATCACCTGAGAAGTATTTGACTATTAATTTTGATGTAGTGTTGGGAATGAAAGCGTGAAATTGCTGTGTTCCTTTAATTGTCAATGCCTCTTCAAGTCGGCTTTTTAAGAATATTTCTGAAGCACCATAGTCTTCTTGAGTGGAATATGCAAAATCAACATTTGTGATATTATCTATTGCTCACTCAAACAGATCTCGTACAGTCTGGATCTGATTTTGGTATGGCCTTTGCAAACTTGCACGACTTGCCAGTCTCTTTACTGAACCGCCTACTCCATCACAAGGTCCTTCCCCCATGTGCTGTGGCTGAAAAGTGCTACTCAGCTTTTATGTTGAAGTCTACCTCATGAAGGCAAAGGTTCAGGAAGTTTTTCTTATTTTTATTCTGAGCAGCAGAACCGTCAGAATAATAGTACATCTTTTGTAGAATCTTTTGAAATTTATTTGTTAGATATGAAATTAGCTTCTTTTGAAAGGTGTAAAACACAGTTGTATTGTGCTCCAGGCAATCAGGAACAATGACAAAGCTAATATGCTCTATTTTGTATTCCTATTTGTAATATATAACAAAAGAATGAATGGTGATCTGTTGTCTTGTCCTGTGGAAACGCTGAGCTTCATCCTGTAGAACTATACTATAATTTTCTGAAAAATCATATATGACAACAAATTCAGATTCCATAAGGTTTTCTCTGGTGGAGTTAAGGAATGTTTATTCTTACTTGGCAATGAAGTCATGCCGAATCAAAGTCAACATCTTACTACAAAATAAATTTATGAATTCTTCAGAAGTTTTTTGAACAATTTCCAGATTACATTGCCCAACTGACATCCACTGTTGGAACTGAACTTGTTCAATTAAGTTTTCATGAAAAGAGTCTTTTAAAATTTTACATATGACAGGTTCTGCTGGGCAGTATTCACAGTTTCCCATGTTTCAATCAACTGATGATGGGTTGCAAAGCATTTTTGCAATGCACTGCTTATAATTGTTTAAGCTGCTGCTTGTTACTGTATTTAGTTTGGCATTTTCTGTCATTAATTTTGTGTTTTGGTTAATTGTGCAAATGCAGACAGTGTGTATGCCACTCTGGCCAGCTAATACACAATGTTTTGGTCTCAACTCAGCAAATTTAGAAAAACCTATTTATATGTTAGGAAACTTGTCCAAAAAAATGCTTGTAAGCTTCTTTAAGGTTACACCAAATAAGTCTTTTTGATATTTTTGTTTTGTTTCCACTTGTTTCTGTAATTGTCCCACAATCTTTAATACCTGGCATTGCCCTGCTAACTTCATCATTTTCATAAAATGAATGTACAGTTTTGACAGTTTCTGTTGGTAAACACTTCCCTGGTTTTGTATTTGGACTTTTCATGAATCCTTTCTCTTTCAAAATTTTTTTGGACTGCTGAACAATGTAATGAGGAACATTAAATTCCCTCATTACTTTCCTGACACTCCACTTTTCAGGTAAACTTGTAAGAATCATTAGTTTTTTTGCTCTACTTATAGAATTTTTAAAGTTTCTTTTAAGATTTCAAGAACGGATTCATCAGTATCAGTATCTGATGAAGTTTCAGGAGCACCAAAAAGTTTATGTGTCATTGATGAGATTTTCTTCACTTTTTATTTGGCGTAATTCCTAGATGTTAGTTTTCTCTTGTCAATTGGGGACTCACCTAGTTCTTGAAGTGCTGTGTTAAATGTTTTAACAGCTACTGAAGTTGGAGTGAAGTCAGGGTCTTGGTCTCAGATGACTATCTCTGATCCAGAAGATTCTTCTTCAACACTTTCATCACTGATGGGCTCTGGTGTATTTTTCAATTTTGTTACATCCTTCCTACATTTATCACAAATCTCGGCACCACTTGGTGTTTGAGGAAATAATTTGGGCATCCATGTTGTGACATTTCTCAGTTTTTTCCGTCTCTAATAAAATGATTTGACTTCTTCAATGGATTACAACACTGCACTCTTACGGCACTGTACTTTTTACTTGGTTCCATATTTATACAAAAACCACTTATAAACTGTCCTATGCATAGATTTACTTGAAAATAAACTACTAAATATAATAGATACAGACTAGTCGACACAGAGGTAACAATTGATTTGCACTAAAACCACAGTGCATGATAATGCTGTAGGCACACAAAGCCTTAGAAGGTAACAATGCAGACTACTTCATCTAAACAATGGCTCCAGTCTCTGAATTATTGTACAGACATCAAGCCCAATTTATACGGTCCTCTACTGACGTACTACCTTAAAGGTCAGTTTGGTCAAACTAGGGCCATTAGTGAAAAGCAAGAGCCCAGAATAATTTTTTTTTTAATAATGAACCCATCATCGTCCCACATTTATATTTTGTCATGTGATTTACAACAGTGTGAAGTACACTCCTGGAAATTGAAATAAGAACACCGTGAATTCATTGTCCCAGGAAGGGGAAACTTTATTGACACATTCCTGGGGTCAGATACATCACATGATCACACTGACAGAACCGCAGGCACATAGACACAGGCAACAGAGCATGCACAATGTCGGCACTAGTACAGTGTATATCCACCTTTCGCAGCAATGCAGGCTGCTATTCTCCCATGGAGACGATCGTAGAGATGCTGGATGTAGTCCTGTGGAACGGCTTGCCATGCCATTTCCACCTGGCACCTCAGTTGGACCAGCGTTCGTGCTGGACGTGCAGACCGCGTGAGACGATGCTTCATCCAGTCCCAAACATGCTCAATGGGGGACAGATCCGGAGATCTTGCTGGCCAGGGTAGTTGACTTACACCTTCTAGAGCACGTTGGGTGGCACGGGATACATGCGGACGTGCATTGTCCTGTTGGAACAGCAAGTTCCCTTGCCGGTCTAGGAATGGTAGAACGATGGGTTCGATGACGGTTTAGATGTACCGTGCACTATTCAGTGTCCCCTCAACGATCACCAGAGGTGTACGGCCAGTGTAGGAGATCACTCCCCACACCATGATGCCGGGTGTTGGCCCTGTGTGCCTCGGTCGTATGCAGTCCTCATTGTGGCGCTCACCTGCACGGCGCCAAACACGCATACGACCATCATTGGCACCAAGGCAGAAGCGACTCTCATTGCTGAAGACGACACGTCTCCATTCGTCCCTCCATTCACGCCTGTTGCGACACCACTGGAGGCGGGCTGCACGATGTTGGGGCGTGAGCGGAAGACGGCCTAACGGTGTGCGGGACCGTAGCCCAGCTTCATGGAGACGGTTGCGAATGGTCCTCGCCGATACCCCAGGAGCAACAGTGTCCCTAATTTGCTGGGAAGTGGCGGTGCGGTCCCCTACGGCACTGCGTAGGATCCTACGGTCTTGGCGTGCATCCGTGCGTTGCTGCGGTCCGGTCCCAGGTCAACGGGCACGTGAACCTTCCGCCGACCAATGGTGACAACATCGATGTACTGTGGAGACCTCATGCCCCACGTGTTGAGCAATTCGGTGGTACGTCCACCCGGCGTCCCGCATGCCCACTATACGCCCTCGCTCAAAGTCCGTCAACTGCACATACGGTTCACGTCCACGCTGTCACGGCATGCTACCAGTGTTAAAGACTGCGATGGAGCTCCGTATGCCACGGCAAACTGGCTGACACTGACGGTGGCGGTGCACAAATGCTGCGCAGCTAGCGCCATTCGACTGCCAACACCGCGGTTCATGGTGTGTCCGCTGTGCCGTGCGTGTGATCATTGCTTGTACAGCCCTCTCGCAGTGTCTGGAGCAAGTATGGGGGGTCTGACACACCGGTGTCAATGTGTTCTTTTTTCCATTTCCAGGAGTGTAGTTATGGATATATTTTGAAAATTTTCAATTATGTACTTTTTGTAAAAAAAATCAAATCAAAATATTAATTACCATTTTGAAAAAGGTTATTAATTAGAAGCTATGTTTTTTTGTCTATTACTTGAGCGAGCATGAAAAATGCTGCCAAATGACACCTTTCCCAGTTCTCTAGCTCAATTAGGGTAGCTCCTAGGGCAATTTAAAAAAAGTCTGTTCACACATTTTTGACCAGTTTTTGAAAAGTTTACATGACCATATTTCAGGATTGGTTTAGGGTAAAAAATTGAAATTTGGTATTTTTCTTCGTTTCAGCATACCAACTTTCAGCAAAATCTAAGGGGGTGAGGTAAAATTTTTATTTAAAATGTGTTGATTTGACATGGAATGAATCTACATCATAACGAATAACTGACTTGCAGTATACTTGTAGCTCTTGACATGCGAATGCTAAGCTGTTCAGTTTATTTGCTAAACAGGCTATGTAAAACTTTCGATTTAAATTTTTATCGAGATTTGGGTCTAAGAACTTTATGTGATTTGCCTCTGTAATATCCTGACCATGGCAGATTATTTTTATTTCACTCTGTTATAATTATTTTGCTGCTTCAAAATGCCCCATTTTGGTTTTAGTTACTTTCAGTTTTAGTCCATTTTGATAGAACATCATACATGGTTTTCTAAAGTATTTTGGACACTTTCTTTCAGGCAGTTCATTTGCAATCAGAACTGATGTATCATCATAAAATAAGGCTGAATCAGCATGTGTCCCAAGTGGTAGGTCATTTATGTAGAGAAGAAAAAATAAGAACACAGTATAGAACCATGTGGGACTCCTTAGGAAATTGTTTTCCAGTATAAGTAATTGTCTCAATTTTGATTTAAAATTACTCTTCATTTCTAACCTGTTAAGGAAGAGTTGAATGACTTTAAAGCATTGTCCCATATTCTATTTGGACTTTATGGAGAAGTGGGGAGTGGTTCTCGTGTGCACATCTGAAGGAACATTGTATCAAACTTTACAAACACTATCAAATACAGACACTGCACCAATGTACATATTACTATGCTTAGTTCACTGAGAAAAAAATCCATATTCCTTTTTATTGAAATTCCTTTTTTATATACATTTCTGGAAGCTAGTGAGAGCTCAATAAACAGAGCTGAACGATCTGGATTACCTAGGTCTAAGCAGTACTTATTTTCATTTTCAAATTAGTAGTTTGTCATAACATTATCAATGTAGGGCACCAACCTACCGTTTGCCCTACTAACTTTGGTAATTGTTAACTTGACACCTGATTTCTGAAATATTTTTTTAAAGGAGGAACTGGAATTTAGCTAAGAACACTTTTGTTACAGCTCATCCAGGAATTATATAGATTACAATAATCACTGCATTCATATCATTTAACTCTACAGAGTAACTCTCAGACACACTCATCACCTAAATAATCAAAATTTTCTCTTTCTTTAAAATTGATGAATTAACAAGAATGCAGGAGACTCCATGAGATTTTTTCTTCAACAGAAGCTGCCAGCACCTAAAAATTGTTAATGACTTTTACAACTTTTATACAATGTTCTACTAACTGAAGTTTGTCAAAGTTTGTTTAGGCAGATTGTTTGAGATGTATTCATTTTAAAAGTAGAATTTGAAGTTCATCAGCTTAAGAGTATTTAAGGTTTGGCAGTTCTGCTATTCAGCCACTGACATTCCATTGCATCAGTAGAACATTTTTGTGGTTGACTATGACACTGTATGATCATCCTTTCTTTGGTATTTACAATTTTTAATTTCAGTTTGTATCTTTGCTTTGTCAGCTCCATCAGAATGTATGTTTACCTGGCTTTTTAGGCTTTTACACATGTCTATAAACATTTTGTTGAAGTTCACAGAGCCAGACATTTGTTATTTAAAACTTTTTTGGGTAAGTAAATACTGTCCCAAACCTGTTACAGTGTTCCCTATTTATGCTGTTGATGTTGATGTCGGTTACCAATCTTCTGTGAATAATACCATAAATTACAAGCCTGAAAGTTAGGTACATGATTTTCTAATAATATTCCATGTTTCTCTCACTAAAGCCTTCTAAATCATTATGAAATAGTTCTATGTAGCTTCCTAAGTGTATGTTCATACATGAGAAAGAGAGAGAGAGAGAGTTTTGCATGCCCCAAGCCAGGCTAAATGAAATCATTATTTTTCAGGACAATATTCAGATGGATTACAGTGAAGAATCTGAATACAATGCAGTTTGATGAAAATCTGAGAGGAGATACACCTATGGGTTTACTAAGAGGAATAAAGCATGGAACTGAAAGCTATCATGTGCTTTTCAAACGACTTTGCAGGCAAGAAGTTTTCCTGTTTTGAATGAATATAATGTAGTACAGAACACAAACTACTCAACGATTCTACCTATGGAAAAATGGAAATTAAAACTAAATTAAAAAGTTTGTGTCTTGCAGTTATGCTGGTCTTCACTGCGTAGTCATAAAAGGGTATTCAAAATCTGCTGGGTACCAACCTGGAGTTCGCTTTGAAGATAACAGATTTAGAAATTCCTGGAATGCTGTTTATGTGGCTGGAGCTTGGCGTTTTGTACAGTGTAACTGGGGAGCCCGGCATCTTGTAAATGCCAAGGAAGTTCCAAAAGCTGGCAGCAAAGGAAAGTCTGACAGTTTAAGGTACAGTATTTTTTTGCAAAGGAATATCAGATATGGAGAAAAACAAGAATGTGTTTAATATTTTGTCACACCATGTATAATCAAAAATTTTGCAGTAAATTACAAATCTTAAAAATGAAGCTTGTCAGAAAAAGTTAAAGCTTACTTATTCTATAGCCTGAAAACATGGAGAAGCTGCTGCCACCACAGTTTCTGTCAAACAAAATGGTAAAACAGTATTACAGTTTCACACCAGCCTTAGAAGAAGTAGGCCAGTGGCAAGTAGTTGGATACAGCAGCAATTCTCTAAATTGTTAATCATGAAGTTATTTGTTCCATATGTTAATGAAAAGATAGATTAATACATTTAAATTTCGTTATTGCTACATTTTAGTTAACTGATACATCTCTTTTGATGAAAACTATGGATCAAACTACACACTTAGTTAACTGATACATCTCTTTTGATGAAAACTATGGATCAAACTACACACTATCTCAAAAAGACAACAGCTACCAGTATTTTGCAGATCAACTTATATTCAAATTTCCATGTGTGACTATGTGATCATTGAATATGTCAGCATATGTTTCTGCCCATTAAAATAGTATAAGCCTAGATTATCAGATATTTATCTTCCTGGTTTTGCTGTTGCTGGAGGGTTAGCACTGGTTGCAATTTGGTAATTTATTTATTTTAGTTTTGCCATCAGAAGCTTTTCCTGCCAGTATAATCATCAGTGAATGTAAGGGCAGAAATTCATGCATGAAATCTGTTAGTGACTACAACAGAAATAATCAGTTTTTGAAAAATAATATAACTGGATAGATAAAGTATACTCACCAAGCAGCAGTAGAAAATGCATATAAAGATTAAAGAAACGTGCAAGTTTTCACAGCTGTTGGTTCTTTCTTCTGGCAGACAAGTTGAAAAGGGCGGAACAGGGATGAAAGAAAGGACTGGAGAGGCTTAGGAAATGAGGGAGTTCAGAAAAGTCACCTAGAACCCTGGGTCAGGGGGGTCTCACCGGACAGGATGAGGAGGAAAGACTGATTTTTGGGGACTGCACTGGACAAGCTTAAAGATGGAATATAGTGTAATAAGCAAAACAGAGATTATTGTGTAAGCATCATGCAAGAGTTATTAAGGGCAGAAAGAAGTGGTAAAAGTGGGGCACAGGGAAAAATAAATGTGCCAGGAAATAAAAGAAGTAGAAAACTAGAAGTGAAAGAAGACAGGAATAGTTACTGAGAAGAAGTGTGGAGACAGAGGAAATTAAAGAAAGTAATAATGTAAATTAAGGCTAGGTGGACAGCAATAGTGAAAGACATGTTGTAACACTGGTTCCCACCTGTGGATTTCTGAGAAACTGATCTTTGGGGGAAGGATGCAGATAGCACGTGTGTTGCAACAGGCACTGAGGTCATGGCTGTTGTGTTGTAGAGAACACCTTGAAGTCCTCAGGTTTTCAGATATTGTCTGGTGCAGGCACTAACCATTAATTCTTCATGCTCATCCTGTCCAGTAAATCTCACTTGACTCACAGTTCTCCCCATTTCCTAAATATATTGGTCCTTTCCTGTCACCCCTCTTCCTTTACCTTCAGCCCTTCTGCCAGGAACCATGGGCTCCGTAAGCTTGTGTGTTTCCACATCTTTTGTGTATTTTTTCTTCTGCCACCACTTGATGAGTAGAATTTTATTTACCTATCCATATTATATTTTAGACCAATGATTACTTCCATTGTTCAAATTAAGAGAGAGAGAGAGAGAGAGAGAGAGAGAGAGAGAGAGAGAGAGAGAGAGAGAGGGAAGGGATAATGAAACATAAGTATGGTCATTTAAAAATTCCGACTCATTTGAATGTGTCTATACCTGAAATAGAAATCTCCTACAGTAGCATTTTGATTTTTGGTTCCATTGTTGAAAACTATTCTGAAATGAAACCAAACTGAACACAACAGTTGTTACAAGTGGACACTAAAAACTACATTGTGAAGTACCCAAAAATTCTTCTCGTTATCACTTGTTAAAAGGCCATTTGCATGACTTTGGAAAAATATGATCTTAACTGTCATTGCTTCACAGAGTGTAGTCTTTTGGTAAACTCATGAGTGAGCAAGTGAGTCCTCACTCTGCTACCCAGCTATATCACAAGGTGCTTCTACGTGCTGTTTCTCAACATAGTACCAAGCCTTCCATGGTGCAGGCTTTAAATCAGTGGCGACACAGTGTGCAGATACATCCAGGCAGCATATATTTTTAGATAAATGTGTTAACTCCACTTAAATACAGAGGAAAATTAGTCTCTTCCAAGCACGACATTGTAGAGTAAGTTACTTTAATGTAGGAACAGAAGTCATGAGTCAGTGTTCCCATATCTATTACAAATATAGAACTGATTGCCTGTTCACCTGAATGCATATACATCCATTACCTCCTCAGAAACAAATGGATATATTCTGTGATATTAAACACAATATAGTGCAGTTATAGAATTTAAGGCTTATTCTTACATTGTGCTTCCACTAAGAGGCAGAAGTTTTCCTTGATGGGGTGCATTGAAATGCAGCAACTCTTGCTACGTGAGGAGAGTTAGCAAGTAATGGGGAATCTATAATTTTTGATCATTGTATTGGTAAACATGTCTGAAAGTATCTGTACAAAATTAGGCATATTGGATATTTAGTCTGTTGTCGCTGTTAAAAAATTACATTTGTTTTAGTGGTATGAGCAATTGTTTACTTTACATAACAATCAATCAGAGAAATTGTATTAAATTTTGCTATAAGAATGGAATAAAGTGCATGAAAGTGCATACTGGATATTGCTTTTGGTGAGTCTACTATGTGTGAAACATGGGTTTACAACTGCAGTTTCAGAGAAGGTGAAGATGACAGAATGGGTCATTATAGGAGACAAAGCATCAGTTAATGGATATTTTGTTTAAACTAAACCTCAGTCAAGACCAATAAATCCTCAACAAATGTGATCAGATGTGAATGTTATGCTTCAGCAGTGCTCTTCGATTCTAACTGTTTAGTGCACCCAGACTTTTTGCCACAAGGTAAAACATTTAATAAAAAATACCATACTTACAAGTTCACTGCCATTTGCATGAAGCAATACCAAAAAGTCTGGATTTGTCATGGAACAACTTATGGTTTCTGCACCACAATAATGCACCTGCTTACACCTCATTGTGTCTACATGAATTTTTGGCCAAAAACAGCACGGTGATGGTGCCCTTGCCTCGATGTTCACACCATGTGAATTTTTGCTACCAACATAAAGAAAAACTTAAAAGACAGTCTTTTTACAAACACAGATGAGACTAAAAATGCATCACTGAGACAACTAAAAGGTATCCCAGAGACAGAGTTCTAGAAGTGTGTCAGGAATTGGAAAGAGTTCTGGGATAAATGTATAACATGCTATGGAAAATATGTAGATGAGGATAACATTGATGTAGACAACAAATAAACCCAGTATTGGGTCCAATATTCACTGTTCATGTTGTACATGTTGCTGAACGGCATGGTATTGCCAGCATTTGCTAAGAGTAATGCTGTTTGTAGTAGCTACAAGTTTCATCAATATAAAAGAACTTATGGTCTTGCTCTTCCTTACTTGTATCAAGTATTTGCATCACCAGTCAATAACATCACTTCTCTCTACCAGAAACTTCCTTTTATTTAGAGGTCTGTTTCAGGTAAATCCCATTTCATGCAATGTCTTTTGCAAAATATCTTGCTGCCAAGCAAGATGGAACATTTGTTTTACTGCAATAAGTAATTTGCATAATGCTGGCACAGTATTTTTTATTTATGCAGAAGTCCCCCATCATTTGTCAAATTACTAATTTTCAAAAGCTGTTTACAATAACGGATTTCTTCAAAAATTTCTTAGCTTGCTTTCTTGGCGATTGTCATAAACCATGTGGTATATTTTTTCATTCTCTTCTGAAGTACGTTTTATGCCAAGGCTGACTTCTGTATAAATCACAGCTCTTTGATTGGGACAGGAAATACTAGCCCTCAGTTCTTTTTGTGCCAACTCTTTAACACAAGCTGTAATAATCTTAGAGACAACCAAATGCTCTTTACTCTGAAGATCTCTTTTTTTGTCACATTTTCTTACAATATAGTATGCCTATTCATCACTTCTGGATAACTAAGTATATCACAAAATACACTCCTGGAAATTGAAATAAGAACACCGTGAATTCATTGTCCCAGGAAGGGGAAACTTTATTGACACATTCCTGGGGTCAGATACATCACATGATCACACTGACAGAACCACAGGCACATAGACACAGGCAACAGAGCATGCACAATGTCGGCACTAGTACAGTGTGTATCCACCTTTCGCAGCAATTCAGGCTGCTATTCTCCCATGGAGACGATCGTAGAGATGCTGGATGTAGTCCTGTGGAACGGCTTGCCATGCCATTTCCACCTTGCACCTCAGTTGGACCAGCGTTCGTGCTGGACGTGCAGACCGCGTGAGACGACGCTTCATCCAGTCCCAAACATGCTCAATGGGGGACAGATCCGGAGATCTTGCTGGCCAGGGTAGTTGACTTACACCTTCTAGAGCACGTTGGGTGGCACGGGATGCATGCGGACGTGCATTGTCCTGTTGGAACAGCAAGTTCCCCTGCCGGTCTATGAATGGTAGAACGATGGGTTCGATGACGGTTTGGATGTACCGTGCACTATTCAGTGTCCCCTCGACGATTACCAGAGGTGTACGGCCAGTGTAGGAGATCGTTCCCATACCATGATGCCGGGTGTTGGCCCTGTGTGCCTCGGTCGTATGCAGTCCTGATTATGGCGCTCACCTGCACGGCGCCAAACACGCATACGACCATCATTGGCACCAAGGCAGAAGCGACTCTCATCGCTGAAGACGACACATCTCCATTCGTCCCTCCATTCACGCCTGTCGCGACACCACTGGAGGCGGGCTGCACGATGTTGGGGCGTGAGCGGAAGACGGCCTAACGGTGTGCGGGACCGTAGCCCAGCTTCATGGAGACGGTTGCGAATGGTCTTCGCCGATACCCCAGGAGCAACAGTGTCCCTAATTTGCTGGGAAGTGGCGGTGCGGTCCCCTACGGCACTGCGTAGGATCCTACGGTCTTGGCGTGCATCCGTGCGTCGCTGCAGTTCGGTCCCAGGTCGTCGGGCACGTGCAACTTCCGCCGACCACTGGCGACAACGTCGATGTACTGTGGAGACCTCACGCCCCACGTGTTGAGCAATTCGGCGGTACGTCCACCCGGCCTCCCGCATGCCCACTATACGCCCTCGCTCAAAGTCCGTCAACTGCACATACGGTTCACGTCCACGCTGTCGCGGCATGCTACCAGTGTTAAAGACTGCGATGGAGCTCCGTATGCCACGGCAAACTGGCTGACACTGACGGCGGCGGTGCACAAATGCTGCGCAGCTAGCGCCATTCGACGGCCAACACCACGGTTCCTGGTGTGTCCGCTGTGCCGTGCGTGTGATCATTGCTTGTACAGCCCTCTCGCAGTGTCCGGAGCAAGTATGGTGGGTCTGACACACCGGTGTCAATGTGTTCTTTTTTCCATTTCCAGGAGTGTATATTAACTGAACTGACTGACTTTGGTAACTGAAATCACACAAATAGAATCACTGTAAATCACCACTCGTTGCATTACACTGCTGGACAGGAAACAGACAACAGATTTTGTGTGTCCCTGTACCACAGCCACACAATTCTTCCAGGAAGGTCCATTTCCCCCACCAGACTATAGTAGAATGAGATTTTAGAAAGTAATGAGTTGTAAAACATGATGTATCATAAATACCAATGAAAATAATGTTTTTGAAAATACACTGTAACTGTATGGATAAAAAATCTACTCTATCTGCAAGCTTTTGGAGCCAGTGGCTCCTTCTTTGACAGAGGGGCTGAATGGGAAGGAAGAGTCTTTTCATTTCACCTGTCTTCTTTCCCCTTCAACCCTTCTGCCAGAAGCAGGAGCCACTGGCTCTGAAAGTTTGTGTAGTGAGTAGATTTTTTACCTATCCAATTACAGTATTTTTTAAATTTCTTTACTGCCTTGCCTTGCCTTAGACAATTAATCCTTGCTATGGAGATAATTAATATGTTTAATTGTGACAGACATTTTAGAGGATAGCAGGCTTCTGACCCTGCAGCATCTTTGGAATTGGATTTTTTTACTGTGACAGTGATACAATGTGTTCTAACGCAGCACAAAGTAATTATTTCAATCCTTTAGGTAGAAACATATGTTGTATCCATCACACAGTTCAAGTTTTGCACCAAGTGACTCACTTATCATCAGATTTGAAGGAATACACAGGTAGGCAACTATAAAGTGAAGAGCTGGTTCTGGTAGGCAACTATAAAGTGAAGAGCTGGTTCTAAGCTGGCTGAGAGAGCTGGAAAAATGTTATTACAAAGTTAATACCTTGGCCCATTATCATAGGGAACAATCAAGTATTGATGACAAAAGATTTTATGTGCATTTATTACATTGGGGACTATGCCAAGCTACTCTTACAGATCAGGTATCAGAAGAGAAGTCAGATCAAATGTGTATGTAGACAGTGAAGTAAATCAGCTTTGGGAAAATGTTGACAAACCTGGTAGGGATGTACAGTAAAAGAGTCACCATGTGGCACTGATTATTGCCAGTCCATATTCCACTTAAATTAATCAATACATATGAAAGAAATAAAAGGTTAAGTCAAAATGGCAGAATGAATTAAGGGCCAAGGCTCACAAAATATATTATTATCAGTGCTAATCAAATATAAATGGTAAATGAAAGTATGATCTATACATCCATTAATCTAATATAAAGTCCTTCAGAAAAATTTTGCACTTTTGCCTTTTAGGATAATCCATGTAATACATTTAATAGGGAATAATGTCATACATTTGTTATATGAACTGGAAATCGTGGGTAAGCAAGTCAAGTTTCTGTCATTATTAAAGAATATACTTAAATTAGCTGTTCTTACCGATAGTTTGAGCAGCTCTGATGTAACATCACATTAAATATGGGTACCAGAACTCACATTTTCTGCTGTAACTTCATTCTTGGGAGCTAACAGCAGAAAAAAAATGCGTAAATAGCTTTATAGATTAAGATAAATATATCGAATTTCAATTTTCTTTGTGTCCTGTTATGTCTACTGTGAGCAGACAGCATTAGGTACAATTATCTCTCCCAGAAATATTAATAGATTAGTCCATCTGCTTAGCTGGGTGGTAACGCGCTCACCTCCCTTGCAAGTGGGCCCGGGTTCGATTCCCAGTCAGGATAGATATTTTCTCCATTCAGTGACTGGGTGTGTGTTGTCCTCATCATCATTTTGTCCTCACCATCATTTCACCCTCATCGTCAGCTGGTGTGGCCAAGCAGTTCTAGGCAGTTCAGTCTGGAACTGCATGACCGCTATGGTCGCAGGTTCGAATCCTTGCCTCGGGTATGGATGTGTGTGATGTCCTTAAGTTAGTTGGGTTTAAGTAGTTCTAAGTTCTAGGGGACTGATGACCTCAGATGTTAAGTCCCATAGTGCTTAGAGCCATTTGAATCACCCTCATCGCTGGCGTGCAAGTTAGCCATTGTGGTGTTGAACTTCCCCAAATGGGGCCTCCCAGCCAACAATGCCATATGCTCATTTCATTTTTTTTAATTAATAGATTAGAGACTAGAGCCACAACTTCTCACATTCGGGAGGACGACGGTTCAATCCCACGTCCGGCCATCCTGATTTAGGTTTTCCGTGATTTCCCTAAATCGCTCCAGGCAATTGCCGGGATGGTTCCTTTCAAAGGGCACAGCCGACTTCCTTCCCCGTCCTTCCCTAATCTGATGAGACCGATGACCTCGCTGTCTGGTCTCCTTCCCCGAAACAACCAACCAACCACTACTTCTCAATCAAGTAGCTCCTCAGTTTGCCTCACAAGGGCTGAGTGCACCCTGCTTGCCAACAGTGCTCGGCAGACCGGGTGGTTACCCATCCAAGTGGTAGCCCAGCTTGACAGTGCTTAACTTCAGTGATCTGACAGGAACCGGTGCTACCACTGCGGTAAGGCTGCTGCCTTTTATTGCTAATGTCACTTCATCATTTTAGAGTGTTTTTTGCACTTCTACTTCTGTTAAGTAGTCATAAATATAAAACTAGCAACAGTGAAATACAAAATAGTTTCAGATACTTTTGTGAGAAAATAATTATCTGTGATTCAATGAATTTTTGCTTTCTTTCTTGCTCAGGTATGAATATGATGACCACTACTTCCTCACAGATCCACGAGAATTCATCTATGAGTTCTTTCCATTGCAAGCTGAATGGCAATTACTAAAGAATCCAATTACACTTCAAGAATTTGAAGAACTACCTTTTGTACGTTCTCTGTTCTTTCGATATGGACTCTATTTCCCGGATACAAACACCAAGGCTGTTATGTACACTGACGCAACAGGTAAGACTGATATATAACTGAAGCCTTTTGTACATAATAAAAAGTGATGTTGTAGCAATATGATACTGGAAAAAGAGAATCTGAACAGTCAGTATTTTTTTATCTTGCTACAAAGATTCTGAGAATTTTTATTTTATTTTAGGTAAACACATTCACCTATATAAATGTCTGCTGTCTGTAAAATTATTTTTTTAATTCTAATAAGAAAATCAAATACAATAAATGGCAATTACCGTTACAAACGAATGAAAAAAATAAGTACCAAGTACTTTCACCCTATAAAAAACTGTATTTACGAATATTATTGGACATTCCTTCAAGTACGAATAGTGTGTAACTATAATATCATACTTATTGGATGATGTCACTCATAAACGTAAACCTAACTATAAATAATTTTAATCAGAAAAACATTGTGCAGTAATTAAATTTTTACTTAATTAAAAAGTCTATAACACTTTATACTTCAATTGTGACTTTGTGTGTTTTCTCCTTTCATGAGATAATGAGCCCATAAGAATACCTGAAAATTGGGCTACTTTTGGATGATTTTTCTTTTTATGTGTCATAGATAAAAGAGGTGTAGAATTTTTGAAAATAATGTTGACAGATACAAAGGAGGTTAAATTCTCAGAGCCATGTTCATTAAATAGGTTGTGTTTTTCACTGAGTTGGTCTCTCTCTGCACCCCTCATAAGAGGCATGAGACACTGGAGAGATCAGAAGTGTTACAAAGGTTGGTGAAGTATGACTCTCTTGGAGTTCATTGCTCTGCATAGAACATGTAGGCACTCAAGAGAAGTAATGGTCAGATGGCATACATATACATGACCTTTGTTATTTGGGCATTAGGCCCAACTCCAAGGCATTTCGGTACCCAGCAATTCATCTCCTTATGCTGCAGATATCATCACAGGCTATTAAGACAGACAGTACTGTCAAACTTACAAACTCAGCAAGCTGAACTGTTTATATGTATCTATGCAATGTTCAGGTTGCATCATCATCATCAGTCCACTATCTGAGATTGTGCTGATGTAAGTTATGGCACTTGTAATGCAAAAGAGTTAGTGTTATTTGCTTTCTTTTGCACTAAGGCCCCCAACTTGTGTAATTTCAAGCCTTCTTCCTTTTTGTTAAGTTGTTTTTATGCCTTTGAATTTCTAGTGCACTTCTGTACATTCTAGCATAATAATAATAATGACTGGACCTTGATAAATCTATAGTACTGAAGAATTTGGTGGTTCCCTGACCCCAGAGTGTGATTTTCTACTGCCAGTTTGTCTTGCCCCAGTGACACTTGTCTTCTATTCTTTAGCCAGGTGTTAATGCTTCCTTTAGTTAGTTCCTATGTACACCTGACCACGTGTGCAAGGGATTTGGTATACTCCAGCTGTGGCAAGCAGCTAGCATAGATCCTTTGTATTGTTCAAATATTCATGCAACTTTCTTGTCTGTTTGAATACTGTGTCAGCACTATGGTTTTTAGTACCCTGCTGACATGATCTGTGACTGTTTCCAAGAATGTGATGAAAATTCCTTCTTTAGCTTGTTCTATTTCAGTAGAGCCTCCAGATCCTTCAGGATGTAGTGCCTTATTTATCTCTTTGTTAGAGTAGCCATTTCCTTTTAAGGCAGTTTGTGTTTAGGCAACATAAATAAATTGGCTGTAGCCAATAAATTTGCTTTCTGATACTATAGTTTTATCAGGGTCCAATCATTACTATGATATGATGTACACAGAGGCCATAGAAATTAAAAAGTATGAAAACAATTTTAGCAGAAAGGAAGGAGAACAGAAATTAAGCAAGTTAGGTGTGATATTGATAAATAAACAGTGCTGTCCCTTCTGAATTACAAGCTGCCTAACATACTTCAGTGTAACTACAGGATCTTAGTAAGTGGCCTGATGACATCACTGCCTGACTATTGCACAGATATGTACACACAGTTTAAGTTCGAAACTACTACCTGAGACATTAAAGCCTCTTATTACATCTCCAGCATTAGGAGACAAAACATTAGCCACAGAAACCTGCTTCCAGGCTATGGCCTAATGCTCATATATGAAAAATAAAAACACTAGAAATGAAAGCCTGTTTTGCAGCCTTGACTGTCATGGCATTGTAGCTTTTATGTCGACATCTGAATGTTAAACATAACTATTGTGTTCCACTTCTAACTGATTTTTGATCACAAAGGAACTTCAGTAACCACAAATTTCCAGTGATTTTGCCCACAACTAGGCAACACAAATCTGCAACTGGATTTACATAATAAACATACTGAGGTGTAAGGGGTGTGACACCACAAAAAATATCAGTATTTGATTTAACATGGCACACATAGCTGAGAGGTACAATTCCATTGTTTTTAACTGATAACTTCATTTACATTTTTTCCGTGTATCCTAATAAAGAATATGCTTGTTGGATTTCATTTCAATCTGTGTGTCCACTTAAATTACTTTCAGTTTGTTGTTTTACCCCTACCATTTAATTGAGCATCAGTAATAATCCCCATAAATAGCACTAAGGAATTTCATCAGTGCACAGGATGACACATGTCCAATGCCAGTACATTATAAATGAAAATCTCTGCATATTAAGCAAAAATACAAGAAATTAATTTAATAAATAACTCCTGAACTCTTTGGGGAAGGATTGATCACAACTACATATTATTTTCCTCTCTGCCAGGCAAAATACTGCTGCTATTTTTTTTCTTTTTTTCTGATGCAGTACTTGTACCTCATTACCTAGTGGAAGTTACGTCAGTGTCCATCGTTTTCTAATTGCAGCTGGTACTTGTGCCTTCACTTGCTTTTTCATCTTTCAGCAATATTACTGTACCATTCAGCTGCCACAAATTTCACATCTTGTAAAATTCTTATACAATGATTTTGGTAGCAGGCAGAGCTTTCTACTGTGAGATAAATGCGAAAACGCACATACGCACACTATTTGAGACAGAAAAGGATTGGCTTATTACCAGACACAGTAAACTGCAGCAGGGCTGAAAACAATAAATCCAAAGACAGTGCACAATAAAAGGTGTCAGGACTTAAAAACAGATTTTTATTAACAGGAAGAAACAAACAGGAGACAGGGAAAATAAAATCAGAAAAGTGCAGACAGAGAATATTTTTAAATTAATGCCAAACTAATTAAAGGGAGGAAAGTAATGAGAGGATAGAAATATAAAAATAAATGAAACACAGTAGTTCACCTCATGAGCTCACATTGTTCTTCAGAGCCCAAAGACATACAAGCAGGTATATTGTCATGGCACCACAGATTTAGTGTGTGTTTTTGTTTTGTTAAAGTGATTACCTTTACTCATTCTACTGTTTGTACTCCCAACTATCATTTTTCTGTATATTAATCAACCCAAATCCTCTACTGTGAGCTCATTTTA
The DNA here is from genome assembly GCF_023897955.1 of Schistocerca gregaria. NCBI lineage: Eukaryota > Metazoa > Arthropoda > Insecta > Orthoptera > Acrididae > Schistocerca > Schistocerca gregaria. The sequence continues at coordinate 52,475,885 of NC_064924.1, forward strand.
AGCATAAGATAACATGGTGCTCCTCTGAAGTGTTAAAAGGAGCAGCTCCAAAAGATTTCGAGGGGCACAAATATAACCTGAATACTTGTGATAGTCTGAAAGAAGAGCACAAACTCTGGCAAGTAACCAACTCATCTGGCATTGACCTATTTGGGGACCATCACAGAAGATAAGAAATGGACGTGCAAAGAAGGTGGAAGAGGCAGCAAATCCAACTGCACCGATGAGCTACAATTAGATACGCAACATACATGGAATCATGTGTTATACACACAAACAGCATTTATATAACCAATATTGCTTAGAAAAAGTGTGAGAAAAACAGAAATTTATATAACATTGGGTTGAACATTTGAACTAAATTTTTCATTGTACCAACTGTACAATAAAGGTAGTCTGTGCATCATACTTGCTAGCTAAAATAAATCACAGAATGCTGGCAGATACTAAATATATGATAGAGTAAGAAAGGAAAGAAGAATGGTTTGAATTTAATACTCCCTGGTGAAACAGTCATTTTGAATTGAGCATTTTCTTGGTTTGATAAGGATTGGGAAGGAAATCAGCAAGGGTGTATCAAAGGAACCATTCTGACAATTGTGTGAAGTGATTTAGTGTAACAGAACACCTAAATATGGATGGTCAAACAAGGATCTGAAGCTTGTTCTCATAAACAGAAGTTTAGTGTGTTAAACACTATGCTATCTCACTTGTAATCAGAGAAGGAATGAGTAAGTAAACAAATAAAAGTAAGAGGAGTGAAGAGAAGATGGGGAAAAAGTGAGAAGACAAAATATGATTGGAGAGAAAAGAGCTATGTAAGACAGCTGATGATGATGAGAAACACTAAATGGCTTAGTCTTCATCATTCCTTTCCATTGATTATTTGGAGATGTTCATGTCAATAATGCTGATCATTCCTCTCCACTGATTATTTGGAGATGTTCATGTCAATAATGCTGATCAGAATTTACAAGTCAGCTGACAGATTATGTCTGTGCTCTCACATCACTCCACTCCAGATTATAGAACTTTACTGATGGTGTACCTGGAAAATGCGGAACGAGAACGATGTTACGAGGGTGACCTACATAGATGAAATTTACATGATAAAGAAGCCTCTCTGTGGATAATTCCAGTCAATCTCACAAGGAGACCTTACAGACTGTGTGGGTCTCTACGATTTTCTTCATACTTACAAGATTTGGAGGTTGGTATCTGAACATCAGTTTTTAAAGCACTGCAACATAAAAGAACTAAAAAATAATTTCTGAGCACTGTTACATATAAAACAGTTTTGGTTTATTGACATATTGCTGGGATGTGAATGTGTAGCATAATAGGACTGTAAGTGTTAATGCTGGTTTGAATCTCACCTGTAGCTTTTTTTTTCTTTTTTTTACATTCCATGTTTAGTAACAAGTGAAAATGTTACTTAACAAATATTAAACCACAATTATATAAATAAAAGTAACATATTTTTAATTACTATTTGTATGAAAATGCAAGTATTAAAAAAAAAATTTGGTGTAAAAATGTGAAACTTCAATAAAAATAAAATAATCTTTTATTTCTACTATACTATTAAGGTATATATTTTTTTCATTTAACAAGAAGGCAGTTTGCATGTCTATATGAAATTTTGATTTGTTTTCATGCAACTGGTAATCAAAAATAAAATAAAAACTATTTTTATTAAAAATTATGTTTCAATATTTATTAAATAACATTTCCTCATGGAATTTAAATAAAAGCAGATTAGAACTAGTGACATTACAATTACAATCCCTATTGTTCTATGTATTCAACTACTCTTGTATTTGCTAATGTTTTATACTGGAAATCTTCAAAGATGATTTATTTAATAACTGTGTTACACTGCTCTAGGAAAATGGTGTCTGGCCATTGACCTTCAAACCCTGCGAGGGTGAAGAAATCAAAAATGGCCAGTCCTCATGGTCTCATTAAGAGTAACAAATCAATGAAGCATGAAAACAGTATCCCCGTCACTGAGTAGTACTGACTTGCACTGGAATCAATCGTCTTTTACTTGCATACCATAATTCTCATAAGACATGCCCTGAAGGGAGAACAACATCAGCCAAAATATTTCCAAACCGACTAGCATAGACCTCAGGCACTAATTAAATTTACATACTCCTTCTTCCATGCACAATACATTCCTAAAGAGGTTTCTTTACACGATGGCTATCATCCATGTTAGTTAGAAAACCTACTGAATGTATCTCCTGATACTTTACAGACCAGCGCTGCCACTAAGAAAACTTGCATAACTGAAACAGGCTACTCGTTACAGTATGTACAATATATGACCTACAAGTTACAGCCAGCATTTTATGATTATAACCCATTAAAATTATAGTTATTATTGTTTACATTGGTAGTACTATAAGTTTCCATTTTGTTAACTCACACTGTAATATATAATCAAGAATATTGTCACTTGGTTCCACTGCTCAAGCTATTTAGATACCTTCTACCAATAACCATAAAATAACTTTTTTCTAATTCTTATTATAGGAATTGGTTCTTCAGTAATTTCAATTTTTTTTAATCCTTTTGCCTCCTGTTCTCACTTTCACCTGTCTTCTTCAGTCATATTTTGTCAGTCTTTTCAGCATTATTTTCTCTTGCTCTCATTTCCATTTATTTTTATGTTCCAAGTCCGAGTTTCCATCTGCACTTGCAATTACTTTCTAGTCTACAGTTATATTGTCGCCTTGTAATTTGCTTCCAGGCTGCAAATAGTATTCGGTAATTAACATATCACTCTTTATATCCACTGCTAAATGATTCTCTTACTGGTTGATTTCATCTTTACAGCCTATCTTCCTTATACACAGAAGAATAAATTTTACTCTCCAAAGATTCTCAGTGTGTTCTTATTATTCATGAATCTCTTAGCTATGATACTGTGAAGTATGTGCTTTTTCCTGCTTCCAGCCACAAAGTGTGTACATAAAGTTATCATAAATGGTGTTTAATGAAGTACTTATTTCATTTTCCTAGATTTATATTCATATGTTGCCTAAATTACCATCAAAGATACAGTTTTAATTAGTAAGTAAATATTTTTCAGGTGCAGCCACAGTACGAATAGCAATGCCAGCTAACATGCAGTCAAGTTTGATTTTCCACTATAACTTGAAATTTTACGATAGTGACGGCGATAGTTTTGATGGAGTCAGCTTGAAGCGGTTTGTGATGCAGGTAATCTTTGACCTTACCACCATATATTTTATGTCATATTTATACTAACTTGTAGAGCTCTGATTTGGAACTGTACACATATTGTTTATTCACATCCAAAATATCATTAGAATTTTGTAAGAAGAACTTTGAAGTAGCACTTCCTTTGATATTCTATAAGCATCTGCTCATAATAATTATTGCCTGTGAGAAATCTGTGGCAGACTTATCCATCAAGGGACAAGTGTTGACATGCTTAAGATTGAGCAAATATCAGACATTTCACAGCTGCCGAATAGCTCATCACTTTGGGAGGGCACAAGAGTGAAAGACTGTTGGCTTTAGGGCAAAAATAAAAGTCTAACAAAAAGATTACATCAAGTTCATGTGTTTATTTATGTGAGGTTCAAATGTGACAAACAGTCATCAAGCATGGTGAGCAGATTTAATTTGTCTATTTCTTAGTGTTATAAGTTCTCATAGTCTAATCCCTAAAAGAAAGTATTGAACTTATAGTCTAATAAGATAATTCCTTTGCTTATGCTAATTCACCCTATGAATAAAACAGTGGCTTATAATTATGTTAAAATAACAAATGAGACAACTTTTAATTAGCAAATGAATCAAAAGCCGCCAACCAGCTGCAATGAAATGTGGTTTTACTCCACCGATGGCCATGGTTTTGGGAAATGCATACTTTTCTTCTTTATAAATACAGGAGTTTACATTCTTCTAAACCATGCTCAAATATCAAATAAAACCCCCTTTCGTTGCAACTGGTTGGCTGCTATGGATTCACTTACTGATTTATAACAGTTGCTGAAGTCAGCCATGTTCAAAATATTGAACTTTGATACACAACTCTCTTATTATGAATTAACCTGCAAGTTAAGTTTCACTGATAATGCTTTCTATTATTTGACTTTTGTCTTAGCAATTTTCCACTCCTTTCCTTTGCCACAGTCTTCCCAAGTGGGAGACAGTGGCAGATGGTAAGGTACTGTGTAGGATAAAAAGTAAATTATCTGTTGTCTGGTATTTCTTACATAAATTATCTAATTATCTTAAAGCTCAGTTGGCAGTTGCCTGTTGGTGCAGTATGCTACAATACTACAATGGGGTGACAGAAGTCATGGTATAGCGATATGCACACATATACACTCCTGGAAATGGAAAAAAGAACACATTGACACCGGTGTGTCAGACCCACCATACTTGCTCCGGACACTGCGAGAGGGCTGTACAAGCAATGATCACACGCACGGCACAGCGGACACACCAGGAACCGCGGTGTTGGCCGTCGAATGGCGCTAGCTGCGCAGCATTTGTGCACAGCCGTCTTCAGTGTCAGCCAGTTTGCCGTGGCATACGGAGCTCCATCGCAGTCTTTAACACTGGTAGCAGCGTGGACGTGAACCGTATGTGCAGTTGACGGACTTTGAGCGAGGGCGTATAGTGGGCATGCGGGAGGCCGGGTGGACGTACCGCCGAATTGCTCAACACGTGGGGCGTGAGGTCTCCACAGTACATCGATGTTGTTGCCAGTGGTCGGCGGAAGGTGCACCTGCCCGTCAACCTGCGACCGGACCGCAGCGACGCACGGATGCACGCCAAGACCGTAGGATCCTACGCAGTGCCGTAGGGGACCGCACCGCCACTTCCCAGCAAATTAGGGACACTGTTGCTCCTGCGGTATCGGCGAGGACCAATCGCAACCATCTCCATGAAGCTGGGCTACGGTCCCGCACACCGTTAGGCCGTCTTCCGCTCATGCCCCAACATCGTGCAGCCCGCCTCCAGTGGTGTCGCGACAGGCGTGAATGGAGGGACGAATGGAGATGTGTCGTCTTCAGCAATGAGAGGCGCTTCTGCCTTGGTGCCAATGATGGTCGTATGCGTGTTTGGCGCCGTGCAGGTGAGCGCCACAATCAGGACTGCATACGACCGAGGCACACAGGGCCAACACCCGGCATCATGGTGCGGGGAGCGATCTCCTACACTGGCCGTACACCTCTGGTGATCATTGAGGGGACACTGAATAGTGCACGGTACATCCAAACCGTCATCGAACCCATCGTTCTACCATTCCTAGACCGGCAAGGGAACTTGCTGTTCCAACAGGACAATGCACGTCCGCATGTATCCCGTGCCACCCAATGTGCTCTACAAGGTGTAAGTCAACTACCCTGGCCAGCAAGATCTCCGGATCTGTCCCCCATTGAGCATGTTTGGGACTGGATGAAGCGTCGTCTCACGCGGTCTGCACGTCCAGCACGAACGCTGGTCCAACTGAGGCGCCAGGTGGAAATGGCATGGCAATCCGTTCCACAGGACTACATCCAGCATCTCTACGATCATCTCCATGGGAGAATAGCAGTCTGCATTGCTGCGAAAGGTGGATATACACTGTACTAGTGCCGACATTGTGCATGCTCTGTTGCCTGTGTCTATGTGCCTGTGGTTCTGTCAGTGTGATCATGTGATGTATCTGACCCCAGGAATGTGTCAATAAAGTTTCCCCTTCCTGGGACAATGAATTCACGGTGTTTTTATTTCAATTTCAAGGAGTGTCGATGGTAGTAGTATCGCGTGCACAAGGTATAAAAGAGCAGGGCATTGGCAGAGCTGTCATCTGTACTCAGACAATTTATGTGAAAAGGTTTCTGACATGATTTTGACCACACCTTGGGAATTAACAGACTTGGAAAGTGAAATGATAATTGGAGCTAAAGACATGGGACATTTGATTTCAGAAATTGTTAAGGAATTAAATATTCCATGATACACATTGTCAGAGTGTGCTGAGAATACCAAATATCAAGCTTTACCTCTCACCACAGACAGTACAGTGGCCAATGGCCTCCACTTAATAACCAAGAGCAGCAGCATTTGTGTAAGAGTTGTCAGTGCTAACAGACAAGAAACACTGCATGAAATAACCACAGAAATCAACAAAAAATCTGTTAGAACAATGTGACATTAATGGGCTATGGCGACAGATTGCCACTGATGCAAGTGCCTTTGCTAACAACACATCACCTGCAGCACCTCCCCTGGGCTTGGACCCTAGAGAACTGTGAACTGTGGCCTGGTCAGATGAGTCCTGATTTCAGTTGCTAAGAGCCAGTGGTAGGGTTTGAGTGTGGCGCAGGCTCTAGGAAGCAGTAGGCTCAAGTTGTCAACAATGCACTGTGCAAGCTTGTTGTGGCTCCATAATGATGTGGACTGCATTCACAATGAATGGACTGGGTCCTCTGATCCAGCTGAATCAGCTGAGGCCATTCATATACATTACATTCCTAAACAACAGTGGAATTTTTATGGTTGATAGGTTATGTAACCAGACCACAATTATTCCCAATTTGAGGAGGTCAGTTCATGTACAGTCCTGCACTGACAACTATTTCACAGTTATGAGTGACTATAGAGGCAGGAGACTTCTAAGGACTTGTTGAGTCGATGCCACATCGAATTGCTACACAGCACCCAACAAAAGGAGGTGTTGAGTCGATGCCACATCGAATTGCTACACAGCACCCAACAAAAGGAGGTTCGGCCCGATATTAGGCGGTATCCTGTGATTTTTGTCACCTCATGGTATTAATAAAATGAGTACTTGGTTCCATTAAAATTCCCCTTTTATCTAAACATACTTTGCTCAATATTTCTCTAGCAAATGGTTTCTGTCCTGTAAGTGCAAATTTGGAAGGTCTACAAGTAAGTGGTTGATGCTACATGGAAAGACAGGCAGGGCAAAGAGGGGGAAAGGGTTGTGAAAGTATTAACTACAACCACAAAAAATAAATTTAACACAATTATTTTTTTGTTTCTTTGCAGGTATGAGACTGCCATTCCTGTACACACTGAAATCTCCACACCACAGAATTGCACATGCCATTAGAGGCAGCAAAACAAAAAAGCACAGCCCATTGAAGGAGTCGAGTATAATGTGGTAATCTGTTTGCAGGAGCTTGCAGCAGGAATGAGGTAGCTCTATAAGGCCAATCCAGATGGTTTGTTTTTGGCCTGACACAGCTGCAGTCTTTCTACTCCTGCTGCAAATGAATTATTGTGTGATATCGCGCTTTATCAATGGGCTGTGCATATTGTTTTGGGTCCTCTAGTGACCAGCTATGGTACTGTGGCATGAAGATTTTAATGTGTGCCAAGACTGCAGGCATGTACCTACAAATAAACTTAATTATGTAACTTTATATTTTTGTGGTGACAATTAAAGCCTTACAAAAACTACTTGTATGAGTACATTTGTTAGTTATTTAAATACAACCCCCTTATGTATCTTAATAATTTAAAGAACGTTACTGACCCACTAATATGCTGCTTTTGGGATAAAAATTGCTTATTTGAACAGCAGATTATGGTGGTGATCACGATATTCCCTAAGTGTCATAAGCTGTGGGGAACTACTCACATGAAATTTAATGGCATGTTAATGACACACGAACTAATTTAAACCTTTGCTTTATAAAAATGAAGTACTTGAACAGAAACACAATTTTGAATCCTTCTTGCGGTTTTCCAGTCTGTTGTAGGAAACATTGTCGCATTTCGAGTACATGCTCCTTGTAGTGGAGCATTCCTGTTGGATATATTTGCGAATGCAGTCACGCCAAAGGAATATCTGACGGGTGAACCCATGAAATTCAAGAGTGTATGCAAGTTCAAGATTGCATGTGAAGAACTGCAGACAGTAATGGTCCCTCTGCCAGACTGTGCCAGTGGTGAATGGGGCCCTACAAAGGCAACACGGCTGTTTGGACTTGTGCCAATAACCCACCAGGTAGGTCCAGATAGAATAATTATGAAAGGTGACAAATGTCTGTAGAAAAACAGAGCAAAGATCAAGGCAAGTGATATTCAACAACCTTACATTATAACAAGCTCAGGGTTATTACAAGATTTCCAACATATTGAAAATTACTATTTTATCAATGATAGTTTTGTCTTAATTGGAAATCTTGAGGATTGTAAAGGCTGAAAGAAGGAAAGGGTGGGGTATTCAGAGTAGAGATATAGAACTGAGAGAATATAAGCAACAGAAACGTCTCAAAGAAATACAACCATTTTCACATACTAAAAATACATTTAAAAAGGATGCCCCCTCTGTAGAAAAAGTCTGAAGACAGAGCTTGATTAGAGAATTATTTTGGGTGTGAACAGAAAATTCATGGGAATCAGAAATGTAGATTCTGGGATAGGCTGTCAGGATGCAGTAGTACATTTACAGAGCAGAGGTAAGGGAAAAAAAAATTATGAATAACAATAGAAGAAACCACTGTCCCCCTCCTCTTCCTCAAAACAGGTGGGGAACTCTTTCCCTGGAGTTTTAGTACCCTGACACTCCTTTGCAACTTTCCCTGAGGATGGAACTACTGTTTCCAAAAGCTAGGACACTTTTTTTGCACTTAGGTATGGTATCTGTTGGAAATATTGAAATTTTACCTCCTGAAAGTAGTGGCCAGCCATTCTGTCTCCTAGTAATTTTATAGTTTATGGGTAAATTTTCCTTTTGATACAATTACCATTCAATGTGTAATATAGTTATATTTATTACAATGTTTCTGCAGCTGTATTCAGTTGGTAATTCAGCTGTATATCCTGTAACCTACCTAACTCTAGTTATTGCGTAGACAATTGTGTTACCCTGATATACATTTGGCCTGTCACGTGTATGCACAAATAATTCTGTGTATGAACAGAAATGGGAAAGAGGATCTGATATAATGTGTAACACTAAATGATGAGTAATTCGCAGTTGGTGCTGAAAAATATCACTGACCAAAAATAGTAAAGCTCCACTATTTACTTTTCATAATCTGTCCTTGCCCTCTTATGATTAACTGAGTAATGAAATCATAACTGATGTTTACTGAATAATGTGACTGATTTCCTCAATCATCGAACACCTAAAAGCAGATATAAATAACTGAGTAAATCCACACAGCAATACACTATTGTACCTTTTGCAGATAATTAAAACTGGAGCTACTATTTTTTGCCATAATTTATCAACAGATGTGTAACTTTCTGCCCTATTTGTTGAGAAAAAAAACTAATGATAAGAAAGAATACATGGTAACATTGAGGCTGTGGACCCAAAAAAAAACACAGTTCCAATGATAACTGAATCTTGTTAGTATTCTCACCAGTAATCTAAAACATTTACTCTGATACAGTTTATGCTTTTACAGCTCACCATTCTAAGAAAGAACATCTCATATATCCTCACATTCATAGCTGTTAAGAAAGTATTCTCCAAGCTGGAGGAGGAAAATTTGTTACGAATATTTCATGAAGTCCATTACTAAGTTTATATGAAGACATGTAATTTTGATATCCATTTTTAACATATTCTCTTTTTTCCTCTAAAGTTGCTTCTGTGTCTTGATTTTCAAACTTTATCTTTTCTTTCGATGAAAGAAAAAAATAAGACAACTGGGGATTGACCCTCAATATTTAACTTTACAATCTCGCAATTTCCCTCTAATTCAGAAACCCACATAACAAGAAAATGTAAATAATGAGTGAGAATAAGTCACCAATAGCCTACAAAACATTGTGCTATGTGTGGTCAGACATGTGAAAAGTAGACATATTTTAGTAGGAGGGCTTAAACAGTGTTTAAGCAATACAAGAAGGTGCATACACAAGGACAAAATAATACAGAAACATATATATTGTCCAGAAGACATAGTGAAGTTGGAGCTTGACAATAGGGAGGTGTGGACCATGAACAAATAGAGTTCAGACCAGATAGACTGTGTGCTGACAGGATTTCCAAAAGGGCAGTATCCAGCAGCGTTGCTTACAGGTTTTATACTGATGGTAGAGAGCAATACCAAACTGTACAAAATGTGGTGTAACTGAGCAGCTGAGTTTTTCCTTGCAAATAATTTATGAGATCACATTTTTAAATTTTGAGAGAGGGACAAAACCTGCATATAGATCATGTATAAAATAGTGTCTGTTGTATATTTCTGTAATTTCTGTTTTATTTTGAACAGGATGCTCTGGTGTTCGCTGGCAGGGAGCTAGAGCTTCAGTTCAGGATGTCACGGCCACTTACAGACTTCATGGCAACTCTGCATAAAAATGGTGTGGAAGAGAAAAGACTTGCAAAATTTGTTTCTCATTTAGTCTCAGATGATGATATAGTAACATTTCATATAAGTTTCCCTGAGGAAGGGCAGTACGGTCTCGATATTTACACACGTGAATTAGGGGGCAGTCAGATGGATGGGTCTGGTGAGAAGCATCTTCTGACACACTGTTGTAAATATCTGATAAATTCATCAAAAAGAAATTGAAGCAGGTTGCCAAAACTCATTACACAAGTGTTATCAAAACAGTCAAGATCTTGTCAGAAAAATGTTATCATTGAAATGAAATACACAGCCATGAACCAGATTGTCTAACCAAAAGCAAGAAAAACTGTTGTAAATGTTACTAATACAATTTAAAAGATTTTATTGTTAAGATTAAAGCATTACTTCTACAAGTATTCAGATATAAGAGCAGCAGATAACGATTCAGATGCTCTTTGTAACAGATGACTACACCCCATAGTCAAGTAGCCATTAAGCTAACACAATTAGAACATCAAATCTACAAGGAGTGCAAGCTCACATGACTGAGTTTGGCTATTTTCTCCCATTACATTTTTTGTTGTGCTGATGGCTGTAATGTTGCTTTTTATATCACTATTAACTTTCACTGTGACACTATCTGCACTAATGCATTGACTGTTTTATTAAAATCCTTACAGAAAGCTGAATCCTCCAATATTAAATCACCGTGCATGAATCAGTGTTGAAGATGTATGGTATTAGAAACAATAATTAACACACAATATTTTTGTACTAGCTTATGAGCTTTAAAAATTCATACCATCATCTATATTTTTAAAATGAGTTTACCTTACAACCAGTATATATAAACCTTTCACAATGACTCCACATGCACAATCTTGCCACATATATTCACCCAATGAAACAGATATTTATTGTTGTAATTATAACAAAGTGTTGAGCAAAGAGAATACATAATAATGTTATTTCATATTTGTGGGGCTAAGTTTTCACATTCAATTCAACATGCAACCACATATTTTTCTGTACAATATAACCTCTTGGTAGTACTAAATGACACTTTCATGATAGCACTTTTTCTTTTAAAGTGAATCCGTTCAATAAAGACAGTAATGTCAACTGATTCTACAAGTCTCAGATATAAAGAGCGGAAAAAACAATTTCAATGAGGAGATGAAAGTAGTGTCTTCTCTAGAAATGTGACTGGTTGCATGGTGTACAAATATATGAAACAAATGAAAAGTCGAGGTGTGTGTATGTGCATATCTATGGAGGGGGGTGGGGTGGGAGGTTTGTGGGCCAACAATTTTCTTCATGCATATTCTTTTCCTGCACAAAGCAGTTTTGTGAAATGAAAACTGACAGCTGCAGGAAATGCTATCAGTAGTTCCACATATTGTACATGAAACTATTTATTTTGTGTTATTGTCTGTTGTTATGTGACATACTGCTGCCATCACTTCACTTTCTTTAGCACTCATGACCAATCTCCCCCCTTCCCCCTCCTTTCAATATTTATATTGCATGAATGACAACTTTATTTTTTACATCATTTTGCAAACAACTTATCCACTTATCTCAACTAATGGCATAACAGTGATGTTGGACAGAATGAAATCTGGAAGCTAAAAATGTGTGAATGTGTGTGTGTGTGTGTGTGTGTGTGTGTGTGTGTGTGTGTGTGAGAGAGAGAGAGAGAGAGAGAGAGAGAGAGAGAGAGAGAGAGAGAGAACATCACATTTCCAAGTGTGATAACTGGGAGAGGGAACTGGCAGGGTTGAGGTTGAGGAGGAGATTGGATGCATGTGTGTGTGCACACTTCAGTTTTACAGTAATGTAACATATGTAATCCATTAGATATACTTGAAAAACTAAGTTTATATTTATAAATATATGGACAGCCATCCTACAAAACAGGCACTGTATATACATAACTGCAACACTTTACATACCACTTTCATTTCACTAAACAGATACAGGCGATCAGATCTGTGATCTCATGTTTGAGTTCTATTTTTGAGACACTGTATTTACACAAGTCATCAACAAAGTCATGTCAATTAATATATCATCACTGCTGGTATCTATGCAGGAAACTAATATTTGATGCAAATATCAGATGCTCTTGTATGTGGGAAACAAAATGTTTCATAGTATCTATGTATACTGTTCCATTCTTGTCATTATAGAGATCATGCTAATATTTTAAACTATCATGATGGAGCTGCAGAAGCACCATTATGAAATTCATTATATTGTATTATATCAAGTCAAGTAAATCCAAGCTCTTAATTTTAAGACAAAAATTATTTGTATGAAATATGTTTGTTGTAAATCTGTGTATGTTCTGGCTATTTAATTGTTTATATGTAACATGTTGCTTCAATAAAAGCTGACTATTAAAAATATTCCATCCTCCATTTTAAACATTTCTTATACAAACATGACAGCACACCACACCACGCCACTCCACTAACATCCTTATATTTAGAAAAAGAATACAGTGGTAAGTATTGCTCAGCAAAATTACCATTATTCTGTGTGGGCAAAAATGCATTTCTTAATGTTTACTACATTAAACTTTGGTGTCCAAAGCCAGAGGTATTGCTCGACTTGAGCAGTTACCATAATTACCTGATTGTAAAACAAAGTTTTTTCCCAAATTTGTCATTCGAAAATACAGTGTTGTCTTATATATCCACAGAATTTTTTATGGTATCATTACAAGGAAAGTAAAATTGTGTCATAACTACACTTGCAAGTAAGCCTAATGTTAATACTTTAAGAGAGGCTAACCCAATCAACCACCCCAAATCTCCAGCCAGTGCTAATAAATTTGCTGTTTACCATCAGAACATTCCAGGCTTATTAAGTAAACTAGATGAGCTATCCATTAACATTTTAGATAAGGACTTTATTAATAATGCTGATGTAATCTGTTTTAGTGAACACTTTATGAAACTTGGTTGTGACACACTACAATTGAATAACTATAACTTAGCAGCTCTTTACTTTAGACATTCTTTAGATAAGAGCAGAGTGGTGATTTATACGTTAAGAACAGAATAGTGTATAGATCTTTAGACTTGAGTGAATACTGTATTGATCAACATTGTAAGGTTTGTGGAGTTGTAATCTGTACTGATTTCTCTGAAATTACTGTCATTTAATTTTATAGGGCTCCTGCAGGCAGAATCTGTATTTTTATAAAGCAGTTAGAATCTCTGTTAACTCATCTCTTTGCAAAAACAAAAGATATTATAATTGTAGGTGATTTTAATGTTGACTTTCTTACAGATAACATCGGAAGAAATGATTTATCACATTTAATGAACTCTTTTAACTTAACAGCAGTGGTGGATTTTCCCACTGGAATCACAGATATTTCTACAAGAATTGACAACATCTTCTTAGACAGCAGTAGAATTCTAAACATAACTGTAAAACGTATATTGAATGGGCTCTCAGACCATGATGGTCAACTGATTTCAATTGATAATGTTAGCCCTCTTTGTCAGAACAACTCCTGCAGTAAAACTTTCAGAGTAATTAACACACAGTCTCTCAATAGCTTCTGTAATTCCCTACAAGAAGTAGACAGGGACCAGATTGAGCTCTTTCACAATGTTAATGACAAGTACAATGCTTTTCTAAATGAATTTATCTGCCTATTCGAAGCAGACTTTCCTAAAAGGACTGTAAAATCCAAATGAGAAACCTACTCTAATAAAAACTGGCTAACACTGGGCTTTAAAACGTCTTGCAAAAGGAAAAGGAATCTGTATGCCTCACTCAAATGCGAAACCTACTCTAATAAATACTGGCTAACGCTGGGCTTAAAACGTCTTGCAAAAGCAAAAGGAATCTGTATGCCTCACTAAAATTCGGTTATAGTGTAGAAAAGGAAAAACATTACAAACTATACTGCTCTATCCTTAAAAAAGTGCTAAGAAGGGCAAAGAGTATTTCTATAAAATCAGAAATTGATGTCTCTAACAACAAAATTAAAACCATATGGGGCATAATAAAAAGGGAAAAAGGTAAAATCCCTACTGCAGAAAACACATAGACATTAAAACAAATGATACCATTCATGACAATGTTGAAATAATCACTGAAATTTTTAACAACCACTTTCTCGCATCAGCAGTACAAATTGGAAAAACATGTTCTATTAATGAAGCCATGTTATCCCTTCAAAAAGCCCTTAAGAAAAAAACCTAGCAGATTAAAGTGTCTCCTGAAATTGAGAATATAATTAGAGAGATGAAGAGCAAGAATTCTGTTGGCATAGATGGTATCTCTTCAAGATTACGGAAGGAGTGCTACAAGTCGATAAGCAAAATACTGTGGCACATATTCAATGAATCCATCCAGTGCGGGATTGTTCCTGATAGATTTAAGTTTGCTATTCTCAAACCTCTCTTTAAAAAAGGCGATAAAGCTGATGTTACCAACTATCAGCCTATCTCCCTTTTAACAACCTTTTTTAAAATTCTTGAGAAATTGGTTCAGAAAATACTTATTAAACACCTCAAGCATTATAAGGTATTAAACAGTAGCCAGTTCGGATTTCAACACGGTGTATCAACAGAACAAGCTATTTTTTCTTTCACCCATCAAATCTTAGTCTTTTAATAATAAATTGTCTCCTGTTGGTATCTTCTGTGACCTTTCTAAGGCCTTTGATAGAGTTAATCATGAAATCCTCTTAGCAAAGGCTGAATATTATGGTATAAGTGGCTCAGTTGGTTCATGGGTTAAATCCTACCTGGCTGGAAGAAAGCAAAAGGTCATGTTGAATGACTCTGAGGGGTACTCTGTGTCATCTAGCTGGGGCTCTATTGGCTGTGGTGTTCCTCAGGGCTCTGTACTTGGCCCCCTTCTCTTCCTCATCTTTATCAGTGACCTTCCCTTGTGTACTAGCTTTAAAACTCACTTTACTCTTTTTGCTGATGACACCTCTATCCTCATCAACAAAACTCCCAACCTCAATCTTGAGGAATCGGCCAATATTGTCTTTAGTGAAGTATGTAGTTGGTTACTAAATAATGGGTTATCACTAAATGTTAATATGACCCAGTTTGTACATTTTCAAGTAAGGACAAAAGTTGAGGACCAGTTAAGTATTACATTGAATGGTAGTGAGTTACTACAAGTTGAGTCAACCAAGTTTCTGGGTGTACACATTGACAACTGTCTAAAATGGTCTGAACATATTTTGCACCTCCACAAAAAACTCAGCTCAGTAACATTCACCGATCGTATTATTTCCACTGTATGTGACCAAGACACCACAAAAACTGCTCATTTTAGTTATTTCCATGCACTATTGCTGTATGGCATAGTTTTCTGAGGTAATCAGCCATTATCCAAAAAAATATTCAGTGCCCAAAAGAGAGTTACTAATAACTCTCTTTTGGGCAAGTCCAGCCTAGACATTCTTGTAGGAACCTTTTCAGAAAATTAGGGATACTGACAACTGCATGCCAATGTATCTACTCCCTGTTATGTTTCATTGATAAAAATGGACAATCGTACAAAACCAATTATTCATACCATACGCTCAATACCAGCAGGAAGATGGACCTCCATTATGAATCAAAAAACCTTACTATTGTACAACTAGGAGTCCATTACATGAGCTGAAAGGTGTTCAATGCTCTCCCACCGTCACTGAAATTACTTATCCACGAGCTTCCCAAATTTAAACAACAGCTCAAACAGTATTTATTAGATAATTCCTTCTATTTGGTAGAAGAATAGTTCAGTAGAGTTAACTGTAATTGATTTTTTTCATTTACTAACTTGATGTGCTATTGTGCATTCCAATAGTCACAATCACTTAACATTACTGTGTCTTTCATTTAGCTATTAAGATCTACCATTTTTTAAAAGTAATTTTTTATGTACCTATTAATGTGTATTTTGTCTTATGCCAGATATCCTCTTGCAAGAGGTACTTTCATGTATTCCTTTTGTATTATTTGTAATAATTCTGACACGTCCTACATCCATGTGAATGTCTCGCAGTATTGGATTTATGGGATATAAATAAATAAATTAATTAAACTATGGTTGCTGAGGTAAACATGTTTATGTTGTTTAACAGATTACATAGGTGTGTTCATACATTTACAGACGAAGCGTTGGCTCAGGGGTCCTATCCTGGGTTCCACCATGTCTGCTGGTCACACAATCCCATGAAGCATGACATCACTGGGCAGCTATTGTGAAGTGTTCACAGTACCCATGCCATTGTTGGTAGTGTAGTTTATGACCTATGACGTATTCTGGTATGAAGTGATATCTTTTCTAATCTTCAGAGCTGTCCACAGTATTTTCTGAGTGAAACAAGGAAATACATGTTGTATTGTGCTAAGTGTAGTAACTCTGGGCGTAGAAATGAAGGTGTCCTTTATCATTGGTTTCTGAAAGACTTGGCGAAGAACTTCAATGTGAACGGACAGGATCAATATTGAAAGTGCAAGGATAAGTCCCAAATATTTTGGTCCACAGGATAACAATCGGGACATGCAAAATGGGTCATTTGATTTACGTACAAAAAGGTGCTGAAGTCAGCATGGAAATAAACCTGGTGCTGCAGGTTCCACACACACACAGAAGATGATGTAACAGGAAGAGAGGATCGCAGTAACAACAGATCTCTGTGGAAGAGGTCCCTCAAAACATTGGCAGTTTTGTCTTCTAATTAAACAAAACTCGACAAGTCAATTAACACGCAAATTTCCTCTGATCTGGTTGTTGCAAGCAATGAGCAAGAAATTAAGGACTTGGAAGAATTGGCTATTGTAAAGAGCAGAGACCCTTTACTAGAGCAAAAAATTAAAACCATGAAGAAAGCCAAGATACTGGGTGTACTTCTCATGACACCTGTTTCCACTAGTAACAATACAGAAAGAGTAAGTAAGGAGGTTTTGACTATACTACCTCAGTGCTTCACCCAAGGTCACATTTGGCACCTGATGAAGAGAACAAAATGTGTAAAGTGGAATTTGGAGGAACTGCAAATGCCTTTACTTTGATAGCTTTGTCGTCAAAAGCATATGCTTACTTAAGAAGAAAGAACCATCTTTTGCCCTCAGGAAGGACTAAGCAGTCTCATTGTCTGCTACACATTTTAAAGGAAGTATTACATTTAATTATGACTAAGTCAGCAATGTTTACACCATATGAGGTCGTGGCTGCCCTAAGCTTTGATGAAATGAACATTGACAGTCATGTGAGCTATAATTCATCTGACTATGTCATTCTCGGACCACACGACAACGTTCAAGTAGCCATGATAAGAAGTTTAATTTCAAAGTAGAAGCAGGCAATAAATTATGATTTTGATGTGACAATGACAAGAAATTTGTTGTAGACAATCATTAAAGAACTTGAAGGAGTTGGAGTTTGTGTTGTAGCAGTTACATGTGATTCAGGTTTCTTTTACAACATACTGTATTTGCAAAAATTCTTAAGAAATAACTTTGTTGGTGACAGACGCACCTTGCCTGACGGTATCATATTTACAATGACTGTAATAGAAGATCTGCAGCACCAGACAAGTGATCTCTCAACCACCTATCACATATCGGAAGCCCACATGACTGTGTGTAGACATCAAAATGTTGGAATGGCTGCACAGCTATTTCCATGTCACACTGCTCAAGCTGTGCGATGTGTTCTCCATACAGATCACAAAGGAAGCTTCATTTAATTGACAACTTTTCAGTGTTGAACTCAAGGTACACTCAAGATCAGAAAGTGCCTCTTAGAAGTAGTTATGGTTTCAACCTCAGAAGTAAAGAAAATTCCTTAAAGATATTTTTGGAAAATTTGCTTAAATATGCGAGTAGGGAAAATAAATAGTCTCCTCCCATTTCAAAAAGGATTTCTTTCAGCAATAAATTCACTTATTTGACTTTTTGCAAATGTGAAAAGTACCGCGGCAACCTACATCCTGACTCCCACACTAAATCAAGAGTGTCTCAAAAATTTCTTTTCTAGAATTCAAGGTCTTGGAGCCCTTCAAGGTGAAAAATAGAATATGCCCACTAATACTGACTGACAATGCTACAAATATACCTTTGTCCCTTGGTGCTTCCATTGCAGAGGACAAAGGCCAAAATTCTGTGGAAGAAATAGTGGGCAAATTCAAGCATTTTACTTCTAGTGAGTTATGCAACAAAGTCGCCTGACACATCACATCACTATATTTCAGATAAATAAGAATTGCTTGGAGACTGCAATCTTCGTGATTTAGTGAACTCCAATGAAGACGTTACCCATGATGCCTTAAAATATTTGGCAGGATACATTGCACTTCAGTGCAAAAACGTGTATAGTTCATTCTGAATTACAACAGAAAAATGCTGTGATGGTATCATTAGCAACACTGGTACAATCAAGATTTCCCAAAATTGAAAAGGAAATCATTGATTTGCATGTAAATACAAGAGCTATAATACGCATTAGATTTTTGATTACAAGAACCAAACTTGATGCAATGAACCGGGCTTCAGCGAAGCGAAATGTTCTCTGGACTGGGTCGTCTTCAGCAACTTTGAACTAAATTTTCCGGGAAACATAAGGTAAGTTTCGTTATCTATATCGTAGTATTCTTCAAATATGTTTAAACTAAAGTAGCACATAAAATCGTAAAATATTCAGCGTAATCAGGTTCGTAAGCTGGAAGCAATAGTGATGAGCATCTACAGCTAACTTTGGATATTGAAAAGTGTTGCTGTCAGCCCTTTTACCGATTTTCATTCATTTTTCAGATACTAGCTCTCTTGAAACATCTTGGAAGCCATCAATCAGAAGCTCAAATCCAATGAAAAGAGATGTGAAAAATTATTTTACTCTGTGAGATTCCCATTAGCGAGTGCGTGACTGCGCCAGTGCCGGCTGCCAAGTGACATACATCGCTGACCAGTTCTCATACCGTATACAAACATTAATGCTCCTTTTTTAAGTAAAGGTAAAATTCAGAAGTGAAGCCGTTGACGTTAAAAAAACATTACTTGATTTACAACCTAGATCAATATTTTATTTGGTTATGAAAGACTATAATAATAATAAGTGGGTTGCAAATGAGAAATTCCATCGCTGGTCTCATATTAGTATACCAAGTAAGTTTTGTTACCAGCTTTTAATCAGGTTTAGAACACGATGATGATATTCAAATGATACAAGAGGGGGAATTAATCCAGAGTAACATGTCTAACAAACAAAATAAATCATAATAAACTGACTGTAATTGTGTCATGAGAATAAATTACAGCAGCAAGACCCATCGTGGAGACAGCACGAAAAGATGTCACTGTATCACGATATGAACGAAAGTTGAGAATCGGACTGAATCGCGTGTTTCGTGCTGCAATGTTCTCGACACTGTGCTGTATGACGCGAATGGTTATTCTACACAACCAATGAGAGGGCAGCAGGGGAAACTCGAGGCGTAAAATTCTGACGCCAGCATAGAATTGAAATGCGATGTGTATTCGGAAAAAAAACTGCAGTATCCTCAGGTCCAACCGGAACCAAAACCTGAGAAACGCAACATATTCGGAAGAAACATCCAAATATTTTTGACAACTAAAATATAAATTTCACAGCTGTGTTATTACGAGGATGAAAGTGATGATATTAATGATTAAAAATATTAAATATCGCAGATGACAGGACTACAGAGCAAAAATGGTAAAAAAGGAAACTGTCCACAAAGTAATGTGAATCATTTCTTTTTCTTTATCTTATTTCTCCTTGTGTTACTAAACTGTACACAATCAATAATTTTGATTAGTGAAACTATGTTAATTTTTTTTACAGATCGTACCTCAGCAGTGTACTTGCACTCAAACGCGTGTATAAAGGTGAAACATTATTTTTATTTCAGTAAGATCACACTTAAGGACCTTAGGGAGCCCAATATTTTCTGTAGATTACCCTGTACCTTATAATCTTGAAACCAAGTAGCAAAATAAAATAAAACTTACCTCCACTTTGTTCCGAGGTCTGTGCTAATTGATCGCTCCAGAATCCTTTGTA
The DNA here is from genome assembly GCF_023897955.1 of Schistocerca gregaria. Classification (NCBI taxonomy): domain Eukaryota; kingdom Metazoa; phylum Arthropoda; class Insecta; order Orthoptera; family Acrididae; genus Schistocerca; species Schistocerca gregaria. The sequence goes on from NC_064924.1 coordinate 52,496,260, forward strand.
CATAAACTTAAAACTAAAATACCAATGTGATCAGAAACTGTTCAGTCACCTCCCAAGTACAACCTATCTTAACATTGCTATAGTTCAATTCTTTTATCTTCGCGGTTCGCACATGCCCGCCCAGTCGCGGAAGGTTGCTGCGTTGCCAGTTGTACGCGCCAAGAGAAGCAGCGCCATAGTGTAGTTAGGGGGAGCGCGCAGTTTATGAAGTAAAGCCACCACGGCGGCATTAACCCTTTCGCTGCTGCAGAGACGTGCTCCCCACATTCCGCGATGTGTGCGATTTTGTCATCATTGCATTGCTCGCCTGTGCAGACACATGGTGTTTCGACTGCTTTGACACACTTTCATTCGATTTCATAAGAACTATTTGGCCCAAAAATTTGATTTTTACACATCTTCTTTACTGATACCTTCCCCCATAAATGACTTAATTTTGTTTCGATGTTCAGTGCAGTTATTGTGCAGCATTAGATGTAGTAAACCATTGCACGAAATTTTGAAGAGTTTGCAGAG